>NC_030815.1:84827189-85130219 GCF_001704415.2 Capra hircus
TCTGGGACATCACTGGAGAATAATAGAAAAGGCAAGTCCTCCTAGCAGGCAGAACTCAAAGTTCACTTTACTTGGGAGGAGAAATAGCCAAATAAGCGATTAGATACTGATTCATAGGCTTTGAGCAATGGTTGAATGGATGATCAGAGACTTGGATGGAACATGATTGGAAAATTAGTGATAAAGAAGTCTGGGGAAGACGGGTGTGTAGACCTCTCTGAATGGGCAAAAAATGTGAAGATATTTGTGTCCCATGTGAATCTAATCAAATAATGACCTCAGCAGAGAAGGATTTTAATAATCAAGTTGATGGAATTACATCCTCTTTCCTCAGCTACCCTGTCATGACCTAATGGGTCATGAACACTGGGGCCATAGTGACAGTGACAGAGACGATACATGGGCTCAGCAACATGGACCTCCAATTACCTTGGCGAACCTGACTTCCCAAAATAGCACTATTCCGTGGAGTGATCAAGATATGAATTTGCCTTCCCTGCAGGCAATGCTTCTGCCTACCATCCGTCCATGGATTTAGAGTGCTTTATTCACCATCATGGTATTTCACACAGTATTGCTTCTTATCTAGAAACTCACTTCACAGCAAAGTAAGTGCTACAGCAGGCCCATGCTCATGGATTTCACCGAATTCACCATGCTTCCCACCATCCTGTAATAACTGGTTTGACAGGTTCTGTGGAATAGTCTTTTGAAGACTCAGTTACAGTGCTAGCTAGGTGGCAATACCTTGCAGGACTGGGGCAAGGTTCTCTAGCAGGCTGTGTATGCTCTGAATCAGTGTCCAGTGTATGGTACTATTTCTCCCATGGTCAGGATTCACAGGTTCGGGAATAAAGGGATGGAAATGAGCGTGGCAGCACTCACTGTTACTGCTAGTGACTACTAGCAAAATTTTTGCTTCCTGTTTCCATAACTTTATACTCGGCTGGCCTAAAGGCCTTTGTTAGAGAAGGAGGAACGCTTCCACTAGGAGGCACAACAATGATTCCCCTGAAATAGATGTTAAGACTTTCACCTGACCACTTTGGGTTCCCTGTGCCTCTGAATAAACAAGCTAAAGAAGGGGGTCACTGTACTGGCTAAGGTGATTAATCCTGACTGATTCGGAGAAACTGGGCTACTATTACACAACTGAGGCAAGGAAGAGGAGGTTTGGAATCTGAAGAGATTCCCTAGGGCATCTCCCATGCCCTGTGATTAAGGTCAATGCAAAGCTACAAAAACCAATGGCCCAGACCCTTCATGAATAAAGTTTTGGGTCATCCCATCAAGTTAAGAACCATCACCTGTTGAGATGCTTGTTGACATAAATGTGGAATAGGCACTGGAAGAAGGAAAGTGATAAATACCAGCTACACTATATGACTAGTTACAGAAGTGAGGAATGCAGAAATGAGAAATGGTGATTTCTTCCTTTTATTGAATGTTTGAATATATTTGTTATATCAAATAACCAAATATTTGAAAAAATTTCCCTCTCTTAAGCATTTATAATCTAATATAAGATGTATTAATAGTGTTGACACTACATCTAGTATTTAAATTTCTGAATATAAAGGACAAGAGTGAACATCATCCAAGGACCTTGCATTTTCATTTTGGGAACATGATTAGTGCATTTTTGGTTGTTGTCCAGTGGCTAAGTTGTGTTTGACTCTTTGGAACCCCATGGATGTAATATGCCAGGCTTTCTTGTTCTTCACTATCTCTGGGAGTTTGTTCAAAGTTATGTTCATTGAGTCAGTGATGCATCCAACCATATTATTCTTTGTCATGTACTTCTCCTGCCCTCAATCTTCCCCAGCATCAGGATAATTCTACTATATTAGGTGGAAGTGTGACTTTGTTACTTTTTTATCTGTAGATTCATCTAGTTTAAGGAGATGTGTATGAGTGCCGCATTGATGGGGGATGGATCATAATGGTTTCTTTAATGTATCACCTTGGCTAGACTATGTGTGTGTGTGCTCCATACTAAGTCGCTTCAGTCATGTCCAACTCGGTGCGACACTATGGACTGCAGCCTGATGGGCTCCTCTGCCCATAGGACTCTCCAGGAAAGAATACTGGAGTGGATTGCTATGCCCATCTCCCGGGGATCTTCCAGACCCAGGGATCAAACCTGCATCGCTTGCATCTCCTGCATTGGCAAGCAATTTCTCAACCACTAGTGCCACCTGAGAAGTCTTTGCTAGAGTATGGTTCCAAGTTATTCAATCAAACACTAACCCAGATTTTGTGGTGAAGGTATTTTTCAGGTATAAGTAAAGCTCTTAATCAGTTGACTTTAAATAACTGGAGAATATCCTGGATAATCTAGGTGGGCCTGACCTAATCAGTTTGTGAGGGGGCAGTCTTAAAAGCAGAGCTGAGTCCTCCCTAAAAGAGAGAATATACAACACCTGAGGACTGCAGCTTCAGCACATGCCTGGAGATTACAGCCTACTCACACTCTTCCCTCTTGGTGGCCTATCCTGATTTTTGGACTTGCTTGGCTAGCACCCATCATCACATGAGCCAACTCCCTGTAATAAGTCATTTCTTTCGTTGTTCCACTCCAGTATTCTTTCCTGGAGAGTCCTATGGGCAGAGGAGCCCATCAGGCTGCAGTCCATAGTGTCGCACCGAGCTGGACATGACTGAAGCGACTTAGTATGGAGCACACACACACATAGTCTAGCCAAGGTGATACATTAAAGAAACCATTATGATCCATCCCCCATCAATGCGGCACTCATACACATCTCCTAAGTCATGTCTGACTCTTTGTGACTCCATGGACTGAGGCATGCCAGGTTCCCCTGTGCTCTACTACCTCTCAGAATTTGCTCAAACTCGTGTCCATTGAGTCGGTGATGCTATCTAACCATCTCATTCTGTTGCCCTCTTCTGCTTTTGCCTTCAGTCATTCCCAGCATCAGGGTCTTTTCCAATGGGTTGGCTCTCTGCATCAGGTGGCCAAAGTATTGGAGCCTCAGCTTCAGCATCAGCCCTTCCAATGAATATTCAGGGCTGATTTCCTTTAGGATTGACTGGTTTGATCTCCTTGCAGACTGAGGGACTCTCAAGAGTCTTCTCCAGCACCACATTTTCAGCCCTTCCGATGAATATTCAGGGCTGATTTCCTTTAGGATTGACTGATTTGATCTCCTTGCAGACCGAGGGACTCTCAAGAGTCTTCTCCAGCACCACATTTTGAAGGCATCAGTTCTTCGGCGTTCAACCTTTATGTTCCAACTCTCACAACCCTACATGACTACTGGAAAAACCATAGCTTTGACTATACAGAGCTTTGTCGACAAAGTGATGTCTCTACTTTTTAATGTGCTGTCTAGGTTTGTCATAATTTTCCTTCCAAGAGGCAAGTTTATTTTAATTTCATGGCTACAGTCACTGTCCACACTGGATTGGTCCAAAATTACTGGATTTTGGAGCCCACTTTTCCTCTTTCTATTTGTCATGAAGTGATGGGGATGGATCTTAATTTTTTAAATGTTGAGTTTCAAGTCAACTTTTTCACTCTCTTCTTTCACCTTCATCAAGAGGCCCTTTAGTGCTTCTTCACTTTCTGCCATTAGAGTCGTATCATCTGCTTATATTTATGCAGGTTCTTTACAGCATTGGACTTTACTTTCGGCACTGGACACATCCAAAACTGAGTGTCATTTCTGCTTTGGCCCAGCTGCCTCATTCTTTCCGGAGCTATTAATCATTGCTCCTGCTTTTCCCCATTAGCATATTGGACACCTTCTGACATCAGGGGCTCATCTTATGGGGTCATATCTTTTTGCCTTTTCATACTGCTCATGGACTTCTCAAGGCAAGAATCCTGGAGTGGGTTGCCCTTTACTCCTCTGGTGGATCACGGTTTGTCAGAATTCTTCACTATGACCTGTCCGTCTTGGGTGGCCCTACATAGCATGGCTTATAGCTTCATTGAGTTAGGCAAGCCCCTTCACCGTGAAAAGGCTGTGACCCATGAAGGGGTAGTAAGTCATACATATGTATATATCTCATCTACTGGCTCTGTTCCTGAGGTTGATCCCTGATACACCTTACTTGCCCAGGATGCTTAAGGGTCCTTTCTCTGCAGTAGTCTTGGTCTCAGGCTTCTCCATTAAAATTTCCTCTTACCTCTCATTGCCCCCTGGAGTTTCTCCTAGCTCTGCTGGTTACGTTAATTAAGTTGATTTTAGTTAGTTCATTCAACAGATGTTTATTGAGCATCTCTGTGTGAGAGACACTCTTTTATGCTCTGTGAACACAGCAAAGCAGAAGGGCAAGTCCCTGGCCTCTTGCTTATCTATTCAGGAGATAGACAATGAACAAATAAAACTACTGTGAAAGGCAGCGAGTTGTATGATAGAGGATGAATACCTCTGGGTGGCCATCATGCAAGAATTAGTTTGGCCTGCTTGACAAGCAGCAAGAGTATCTGGAGTGTAGTAAGCAGGACAGCTATAGTAAAGGTAGGCTTGGAGACAGAGAGGAGACTTCTCTAGGTAGGCAAGGGGCTCTCTCCAGGTGGGTAAGGGGCCTGGATCATAGTGTGGCCAGGAGGTAGAGAGGAGGGGTAGTGCTAGACCCCATGAAGATTAGATGCTGCATGGGGGGCTTCCTGAAAAGCTAGGCACATCCCACAGGGGTGTTACAGACAGGTTACCCTTATGCTTGGGAGCTGATGGATACCCCCTTGTGCTACAGAGGCATATGGTGAGTTTCTGACCCTCTATTTCATCATCTGTACACTCCCCCTGCCATGTCAGGGTATAATGGTAAGAACCATGTGAGATCATTGACATGAAGGACTTAGTAACTTGTCATACACACACAGCTGGTGCTTAATAAATGTGAGCTGTCTGTTCCCAGGATCAGGAGAGGAGACTGAGCTTTGGGGGCAAGGAGGTGAAAGGGGCAGCTAGAGCATCAAGAGTCTCTGGAATGGCCACCCATCAGCCTCCCTCCCCCATGAGTGAGAGGTCATCAGAGCTACAGATCCATGGCTTCAGTTTGGTGGCCCCCTCACAGCTCAGTAGGTGCTCAAAGAGTGTGAGAAAGCTCTGATAGCAGGACGTGGCTATAGCACAGAAGACATAATCTCCTCCATGCATTGGGATTAAGTTTGCCTACCATCAACAGAAAAATCCAAATTATAGTAGTAGCTTAAGAGAGATGGAAGCTTATTCTTATCTCATGTGAAAAGCACAGAGGTAGGCATAAGGGACTCCAACACTTCTACTTTCCTGCATAGCTATCCTCAACACACAGCTTCCATCTCATGGTCAAAGGTAGCTGCTTAAGCATCAGTCATCACTGCTGCCACTCCAGGAAGCTGAAGGTAAGACAAAGAGCACAGAAGGATTCATCCTCCTCCCCATACATCACTTCCAGGGAGGTTCCACGTGATACTCTTGCTATCCCACTGACTAGAATTCAGACGTACTTGTGGCCACGTGTAGCCACACAGGAGTTTGAGAAATATCTTCTGTGCATGTCCCCAGCTAGTGGTTCACCACAAGTAGGATGAGAAGGAGAATGGGCCACTGGTTGCAGCATGGGTGTGCTCTGAGTTCTTTTAGCTTCTGGGTCTGTTTCCCTGTCATCATTTCTGAGCCATTAGTGAATCTGTTCTTGTTATTCTGGCCTGGTCTCCACTGTGCTTTGTGGAGTAAAGGTGGGGTCCTGAGATCTTATAGGCCAGTCGGTAAGGAGAAACAGGCTTCTGCAATCAGTGGGTACTGGCAGTGATGATCAGCGAGCAATTCCCAGGTAAGAGGCCCATGGCCATCTGCTCCTGCCCACCCCCCCACCACGGGAGGCAAGTGTCTCTCCATTGCCTTACCTGTGGCAGGCAAATCTCCTCAGGACCCTTCTCATCCCACCCCACCACTGGCACCTGTTTTAAGGCAATGTAGTCAGATATACTGGCTGACCTGATGAGTTCTCTCACCCTTGAGCCTCAGAGGAGGGTTACTAACAATGGAAGAGTGGTAGAAGTAGCAGAGGTATAGCACATCCCACGGTCATTCATGTACTTATTGAGCACCCATTGTTTGCTGGGCATGTGCTTGTCACCAGGGATAGGAGCAAGCAGGAGGTGATCAAGATAGAAATGCTCTCATCTTGGACCTTACAGTGTGGTAGGGTGGAAAGACAGTGGAAACAACCCCAAGTGGGTGTGAGTTACAGAGGGGCTCTGGATGCTCCAGGGCACAAGGCCCAGCCTCCTGGAGAAAGCCACAGAAGTTGAGATCTGAAGAATGAGTGGAGTAGCTCAGGCAACAGGGTAGGCAGTCCATGTCCCCACCTTCTGTTACAGCCTCGTGCTCCCTCCTACGTGGACCATAGGACTGTATGTGACCAATCTGTATTAGTTTCCTGGGGCTTTTGTAACAAAGTGCCCACATCTAGGGAGCTTAAAACAATAGGAATTTGTTCTCTTCTAGTCTGGAGGCCAGAAGTCCAACATCAAGTTATTGGCACAATTGGTTTCTTCTGGAGATTTTGCAGTAGAACCCATTCCATGACTTTCTCCGGGCTTCTAATGGCTGCCAGCAATCCTTGGCTTGTTGAAACATCACTTTAATCTCTGTCTGTATTGCCCCATGACCCTCTTCCCTATGTTTGCTATGTTTCCCTACATTTCCCTATGTCTCTGTGTCTACACATGGACTTCTTTTATTTTTAAAATTTATTTTTAATTGGGAGAAATTGCTATATGATGTATTGATTTTTGCCATACAGCAATGCAAATCAGCCATAATTATACATATATCACCTCTCTCTTGAGCCCCCCTCCCCTTCCCTACCCTACCGCTCTAGGTAATCACAGAGTGCCAAGCTGGGCTCCCACCACATGGCCTTCTTATGAGGACACTAGTCACTGGATTTAAGGCCCACCCCAATTCAGAATGGCCTCCTCTTAACTAATTACATCTGAAAAGAACCTATTTCCAAGCAGGTTCACATTCTGAAGTTCTGGGTACACATGGATTTTGAGGACCCCTGTAAACAGCAGAATGCTGCACAAATGATGGTATATCACTTTTAAAATCAGGTCATAAAAGACTGGGCCTTCCCAGTCTTCCACACTGACTCTCTCTGGATCATTCACTCTGGGGCAGCTAGTTGTCATGTTGTAGGAGACACTCAAGCATCCCTGTGGATGTGTCCATGTGATGAGCAATGGCAGGTTCCAGCTACAGCCATATAAGTGAGCTTGGAAGCAGATCCTACAGCCCCAATCCAGCCTTCATAGGAGACTACAGTCCCTGCTGACAGCTTGAGAACAACCTCATGAGAGACCTGAACCAGATCCACCCAGCTAAGCTGCTGTTGGCTTCCTGGCTCAGAGACCAGGATAGTAAATGTTTATTGTTCTAAGTTCCTAAGCTTTGGGGTCATTTGTTATGTGGCCACAACTAACTAATACAGATGAGAAGAGCGAGGGGGAAGTGCTACAGGCACAGGGAAGAGCATAAGCAAAGGCCCTGTAATGGCCTGGGGTCTGAGAAAGGCCAGTGGGAACATGTCACAAGATGAGGCTAGCGCAGTTGGCTGAGGCTTCCTGACTGAGCCTGGCACCCAGTAAGTCCTCCGTAAACAAAGCTGTTGGGATGACATTTCTCAGAGGAACAGCAGATGGTGTCTCTCCCTAGCTTCCTTCACATTGCAGGGAAATGTCTACAGAATGGGGGCCATCTTATTGGCCCTCCCCAAACTGCCTTTTGTTTATGTCGTGTTTTGTTTTTTTTTTCCTGGGTTCCTCGTTTACAGTCACCAGATGTTCATTGCTTTTAAATGCGCTGGCCAGCGTTCATGGAGTTCTGGGGGAGACACACTGCCCAGCAATGCAGAGTTATTATAAATGAGTCCATTAAGGGAGGTGGATTTGCTAAAAGGTTGTCTTCGTTCCACCTGGTCCAAAGCAGTGCTCACATGATCGATGATTGCAGAGACTTTGTACACGTCTTAAACCTCAGCGCATTCTTAATGCCTCAAAAGTTTCCAATTAAAGTCAAATGGCTCTTGGCAAGGTCCAAGGCATTTTTACTAACTAAAATAAATACCTGGGCAGGCTCCACGGTTTATGACTTCTTCACACGGTTGAGGATAAACAGCTAGGAGGCCGGGTTAGAGGCATGTTAGGGATGAGAGGCCCGGCCAGCCCACAGAAATCACCTACAGCGTGATGCCTGCCTGTGGGCAGGGCAGGGAGCTGCGTCTCCACAGGCTCTGGGCTAGCTGGGTACTGTCGCCCTGTCCCTGTGAGGAAACCACGGCTCAGAGGCAGGCAGTGATGATAAAGGGCATGTTGAGCGAGGCGGCTGGGCTGAGGTAAGAATTGCAGTCAGCCTTCACTTGGGCTTCCTCCTCGCTGCTTCATGAACTCTTCAAGCCTCTCTGTACACCAGCCTCATAAGGTCATCATGCTGAACAAGTAGGGGAGGTCTCCACAAGGTGCTAGTGCAGTGAGTCTGAGGGCATGTCAGCAAAGGAAGGTGTTGCTGTTGAAGGATGAGAGTAAGGCTTGGGGAAGGAGGGCAGGGCTGTCTTGCTCTTTGGGAGGGCAAGAAGGAGGCAGCAGGCTTACCTTGAGCCACGCCTTTGAAAGGTAAGGAGAAGGAGCAGATGATGAACCTCAGAGCATCATGCCACTCAGCAAGGTACCAAAGGGTTCTCTGGGGCAAAGAGGCCCCCATGCAGAACCCTGTGGGGGAAGAGAGACTGTTCCCATTGGGCAGGGGAAGTCTAGGAGGAATGAGGAGAAGGGAGGACCCCATGAGGAGAGCAACCACTCATACCCCTCCAATTGCCCTTGTCAAGGCCCTTGGGGTCAGCCACCAGCCCTAGGGTTGGCCACCACACTCTTGGACCACCATGCTTGAGGGCCAGCCATCACCCCTGGGAACCCTTAGACGTCGACCTACAATGTAGTCTGGACCATTGAAGCTGCACTCTGAGCATCAGCTGCACAGGGAGTGTCACAGAGAGGAGGGGCTCTTCCTGCCCTTAGCTCATCTGCCTTGGAGTGCCACAAATCCCTTCCCAGCCTGAGGGGCCCCTCCCTTACCAGGACAGCCGTCCTGGTGCCTGGATGCTGTGTTAGCCCTTGCCTCCGAGACCTCAGGTAAAGTGTGGTTCCTTGAAGGATGGCCTTTCTTTTGTCAGTTGGATTTGTTTTGAATGGTAAATCATTTTATTGCCCCATTTCCTGGTTATTTTGTGACATTTGTGAGCAATATCCTGACAATTCTGATGTATGAGAAATAGGACTGAGGGTCTGAAAGGCGAGGGTGTGGAGCAGATCCCTGGCCCCTCACTGGGCATGTAAACCCACCTGGCTGCTTGGCAGACCAGCTTGGCATCAGCTAGCAAAGCTGACATGCCCATCTTGTGCTGAAGCAATCCCCCTCCTGGGCAAGGGCCCATACACAAGTGCCAGAAGACAGGCACAGAAGTGTTCCCAGGAAACTTCTCACAGTGGCAAAGCTGTGGGGTAGCCTTGTGTTCCCTGGAAGGAGAGTGGACAAACTGTATGCATTCATACAATGAAAACAAAGTAGCACTGAAACAAATTAATTACAGGCGTATACTTAGCTGTTAGCAAAGAGGCAAGTCACAAAAGGACATATGTCACAAGATTCTATTTAGGGAGGCACACATGGGTGTCATTACATCTAAATGACAAAGGGCAGGTTAACACAGAATTTGGGGAGTGGTCACATCTGGGTAGGAGGACAGAGGTGGGATGAAGAAACCGTGATGGTTACCTAGGTTCTCGTTTCTTGATATTCTTTGTACCTCACACATATATTATAAGTAATCACTTCTAAAAAAGTCCATTATGCCTAATGACTGTGGCGTTTGAAAAAAAAGAGAGTAATCAAAGACTTCAATATCTTACAATAGTAATATTGCTCTGGCATGTAATGGAACTGGATGTTTAAATGCCTTGCTATTTACATTCTATGACTGATTTCTTACTCTCTCTCCTCTCTAATATGTATGCTTATCAACCTAAAAAGATAAGAATAAAAACAATATCATTTAAAAATAAATAGTCACTTTTATGGATTCAGTGTTATTAAGAAGACTCTGAAGGTGTATCTGGAAAGCGCCCCTGTTCTCCACTCTTCAGGGATTCCACTCCCCAACTGCTCCTGCCCTGAGCCACCTCTGCCTGTGCGCCTTCCTGCTGACCTCCCAGTCTCTCTCCTTCCCACAGATCCCTGGGCTTTGCTCTTCCTCCACCAGGCCAAGTCCTCTTCATCAGGGCAATAGGGAAGACTCTATGAACTTGTCCTGTCCTCCGGGTCCATCCTCAGGCTAGACAAGGAATTCATGATAAAATATTCTGGTTCAGTATTCCTAGCATGTCATCCTTGTCCAATTAGTTCATTCTAGCTGTCCCAGCCCCTCCGTCCACTAGATCATGTATCTAGTGCCCTTCCAATGCACCAGGAGGCATTGTTATGATGACACCTTGCTCTGGCTTCAGAGCCCCCACTTGGTCCCCTGTCATCTTGTCAGAGACCTAGCCTTCATCCCAGGGCATAACCCATGATCCCTTCTTTCTTGTGAAGTATCTCTGCATTTGGGGATGCTTTGTGGGCTTTTCACAGCACCAGGGGAAGATGTGACTTCCCAGAAACACAGACGGTCAGTCCCCAAGTGATGGGCCCTTCATCTTCTGAACTGGGCTCTGCGTGCTCTTTTTTCATCACTGTGACCCTCACCAAAAGTTACCTTGAAGTCCTGATCCCTAGGCCCTTGGAATGTGACCTTTTTGGAAATAGGGTTATTAAAAATGTAATTAATTAAGATGCGGTCATGCTGGAGTAGGGTGGGCCCTAGTCCAACATGATTGGTATCCTTATTAAAAGAGGAGACATAGCTATAGACATAGAGGGCAGAGGCCACGTGATGTCAGAGGCAGAGACTGGAATGCTGCAGCTGCAAATCAAGGAGAACAAAGGATGGCTAGCCACTGCTCAAAACTAGGAGAGGCAAGGAAGGATCTTCCCTCTGGAGCCCCCAAAGGGAGCACACCCCTGTTGACATCTTGATCTTGGACTTCTGGCCTCCAGAACTGAGATAAAACAAATGCCTATTATCTAAGTCACTCCATCAGTGGTACTTGGTTACTGCAGCCTTAGGGAGAAAACACATGCGGTAGCATCACAGAATAGAGGTAAAAACCCCAGGAGCTCCACCACTCAGAGGAAATTGCTGCTAAGCTTCTGGTGACCACCCCTTCTATCAGTCTTTGTGCACATAGTTGGACACTACTTACAGCTTTTTAGGCTACTCTGAGACCCTCACCTGAGGATATTACATGTAGATCTCCAGCATCATTTTAGCACAGATAGCACATACTTTAACAAAGGCTTGTTGGTGCATACTAAGGTTGCTTTCTCTTCTTCCTCTCTTCATCCGTTCTCCTCCCTTCTCCCCTCTCTCCCCTCTCTCTCCCTTATTTCTCTCCCTCTTCATTTCCCTCCTATTTCTTGCTCCTTTTCTTCCTCTCCCTCTCTCTCCTTTCCCCTTTCCCCTGTCTCTCACTCTCAAACCTCCCCGACTCTGTAAAGAAATGAGAAAACACAGACCTTTCTGATCACAAATGTTTTTAAATGCCTGCGTATTAATGACTGTTGAGTATGTGCGTTGGCGAGAGGAGGGCGATCTTTCTTGTCTTAAATGAGAAAAAGTCATAGGAAAAATGGGCTTTGTGTTGTCAAACATTAGCCTGAGCAGACACCCTCTGAGAGCCGGACCCCAGGGGCTTCCTGAGACCAATTGCATTTTTCCTGAAGGAGTGTGTTTAACGTCAGCACCCTGAGGAGTTTGGCCGAGAAGAGCCCCGAAGGCCAAATATTTACACAGCCAACCTCAAAGCCCCATGGAAATGACCTCATGAACATTGTTTTTAATTCATAAGACATGATGATGAATAAGAGCCACTGCCTTGTCTAACACTTATTTCTAGAACGTGGAAGCTGGGAGACTGGATTCCTGAGAAACAGTGACACAGGGATGAGTTTCAGTCCTGGTTCCAACTTTCTTGCTGTGTGGCCTTACATAAGTGACTGCAACTCTCTGAGCATGTTTCTTCTATGAAATGTATATGGGAAAGATGCCAACTTCCAGCTCCATAGTGAGGATGGAATGAAATGGTGAGTACAGATCTCTCTGCATGCAGATCTTAGTTGGCAGTGGGAACGGGGTTAGGGAGCCTTGCTAAACTGGGCTCCCTTTGTCTGCTACTGAGGTCTTGGCAAAGAGTCATCATGCCCTAACAAGTGTTAAAATAGATGGCAGGTGAACTTCTAGGCAAATAGCCAAGCCAACGGGATTATCAGGGATGCTGTCATTCACTCACAGATTTGGAACTCCCTGGCTCATGAATAGCTGATAGGCGTCTGTCCTCTGGTCTACCACTCAGACCCTGCCCATATCCCCTTGGAGCACAGCAGCCAACATTCAGCTGTCAGCACCTGCGTTCCTACCCAAGGCTGTCTGCCTCCAGAGCTTTGCTCTCTGCCTGCGTGAGATAGGCCAAAAATGTCTGAGGATTAATGACCGGAAGGCCAGCCCTCAGTCAGATGCTGGTGGGAGCTAGTAAGTCACTACTTCATCTCCGTTCGTCCTTGGGTCGTCTACTACTGAGGAGTGTGTTCTACACTGGATCCCAGAATTCTCCAGTGGGAGGAAGCTCCATTTCCCAGCAGTGGTAATTTTGACAACACGCCTGTTAATCTGCTTTCCCTTCCTGGCATCATGTCCCTCTTGCTTTGGGTGCTCTGGAGTCATTGCTCAAAAAGTTACATACATCTGTAATATTTGTCCATTGCTCTGCTTCTGATGTAGCCCAGGGGATACGTCCTCTTCGTCTCTGAATCAACCAAACTGTGATTCTCAATGGCCTTCATCAACTGTCTTCCCTTTCTCAGCAAATTTCACTCCATCCATCCAGTTGCTCAAACTCAAACTCTTGGCAATATCTTTGATGTCTTTCTTTCTTGACTCTCCACATCTGATCCATCACCTGCTAACTCTAACTACAAAACAATTTACAGACTTAATGAATCACAATCTTGTTTCTGAAAATAATTATAAAGTAAAAATCTTAAGAAAAAAGGAAAGAAACATTGCAACAGAAGAATATAAGAAAAACAGCAGACATCTTTTCAAAAAGTATGCAATCCAGGAAGTAATGGAGTATTTTTTAAACTGTATGATTCCAGTTATTAAAAAACAGTTTTCATTGAGGTACTCTTTACTTACATTACTATATTAGTCTCAACTATACAACATAATAATTTAATATTTTTATAGATTTTATTTCATTTAAAGTTGTCATTAAAATATTGACTATATTCTTTGTTATGAAATATATCCTTGTAGTTTATTTATTTATAATTCAGACATAAATGTCCGACTTTTTGCAACCCCATGGAGTAGCCTTGCAAGCTCCTCCATCCATGGAATCCTCCAGACAAGAATACTGGAGTGGGTAGCCATTCCCTTCTCCAGGGGTCTTCCTGACCCAGGGATCGAACCCAGGTCTCCAGCATTGTAGGTGGATTCTTTACTGTCTGAGAAACCTGGGAAGCCCATTTCAGATATAGTTGATGTATTATATTATATAAATTACAAGTATAAAATATAATAGTTCACAATTTTCAAAGGTTATATTCCATTTATAATTGTAAAATATTTACTGTATGCCCTATGTTGTACAATGTACTCTAGTAACTTATTTTATCCCTAATGATTTGTACCCTTTGATCCTCTACCCCTGTACTGCCTCTCTCTCCTTCCCTCTTTCCCATTAATAACTACTAGTTTGTTCTCCATATCTCTATGTCTAGTTCCTTTTTATTATATTTTTGTAGTGTAGTACAACAACACTAGTTTGTTGTACATTTTAAGATTCTACAAACAAGTTATATTATACAGTATTTGTCTTTCTCTGTCTGGCTTATTTCACTTAGGATAATGCCCTCCAAGTCCATTCATGTTGCTGCAATTGGCAAAAGTTTCATTCTTCCCCATGGTTGAGTATTTCTTTAGATGTATGTATGTTTCTTTATCCTTTCATCTGTTGATGAACACTTAGGTTCCTTCTATATCTTGGCAACTGTAATCAACACTGCTATGAACATTGGGTGCATGTGTCTTTTTAAATTAGTGTGTTGGTTTTTTCAGATCTATAACCTTGAATGGAATTTTGGGGTCATATGGTAGTTTAATTTTTAGTTTTTTGAGAGACTGTCATAGTGTCTGTACCAATTTATATTCCTACCAAGAGTGTATGGAGTGTTTCCTTTTCTCCAAATCCTTGCCAACATGTGTTATTTGTGGCGATCATTTAACGATAACCATTCTGACAGGTATAAGGGGATATCTCATCGTGGTTTTGATTTACATTCCTCTGATGTATCAAGATTGCCAGGAGAAATATCAGTAACCTCAGATATGCAGATGACACCACCCTTATGGCAGAAAGGGAAGAGGAACTAAAAAGCCTCTTGATGAAAGTGAAAGAGGAGAGTGAAAAAGTTGGTTTAAAGCTCAACATTCAGAAAACAAAGATCATGGCATCCGGTCCCATCACATCATGGGAAATAGATGGGGAAACAGTGGAAACAGTGTCAGACTTTACTTTTTTGGGGCTCCAAAATCACCACAGATGGTGACTGCAGCCATGAAATTAAAAGACGCTTACTCCTTGGAAGGAAAGTTATGACCAGCCTAGATGGCATATTGAAAAGCAGAGACATTACTTTGCCAACGAAGATCCATCTAGTCAAGGCTATGGTTTTTCCTGTGGTCATGTATGGATGTGAGAGTTGGACTCTGAAGGAGGCTGAGTGCCGAAGAATTGATGCTTTTGAAGTGTGGTGTTGGAGAAGACTCTTGAGAGTCCCTTGGACTGCAAGGAGATCCAACCAGTCCATTCTAAAGGAGATCAGTCCTGGGATTTCTTTGGAAGGAATGATACTAAAGCTGAAACTCCACTACTTTGGCCACCTCATGTGAAGAGTTGACTCACTGGAAAAGACTCTGATGCTGGGAGGGATTGGGGACAGGAGGAGAGGGGGATGACTGAGGATGAGATGGCTGGATGGCATCACCGATTCGATGGACATGAGTCTGAGTGAAGTTGGTGATGGACAGGGAGACCAGGCGTGCTGCAATTCATGGGGTCGCAAAGAGTCGGACACGACTGAGCAACTGAACTGAACTGAACTGAACTGATGATTAATGATGTTGAGGATCCTTTATTGTGCCTATTGGCCATGTGTATATCTTCTTTGAAGAAATGTCTATTTAGATCTTCTGTCCATTTTTTAATTGGTTGTTTTTTGACCTTAAGTTGGATGAACTGTTTATATATTTTTGGACCTTTAGCTCCTTATTGGTCATATCATTTGCAAATATTTTCTCACATTCAGTAGGTTGTCTTTCTGCTTCATTGATGGCTTCTTTTCTTGTACAAACGATTTTAAGTTTAATTAGATCCCATTTGCTTATTTTTGCTTTTGTTTCCTTTGCTGTTTCCTTTGCTTTTTCAGATAAAAAAATTGCTACAATTTATGTCAGAAAATGTTTTCTTCTAGGAGTTTTATGGTATCTGGTTAGACACTTAGGTCTAATCCATTCTGAGTTTATTTTTGTAGATGGAGTTAGAGAACATTCTAATTTTATTCTTTTTCATGTAGCTGTCCAGTTTCCCAGCACCACTATAATAAAATCCTTTTCAACCATTGTACATTCTTGCCTCCTTTGTCATAGATTGTGTGTGAATGCTAAGTTGCTTCAATCGTGTCTAACTCTTTGCAATCCTCATAGACTGTAGCCTGCCGGGCTCCTCTGCCCATGAGATTCTCCAGGCGAGAATACTGCAGTAGGTTGCCATTCCCTCCTCCAAGGAATCTTCCCAATCCAGGGACTGAACCTGTGTCTTCTATGGCTCCTGCTTTGTAGGTGGATGCTTTACCACTGAGCCTGATCATAGATTAATTGATCATAATTATGTGGGTTTATTTATGGGCTCTCTATTCTGTTCCATTGATCTGTGTGTCTTTTTTTGCTCCTGCACCATACTGTTTTTATTATTGTAGTTTTGTAGCATGGTCTGAAGTCAGGGAGTATGATATCTCCAACTCTGTTCTTTCTCAAGATGTCTTTAGCTACTCAGGGTCTTTTGTGTTTCCATACAGATTTTAGAATTATTTTTTCTTAGTATTTTGGTAAGGATTGTATTGAATCTGTACATTGCCTTGTGTAGTATAGTTATTTTTGACAATATTAATTCTTCCAATCCATGAACACGGATTTCCTTCCATATGTTTGTATAATCTTCAATTTCTTTCATCAGTGTCATAGTTTTCCAGGTAAAGATCTTTTACCTCCTTAGATAAGTTTATTCCTTAGTATTTTATTCTTTTTGGTGCAATTGCAAATGGGATCATTTCCTTAACCTTTCTTTCTGATAGCTTGTTAATAATGTATAGAAATGCAACAGATTTATGATGATTAATTTTGTATTATTCTACAAATTTTCCAAATTCATTAATGAGATTTAGTAGTTTTTGGTGACATCCTTAATATTTTCTGGGTATAGTATCATGTCACCTGGAAATAATGTCAGTTTTACTTCTTCCTTTCTAATTTGGATTCCTTTTCTTTTTCTTCTCTGGTTGCTGTGGCTAGGACTTCCCAAATTATGTTGAATAAAAGGGGTGCAAGTGGACATCCTTGTATCTGGCCTTAGAGGAAATGTTTTCAGCTTTTCACCATTGAGTATATGTTAACTGTGGGTTATTATATATGTCACAAATTAGGATGAGGTATGTTCCCTCTATGCCCACTTTCTGGAAAGATTTTTTTTTTTTACCATAAATGAATGTTGATTTTCATCAAAAGCCTTTTTACATTTACTGAGATCATTATATGATTTTTATTTTTTGACTTGTTAATGCAGTGTCTCACAATGATTGTGAATTGTGAGCCATCCTTGCATCCAGTGGATAAATCACACTTGTTAATGGTATATGATCCTGCTAGTGTATTGTTGAATTTGACTTACTAATATTTTGTTCAGGATTTTTGCATATATGTTTATTGACTTGTAATTTATTTTTTTGTTATTATCTTTGTCTGATTTTTGTATGAGAGTGATGCTGGCTCATAGAATGGTTTAGAAATATTCCTTTTTCTGAAATTTTTTGAAATAGTTGAAATAGTTTGGGAAGGGTAGTTGTTAACTCTCCTTTAAATATTTCATAGAATCCACCTGTGAAACCCCCCTCTGAATCTGGACTTTTGTCTGCTGGAAGTTTTAAAATTACTTATTCAACTTCAGAACTGGTAATTGATCTGGTCACCTTTTTATTTCTTCGTCTTCCAGTCTTGAATTTCTAGGAATTTGTCCATTTCTGCTATGTTAGTCTATTTTGTTGGCAAATAGTTCATAGTAATATCTAATAATGATTTGTATTTCTATTTCTGTGGCATTGGTTGTAACTTCTCCTTTTCCCATCTGATCTTATTGATTTGGGCCCTCTCTCTTCTTAATGTGTCTAGGTAGAGATTTGTGTATTTTGTTTATCTTTTCAAAGAACCAGCTCTTAGGTTTACTCAATTTTTCTGTTTTCCCCATCTCTATTTCATTTATTTCTGCTCTGATCTTTATGATTTCTTTCCCTCTGATAATTTTGGGTTTATTTTGGGTTTTGCTTGTCTGTAAAATTTTTTATTACTCCATCAAATCTGAATGAACGCCTTGTTGGGTAGATTATTCTTGGTTGTAGATTTTATCCTTTCATTGCTTTAAATACATTATGTCACTCCTTTCTGGATTGCAGAGTATCTGTTGAAAAGTCAGCTGATAACCTTATGGGAAGTTCCCTTGTATGTAAATTGTTGCTTTCCTTTGCTCCTTTAATGTTCTTTTCTTGTCTTTAATTTTTTCATTTTAATTACAATGTGCCTTGGTGTTTTCCTCTTTGGATTGATCCTGTTTGGGACTCTGTGGTTCCTCAATGTGAACGTCTGTTTCCTTTCACAAGTCAGGGAAAATTTCAGCTATTATGTCTTCAAATACATTCTCTGCCCCTTTCTCTTCCTTTTCTCTTTCTTGGTCTCTTATGTGTATGTTAGTGCATGTGATGTTGTCCCAGAATTTTCTTAAACTGTTCTCATTTCTTTTTATTTTCTTTGGTTATCATTGTTCATCTTCAGAGATTTCCACTACTCTGTCTCCCATATCAATGATGTATTTCTCTGCACCATTTAATCTACTTCTGATTCCTTCTAGTGTATTTTTATTTCAGTTATTCTTCATCTCACTTTGATTCTTCTTTAAGAATGAAAATTTAGAATTTTCAAACACTTTGCTTAAAACTTATAACTTCTCATCTTCTTCCTCTGTTTCCTCATTTTGCCTAATGCTGCTTTTTATTTCTATGTGTCTTGTAGATTGTTACATTTACTGACCTTGAAGAAGTGGCTTATGCATTCCCAAAGTGCACCCCTCTTTGGTCACCAGAGCTATATACTTTAAGGATGCTCCCTATGTGGGCCAAGTGTGTCCTTCTGTTATGGTGAGCTGAATATTGTGAGTGATTTGGTAAGCATGGCTTGCCCCTTGGTCCAATTGCTGCCAGACCCTACATTGTGCAGAGGCTATCAGCTACTGGTTGGTGGGGCTGAATCATGAGGTGGCAGGATGCAGTACCCTGGGGGAGGGGGGATCCTGGGGCTAGTGCTGGCTCAATGGGCAGAGCTGTGTTTGGGAGTGAGTGGTTGCAGGGCCAGGGTTCCTAAATCTAGCATTAGCCTGATAGTGGGTATAGCTAGTTCCTGACATGCCTGGCTAAGTTCTGTGGTGTCCCAAAGCTGGCATTTGCCCAGTGGTGCATGGCGCTATATCCTGGGTTGGCTGGCTGAGACGGTCAAGGTGTCTTAGAGTTCTGTTGGCCTGCTGATGGATCAAATCATGTCCTGGGGCTGGTAACATCTTGTTGGTGGCCAGGTTGGTGCTCAAAATTTCCCAAGGCTAGTGCCAGTGACTAATGGATGAAGCTGGGTCCTGGTATCTCTGGCTGTAAGGCCCTTGGTGTCCTCCAGCTGGTGTTGGCCTCTTGTTGAGTAGGTCTGGATCCCAGGGTGGCTGACTGAAGGGCCTGAGGTGTCTCAAGAGTTGGCGTTGGCCTACTGGTGGATAGGGCTAAGAAGCAGGTGGTCCGAGGGCTGGTGCTGTCCTGCTGGTGTGTGGCCTGGATCCTGCCATAGCAGGCTGCTGGGCTGCAGTGCCTAAGGCTTGTGTCTACCTACTGGTGGGTGGGCTAAGGCTCAGGGGTTCCTGGAGCTGAGTCCACTCACAGGGGGATGAGGACAGGTTCTGGTGCTAGTGTTGGATCACTAGTGGATAGAGATGGGTCCCAGTATTTCAGGCTGCAGGGCCTTGGGGTCCTGGAGCTGGTGTTGGCCTGCTGGTAGCAGAGCTGGTACTTAAGACAGCTGGCTAAGGAGGTGAGGGTGTCTGAAAGTTTGTATCAGCCTGCTGGTATGTGGAACTGGATCCTAAGGCAGCTGACTAAGGGTCCCAGATGTCTCAGACTTGGTATTGGCCTACTTGTGGGTTGGGCTATGGCTCAAGAGGTATAAAAGTTGGTGCCAGCCTGCTTGCAGGAGTTCTGGATCCTGCCATGAAAAGTTGTGTGTCTGTGGTGGTCCTAAGGCTGATATTGGACCACTGGTTGGCAGAACTGGGTCCCAGACTCTCTGATTCCAGTTGCTTCTTCACCATCCAGGATCAGCAAGTAGGTCTGACCCAGGCTTCTTACAGATTATGCTTCTGCCCCGGTCCCTGAAGTGTGTGGAGTTTTGCATGCAACCCTAAAGAGTGGAGTCTCTTTTTCCCACAGCACTCTGGGACTTCTGAAAGTAAGCCCTGCTGGCTTTCAAAGCCAGATATTTCCAGGGCCTGTCTTTCTGGTGTAGGACCTCAGGATGAGAAGCCCAATGTGGTGCTCAGACTTGTTTCTTGGGTAGAACCACTGCAGTTGTGATTGGTCTCCCATTTGTGGGTCTCCCAGCTGGAGGTATGGGTCTTGACTACACCATGACTCTTCTCTTCTTACACATTCCATGGTTTCCTTTTTATACCTTTAGTTGTAAAATATCTTTTCTGCTAGTCTTCCTGTCTTTCTCATCAATAGTTGCTCTGTAAATAGTTGTAATTTTGGTGTGCCTTTGAGAAGATGTAACCTTAGGGTTTTTTCTGCTATGCCATTTAAAGTACTAAAAGAAAAAATACCCAGGAGATATATATATATTTGGAAATGAAGGGAAGTGCAACACCAAATGCTGATCAGGATATGACCAACAGGAGCTCTCATTCATTGTTTTCACTGCTAGTTGGAATGTAAATTGGTAAATGACTTTGGATGTCAATTTCACAAAATTAAATAGACTTTTACTAAATATCCAACAGTTATTCCCCTACATACTTATTCAAATGAGTTGAAAATTTGTGTTTACAATAAATACTACACAGCAATAATCATAGCAGCTTTACTCATAGCTATTAAATGCTGGAAGCAAACTAGACGTCCTTCAATAGGTGAACGGATAAACAAATGGTAGTACGTTCATACAGGGGAATATTATACAGCACTAACCCCTAGTTATGTCTGGATGTAAGAGTTGGACCATATAGAAGGCTGAGCACTAAGGAATTGATATCTTCAAATTGTGATGCTAGAGAAGACTCTTGAGAATCCATTGGGCTGCAAGGAGAACAAACCAGTCAATCCTAAAGGAAATCAACCCTGAATATTCATTGGAAGGACTGATGCTGAAAGCTGAAGCTCCAATACTTCGGCCACCTGATGTAAAGAGCCAACTCATTGGAAAAGACTCTGATCCTGGGAAAGATTAAAGGCAGAAGAAGAGGGAAGCAAAAGATGGGATGGTTAGATAGCATAACTGCATCATTAAACATGAATCTGAGTAAACTCTGGGAGACGGTGAAGGACAGGGAAGCCTGGTGTACTGCAGCGCATGGGCTTGCAAAGAGTAGGGCATGATTTAGTGACTGAAAAACAACAAAATGAATAAAATATGATCTATCAAGCCGCAAAAATTAGGAAGGAGACAAGTAAATATTGCTAAGTAAAGAGGTCAATCTGAAAATATTTATACTATGTGATTTAACTATATATTTTAGAAAAGGCCAATTATGGAGACAGTAAAAAGAAAAATGTCAAATGGCTACCTTGAAAACTGGAGAGTCGGGCAGATACACAGAATCACAATGTACCATGACCTGTTATTCAGTCATTTAATCATGTCTGACTTTCTACAACCCCATGGGCTAGAGCACGCCAGGTTTTTCTGTACTTCACCATCTCCCGGAGCTTTCTCAAGCTCATGTCCATTGAGTTGGTGATGCCATCCAACCATCTCATCCTCTGTCAGCTCCTTCTCCTCCTGCCTTTAATCTTTCCCAGCCTCAGGATCTTTTCCAATGAGGTGGCTCTTCACATCAGATGGCCAAAGTATTGGAGTTTCAGTTTCAGCATCAGTCCTTCCAATGAATGTTCAGGGTTGATTTCCTTTAGGATTGACTGTTTGATCTCCTTGCAGTCCAAGGGACTCTCTAGAGTTCTGCAACACCGCCGCTTGAAAGCATCAATTCTTCAGTGTTCAGCCTTTTTTATGGTCCAACTCTCACATCCATACATGATTACTGGAAAAACATTAGCT
This sequence comes from Capra hircus, assembly GCF_001704415.2. Lineage (NCBI taxonomy): Eukaryota > Metazoa > Chordata > Mammalia > Artiodactyla > Bovidae > Capra > Capra hircus. The sequence goes on from NC_030815.1 coordinate 84,848,994, forward strand.
TTATGCCTTCTGGAGCTATTTCTCTGCTCTTCTCCATAACATATTGGGCACCTACTGACCTGAGGAGTTCATCTTTCAGTGTCGTATTGTTGTGCCTTTTTGTTCCGTTCGTGCGGTTCTTAAGGCAAGAATGCTGAAGTGGTTTGCAATTCCCTTCTCTAGTGGACCATGTTCTGTCAGAACTCTCCACCATGACCCATCCATCTTGGGTGGCCCTACATGGCATGGCTCATAATTTCACTGAGTTAGACAATGCCTGGCTTTCAGTAAAAAAGAAAAATAGTAAGCATACTTAAAGAAAAAAGATGCAGTATGAAGAGAAAGCAAGCATCACAGCCAGAGGTAGGTAGATAGAGCAGAGATTTTGGATTGAACAGATCAAGAATTTGAAATAAATATGATTTATTGGTCAAGGAATCTAAAGGAAAATGTTGGTAATATGAAACAACAGATTGGGAATCTAAGAAGAGAGATGGAAATGCTAAGAATTAAAAGGAAATACTAGAAATAAAAAAAAACAATCTAACAAAAAAATGTTTTCAATGGACTCATCAGCAGATTAGACATGACTGAGGAAATAATCATGGAGTGTGAAGATAATTAAAAATATTGTCTCAAACTAAATAGCAAAGAGAAAAAGGAATGAAAAAAAGAACAGTATTCAAGAACCATGGAACAATTACAAAATGTAGCAAATGCATAATAGGAACATCAGACAAAGAAGAATGAGAAACAGAAGAAATATTTGAAGTAATAATTAGCTGACAACATACCACAGATTCAGGAATCTCAGAAAATACCAAGCATTGTAATACCATAGAATCTATAGTTAGACGTGTGTGTGTGTGTGTGTGTGTGTGTGTGTGTGTGAGTGTGTGTGTGTTAGTTGCTCAGGCACTTCTGACTCTTTGTGAACCCATGGACTGTAGCACCAGGCCCCTCTGTCCATGGGATTCTCCAGACAACAGTACTGGAGTAGGTTGCCAGGTCCTTTTCCAGGGGATCTTTCTGACCCAGGGATCAAACCTGGGTCTCCCACATTGCAGGCAGATTCTTTACCATCTGAGCCACCAGATAAGCCCCATAGTTAGGCATATCATATTCAAACTGCGGAAATCAAAGACAGTGAATATAGAAGATCATGGAGCGAGGGAGGGACACAGATCACAGTTGAGCAAGGATAAGAATTACACTGGGTTTCTCTTTAGAAATCGTGCAAGCAAGAGGAGAGTGGGTGAAATATACAAAGTAGTGAAAATTAAAACCACAAAGCTAAAATTCTGCATACAGTGAAAGTATTATTCAAAAGTGAAAAAAAAAGAATTTCTCAAATAGAAACCAATAGAATTTCTTGCTTGTAGATCTGTTTTACAAGAAATGTTTTACTTTTTAAAAAATTTTTATTTTTACTTTATTTTACTTTACAATACTGATTTGGTTTTGCCATACATTGACATGAATCCACCACGGGTGTACATGAGTTCCCAAACATGAACCCCCCTCCCACCTCCCACCTCATATCATCTCTCTGGATCATCCCCGTGCACCAGCCCCAAGCATCCTGTATTCTGCATCAAACATAGACTGGCGATTCGTTTCTTACATGATAGTATACATGTTTCAATGCCATTCTCCCAAATCATCCCACCCTCTCCCTCTCCCTCAGAGTCCAAAAGTCCGCTCTACACATCTGTGTCTCTTTTGCTGTCTCGCATACAGGGTCATCATTACCATCTTTCTAAATTCCATATATATATGTGTTAGTATACTGTATTGGTGTTTTTCTCTGGCAATCTTGACAGACCCATCACAAGCACGGAAATTGAAACTGTAATCAGAAATCTTCCAGCAAACAAAAGCCCAGGTCCAGACGGCTTCACAGCTGAATTCTACCAAAAATTTCGAGAAGAGCTAACACTTATCCTACTCAAACTCTTCCAGAAAATTGCAGAGGAAGGTAAACTTCGAAACTCATTCTATGAGGCCACCATCACCCTAATACCAAAACCTGACAAAGATGCTACAAAAAAAGAAAACTACAGGCCAATATCACTGATGAACATAGATGCAAAAATCCTCAACAAAATTCTAGCAATCAGAATCCAACAACAAGAAATGTTTTAAAAAGTTCTTCAACGAAAAGAAAACTGATATAGATCAGAAATTTTAATCTATATAAAGAAAAAAAAGTGCTTAAGAAATAATAAATGAAGGTAAAATGAAATATTTTATTTTTCTTATTCTTAATAGATTTTTAAAATACTTTGTTCAAAATAACAGCGACAGTTAGGTGGTTATACCTTATGAATAAATGTAATGAATGACAGCAATGTTATAAGAAATAGGAGGCAGGAACTGGAAATATTCTGTTATGAGGTGCCAGCACTACCCATGAAGCAGTGTAGTGTTATTTGAAAGTGGATTTAATTTACTTGTAAATGCCTACTGAAAGTCCTACATCAGACGTGTAATTAATATTAAGATAGAAAAAATGGAATTATATAAAATGTTCAGTTACAACCAAAGACGATGAAAGAGTAGAATACCAAAAAAAACCCCACCCCAATGAAAAGCAAAGAACAATAACCATGAATAGAAAACACTTCCAAAGTATGGTAGATATTAATCTAACTATATAAATAATAACTTAAAATGTGATTGGTCTGATGCACCAATTAAAATATAGAAACCGTAAGAGTAAAAATAACACAAGTCCCAAGAGTATATGATCCATAGACCTACTTGAAGTATAAAGTTCCAGGTAAGAAAAATAAAGGGAAGAGGAAAGATATAGTATGCTAGGAGAAGGCACTGGTGGCCCACTCCAGTACTCTTGTGTGGAAATCCCATGGATGGAGGAACCTGGTAGGCTGTAGTCCATGGGGTCATGAAGAGTTGGACACGACTGAGCGACTTCACTTTCCCTTTTCACTTGCATGCATTGGAGAAGGAAATGGCAACCCACTCCAGTGTTCTTGCCTGGAGAATCCCAGGGACGGCAGAGCCTGGTGGGCTGCCGTCTCTGGGGTCGCACAGAGTCGGACACGACTGAAGCGACTTAGCAGCAGCAGCAGCAGCAGCAAGCTAATTATATATTAATTTAAGACAAAGCAGATTTTAGAACAAAGAAAATTATGAGAGTTAAAGAAGATACTACATATGATGAAGGAGTCAGTTCTACAGAAAGCATAACAATTCTTAATATGTTTGTACTTTACAACAGAGTATCAAAATTGGCCTGACGTGGAGCAAAAGCTGATAGAACTTCAAGGAGAAATAGACAAGTCCACATATTTGGACAATTGGACACTTTTCTATCAATAATGTATAGGCTCAGTAAGCAAAAGAAAGTAAGAATGTAGTTGAACTAAATATCCCCATCAGTTAACTGAATATAATTGGCACCTATCAACCACTTCATCCAACAACAGAATAAAACACATTCTTCACAAACTGACATGCAACATTAATAAAGAGAGAACATATTCTGTTCCTGGGCTTTGCTGTATTGGGAGGATTTTAGTCACTGTTTCAACCTCCTCAATCATTATTGGTTTGTTCAAGTTTTCTATTTATTCATAATTCAGTCTTGATAGGTTCTATATTTCTATGAATTTATCCATTATGCTGCTGCTGCTGCAAAGTCGCTTCAGTCTTGTCTGACTCTGTGTGACCCCAGAGATGGCAGGCCACCAGGCTCCCCGTCCCTGGGATTCTCCAGGCAAGAACACTGGAGTGGGTTGCCATTTCCTTCTCCAATGCATGAAAGTGAAGAGTGAAAGTGAAGTCGCTCAGTCGTGTCAGACTCCTAGCGACTCCATGGACTGCAGCCTACCAGGCTCCCCCGTCCATGGGATTTTCCAGGCAGGAGTACTGGAGTGGGGTGTCATTGCCTTCTCCAATCCATTATGCTAGGTTACCCAATTTGTTGGTGTGTAATTGTTCATAGTAATCTCATATGGACCTTTGTATTTCTGTTGGGTCAAATATACTGTCTCCTCTTTCATTTCTAATTTTGAGTCTTCTCTGTTTTTTTCTTGGTCTAGCTAAGGTTGCACCATTTTCAGTTCAGTTCAGTCGCTCAATCATGTCTGACTCTTTGTGACCCCATGGACTGAAGCACACCAGGCCTCCCTGTCCATCACTAACTCCCAGAGTTTACTCAAACTCATGTCCATTGAGTCAGTGATGCCATCCAACCATCTCATCCTCTGTCATCCCATTTTCCTCCCACCTTCAATCTTTCCCAGCATCAGGGTCTTTTCCAATGAGTCAGTTCTTCGCATCAGGGTCTTTTCCAATGAGTCAGATCTTTGCATCAGTTGGCCAAAGTATTGGAGTTTCAGCTTCAGCATCAGTCCTTCCAATGAATATTCAGGACTGATTTCCTTTAGGGTGGACTGGTTGGATCTCCTTGCAGTCCGAGGGACTCTCAAGAGTCTTCTCCAACACCACAGTTCAAAAGCATCCGTTCTTCAGCACTCAGCCTTTCTTATGGTCCAACTCTCACATCCATACATGACTACTGGAAAAACCATAGTTTGACTAGACGGACTTTGTTGGCAAAGTAAAATCTCTGCTTTTTAATATGCTGTCTAGGTTGGTCATAACTTTTCTTCCAAGGAGCAAGCGTCTTTTAATTTCATGGCTGCAGTCACCATCTGCAGTGATTTCTGAGCGCCCCAAACTAAAGTTTGTCACAGTTTCCACTGTTTCCCCATCTATTTTCCATGAAGTGATGGGACCAGATGCCATGATCTTCGTTTTCTGAATGTTGAGTTTTAAGCCAACTTGTTCACTTTCATCAAGAGGCTCTTTAGTTCTTCTTTGCTTTCTGCCATAAAGGTGGTGTCATCTGCATATCTGAGGTTATTGATATTTCTCCCAGCAATCTTGATTCCAGCTTGTGCTTCATCCATCCCAGCATTTCTCGTGATGTACTCTGCATATAAATTAAATAAGCCGGATGACAATACACAGCCTTGACGTACTCCTTTCCCGATTTGGAACCAGTCTGTTGTTCCATGTCCAGTTCTAACTGTTGCTTTCTGACCTGCATCAGGTGATCTGATATTCCCATCTTTTGAAGAATTTTCCTCTGTTTGTTGTGATCCACACAGTCAAAACCTTTGGCATAGTCAATAAAGCAGAAATAGGTGTTTTTCTGGAACTCTCTCATTTTTTCGATGATCCAACAGATGTTGGCAATTTGATCTCCAGTTCAGAGGAACCTTTTCTAAATCCAGCTTGAACATCTGGAAGTTCACAGTTCACGTACTGTTGAAGCCTGACTTGGAGAATTTTGAGTATTTGCTAGCATGTGAGATGAGTGCAATTGTGAGGTAGTTTGAGCATTCTTTGGCATTGCCTTTCTTAGGAATTGGAATGAAAACTGACCTTTTCCAGTCCTGTGGCCACTGCTGAGTTTTCCAAATTTGCTGGCATATTGAGTGCAGTATCAATTTTATATATCTTTTTTTTTAAAGTTCAGTTTTGTTGATCATTTCTTTTGTTTTTCTGAATCTCTATTTTATTTATTTGTGCTCTAATCTTTATTATTACCTTCCTTCTGCGAACTTTGAGGCTAGTTTGTTCTTCTTTTTCTTATTACTTGATCTGTAAGGTTAGGTTATTTGTGTTCTTTCTTTTTTCGTAGTGTTTTTCACCACAATTTTTTCCTTAAGCATGCTTTTCTTGTTGTATCCCATAAGTCTTGATATGCTGTGTTTCTGTTTTTGTTTGTTTCAAAATATACTTTTATTTCTTTTTTTTTTGACCCAGTGGCTTTTCAAGAGTGTGTTGTTTAATTCCCACACATTTTTGAATTCCCAATTTTTCTCCTGTTATTGATATTTAGTTTCCTACAATTGGGGTCAGAAAAGATAATTGGTATGATGTCTATCTTCTTACATTTGCTAAGTCTTTTTTTGTGACTTAACATATGATCTACCCTGAAGAATATTCTGTGTGCACTTGGGAAAACTGTGCATTCTGCTACTGCTGGGTGGAATGTTTTATATATGTATTGAGTTCACTCAGTCTAAGATATAATTCAAGTTCAATGTATCTGTATTGATTTTCTGTCTGGATGATCTACCTGTTGTTAAAAGAGGAGTACTGAAATCCCCTCCTCTTATTTTATTTTGTTTCTTCTTTTAGATCTGTTAATATTTGCTCAATATGTTTGTGTTCCAAAGTTGGGTGCATATATATTTATAATTATTTTATCTTCTTAAAGAACTAACTCCTTGATCATTGTATAATGACCTTCTTTGTCTCTTATTACAGTTTTTTACTTAAAGTGTATTTTGGCTGATAAAAGTATAGCTGCCTCTGTTTTCCATTTTCCTAGAATTTTTTCTCCATCTTTTCACTTTGACCCTGTGAGTATCCCTAAAGGTGAAATGAGCCTCTTGTAGGCCTTATATAGTTGTGTCTTATTTTTCAATCCATTCCACCACTTTGCTTTTGATTAGCAAAATTAATTAGTTTACATGTAAAGTGATAATCAACAGGTGAAACTGAAAGTCACTCAGTCATGTCTGACTCTTTGTGACTCCACAGACTGTAGCCTGCCAGGCTCCTCTGCCCATGGGATTCTCCAGGCGAGAATACTGGAGTGGGTTCCCTTCTCCAGGGGGTCTTCCTGACCCAGGAATCGGACTGGGGCCTCCAGCATTGCAGGCAGATTCTTTACCAGCTGAGTTACCAAGGAAACATCAGCAGGTGAGAGCTTCCAAATTTTGTCTTATTGTTTTTGGATGTTTTGTAGTTCACCTTCTTTTTTTTATTATTTTTATTTAGTTTTTTTTTTTTTTTTTTTACTTTACAATACTGTATTGGTTTTGCCATATGTCAACATGAATCCGCCACGGGTATACATAAGTTCCCACTCCTGAACCCCCCTCCCACCTCTCTCCCCATACCATCCCTCTGGGTTATCCCAGTGCACCAGCCCCAAGCATCCTGTATCCTGCATCGAACCTAGACTGGCGATTCGTTTCTTATATGATATTATACATGTTTCAATTTCTTTCCTTCATCTTTTGCTTAGTTTGTTTGTGGGTTGATGGTTTTCCGTAACGGTATTTTTCTTTATCATTTGTTTATCTACTGCAGATTTTTCTTTGTAACTGCCATTACACTTACATAAAATATCTTACAGATATAATAATCTTCTTTATGCTGATAGTCACTTCACTCACATACAAGAAATTTCCTTTTTACCCACCCCATAATTTATTTTTGATGTCATAATTTACCTCTTTTATTTGTATAGCCATTAACAAATTATTGTAGCTGTGGTTATTTTAATACTTATACACACCACCACATTACAATATTAGAACATTCTGAATTTGACTATCTTCCTATTTTTACCAGAATGTTCTATATTTTCATGTTTCCTTGTCACTATTAGCATTATTTCATTTTAATTTAAGAACTAGAAATTCTTATAAAATAGATCTAGTGGTGATGAGCTCCCTCAGCTTTTGTTGTTTGGGAAAGATTTATCTCTCATCATTCATTTATTCTTTACTAAAAGGCAACTTTGTTGAGTAAAGTATTCTTGGTTGGCACCAAACTCTTTTAGCACTTTGAACATGTCACCCCACTCTCTGTTGATCTGCAAGATTTCTGTTCAGAAATCTGATGTTCATCTTATGGAGTTTTCTTATATGAAGTTTTTTTTTCTTGCTACTTTTGAAATTTTCTGTATTTGATTTTAGACAATTTTATTATAATGTGTCTTGGAGAAGGATCATTTTGAAACGTTGGAATTGGGGTATTACCTATTAGATTTATGAACTCAGATGTCTAAATATCTCTGCAGATTTGGGAAATTCTCAGTTATTACTTATTTAAATAAACTTTCTGCTTCTTTCTCCACTTCTACTCTGAGACTTCAATAATGTGTAGACTGTTCCTTTTAATTCTATCCTAGGTTTCGTTTAATTTTTCTTCACTTTCTTTTTCATTCTTTTTGTTTCTCTGATTGGATGACTTCAAATGACCTGACTCTAGTTTGCTAAATCTTTTTCTACTTAGTTGATTCTGTTGCTGAAGCTGTCTTTTGAATTCTACAGTTCAGTCATTGTAGTCTTCAACTCTAGAATTTCTGTTTTAAAAAAGATTTCTATTTCTTTGTTGATCTCTCATTTTGTTCATGCATTGTTTTCCTAATTTTTTTTCCTTTAGCTTTTTAAAAAAATTTTTTTATTTTTACTTTATTTTACTTTACAATACTGTATTGGTTTTGCCATACATTGACATGAATCCACCACGGGTCTACATGTGATCCCAAACATGAACCCCCCTACCACCTCCCTCCCCACTACATCCCTCTGGGTCATCCCCGTGCACCAGCCCCAAGCATGCTGTATCCTGCATTGGACATAGACTGGTGATTTGATATTCTTACATGATAGTATACATGTTTCAATGCCATTCTCCCAAATCATCCCACCCTCTCCCTCTCCCTCTGAGTCCAGAAGTCCGCTATACACATCTGTGTCTTTTTTGCTGTCTTGCATACAGGGTCATCATTGCCATCTTTCTAAATTCCATATATATGTGTTAGTATACTGTATTGGTGTTTTTCTTTCTGGCTTACTTCACTCTGTATAATCAGCTCCAGTTCCATCCATCTCATCAGAACTGATTCAAATGTATTCTTCTTAACGGCTGAGTAATACTCCATTGTGTATATGTACCACAGCTTTCTTATCCATTCATCTGCTGATGGACATCTAGGTTGTTTCCATGTCCTGGCTATTGTAAACAGTGCTGCGATGAACATTGGGGTACACGTGTCTCTTAATTCTGGTTTCCTCAGTGTGTATGCCCAGCAGTGGGATTGCTGGGTCATAAGGCAGTTCTATTTGCAATTTTTTAAGGAATCTCCACACTGTTTTCCATAGTGGTTATATTAGTTTGCATTCCCACCAACAGTGTAAGAGGGTTCCCTTTTCTCCACACCCTTTCCAGCATTTATTGCTTGCAGATTTTTGGATCGCAGCCATTCTGACTGGTGTGAAGTGGTACCTCATTGTGGTTTTGATTTGCATTTCTCTAATAATGAGTGATGTTGAGCATCTTTTCATGTGTTTGTTAGCAATCCATATGTCTTCTATGGAGAAATATCTGTTTAGTTCTTTGGCCCATTTTTTGATTGGGTCGTTTATTTTTCTGGAATTGAGTTGCATAAGTTGCTTGTATATTTTTGAGATTAGTTTATACTACCCAAAGCAATTTACAAATTCAATGCAATCCCTATCAAGCTACCAGACATATTTTTCACAGAACTAGAACAAATAATTTCAAGATTTGTATGGAAATACAAAAAACCTCGAATAGCCAAAACAATCTTGAGAAAGAAGAATGGAACTGGAGGAATCAGCTTGCCTGACTTCAGGCTCTACTACAAAGCCACAGTCATCAAGACAGTATGGTACTGGCATAAAGACAGAAATATAGATCAATGGAACAAAATAGAAAGCCCAGAAATAAATCCACACACATATGGATACCTTATCTTTGACAAAGGAGGCAAGAATATACAATGGAGTAAAGACAATCTCTTTAACAAGTGGTGCTGGGAAAACAGGTCAACCACTTGTAAAAGAATGAAACTAGATCACTTTCTAACACCACACACGAAAATAAACTCAAAATGGATTAAAGATCTAAATGTAAGACCAGAAACTATAAAACTCCTAGAGGAGAACATAGGCAAAACACTCTCTGACATAAATCACAGCAGGATCCTCTATGATCCACCTCCCAGAATTCTGGAAATAAAAGCAAAAATAAACAAATGGGATCTAATTAAAATTAAAAGCTTCTGCACAACAAAGGAAAATATAAGCTAGGTGAAAAGACAGCCTTCTGAATGGGAGAAAATAATAGCAGATGAAACAACTGACAAACAACTAATCTCAAAAATATACAAGCAACTCATGTTTTCCTAATTTAATTTACTTATCTGTGTCTACTGTAGTTCACTGAATCACTTTAAGAGGATTATTCTGTATTCTTTCTTAGACAGTTTATAGATCTTTGTTTCTTTATGTTCAGCTATTGAAGTTTTATTAGTTCCACTTGGTGGTATTATTTTTGTTGATTATTTATGATGCTATGGTCTTACATTGGTCTCTGTGAATTTTGAGAGTGTAGACATCTCTTCCAGTCTTTGTAAACCAGCTTCACTGATCAGCCTGTCAAAGATTCTGGGTGGGAAGTCAGGTGGTATCCACCAGCAGGCTTACTATTGGAGTTCTTGGTGACTTGGTGTTTGGGTGAGTCAAAAACATTGGACCCCTGGGTTTATGAGTTCCTTCTGGAACTGGGTTTGTGGTCATTGATTGGTAGCCTAGAGCAACAGGAGGGCTTCAAAGCTGTAAAAGTCAGGCTGTACTGGGATATTTTAGGAACTGTACTGGGATATTCTAAAAACCTGGGTTTTCAAGGAATCTACCAGGAGCCTGGTGTCATAAAAGTTGGTTGGCACTGAGGTGAGATAAGAGTCTTGGGCCACTGGAGCTGTCTAGCAACATGGAAGTTGGCAGTCACTGGAGCAGATTTGGGACCTGGGTTTACAAGATACTTCTAGGAGCCTTTAGTCAAGGAGGCTGCCTAGAGCTACAGGAAGTGGTCCTTGGTATTTACCCTAATTATTTGGAAAAAAATGTGTCCACACAAAATTCTGTACACAAATGTTTATAGCAGTTTTATTCCTAATTGCCTAAATTTGGAGCAACCAAGATTCCCTTCAATAGACAAATTGATAAATTAGCCATAGTATAATAACATGGGGTGTTATTCAGTAACAAAAAGAAATAACCTGTCAATACCTAAAAAGCCCTAGGGTAACCCGAGATGCATATTACTAAGTGAAATAAGTCAATATTAAAAGATAGCATAATGTATGATTCCAACTCTATGATGTTTTAGAAAAGGCAAAACAATGGAGACAGTTAGAAGTTCAGTGGTTTCCAGGGATAGGGAAAGGGATGAGAGTGATGAATAGATAGAATACAGGAGAATTTTAAGGTGGAGAGATTATTCTATATGTTACTGTTTAGGTAGATATATGATATTAGGTATCTGTCAAAGCCAATAGAACTCTCGGAGAAGGCAATGGCACCCCACTCCAGTACTCTTGCCTGGAAAATCCCGTGGACAGAGGAGCCTGGTAGGCTGCGGTCCATGGGGTCGCAAGAATCAGACATGACTGAGCGACTTCCCTTTCACTTTTCACTTTCATGCATTGGAGAAGGAAACGGCAACCCACTCCAGTGTTCTTGCCTGGAGAATCCCAGGGACGGGGGAGCCTGGTGGGCTGCCATCTATGGGGTCACACAGAGTCGGACACGACTAAAGTGACTTAGCAGCAGCAATAGAACTCTAAAACACAAAAGATTTATGAAAACTATGGATGTCTATTAATAACAATGTATTAATATTTTCATCACTTGTAACAAATGTATATACTAATGTAAAATGTTAATAACAGGGAAACTGTTGGGGTGGGGAGGAAAAGGAATATAAAGAAATTCTGTGTTCTTTGCTAATTTTTTTTGGTAAATCTAAAATAGCTTTGAAAAATAATGTCTATTAGTTTTTTAAAATCGGAGAAGGCAATGGCAACCCACTCTAGTACTCTTGCCTGGAAAATCCCATGGACAGAGGAGCCTGGTAGGCTGCAGTCCATGGGGTCACAAAGAGTCGGACACGACTGAGCGACTTCACTTTCACTTTTCACTTTCGTGCATTGGAGAAGGAAATGGCAACCCACTCCAGTGTTCTTGCCTGGAGAATCCCAGGGATGGCAGAGCCTGGTGGGCTGCCATCTATTGGGTCGCACAGAGTCAGACACGACTGAAGCGACTTAGCAACAGCAGCAGCAGCAGCTTTTTAAAATGAAAGCAAATAAGTCAAAACAGTCTTGAAAAAGAGCCAAGTTGAAGGTTTCACAGTTCCTGATTTCAAAAGTTATTACAAAGCTACAGTAATTAAAATAGTGTGGTATTAGCATAAAGATTGGAGCAGGCAATGGCAACCCACTCCAGTACTCTAGCCTGGAAAATCCCGTGGACAGAGGAGCCTGGTATAGGCTGCAGTCCATGGGGTCACAAAGAGTCAGACCCAACTGAGCGACTTCACTTTCACTTTTCACTTTCATGCATTGGAGAAGGAAATGGCAACCCACTCCAGTGTTCTTGCCTGGAGAATCCCAGGAAAGGCAGAGCCTAGTGGGCTGCCATCTATGGGGCTGCACAGAGTCAGACATGACTGAAGCGACTTAGCAGCAACAGCAGCATAAAGATATGCATATATACCAATGGAATAGAATAGAGAACCCAGAAATAAACCCACCCATTTTGGGGCATTTAATTTTGACAGAAATGTTAATATGGGAAAATCACATTCTTCTCAACAAATGGTTCTAAGAAAACTGCATATCCACATACAAATAAATGAAGTTGGGTCTTATCATATCCCTTATACAAAAATTAACTCAAAATGCATCAACATCTTATTGTTAGATCTAAAAGTATAAAGACACTTAAAATACAAAGAAGAAGCTTTGCGACATTGGGTTTGTCAATGATTTTTTCGTTATAACTCCAGAAGCCCTGGTAACAGAATTAAACAATAAATGAATTGGATTATATAAAAATGTAAACTTCTGTATTTCAAAGGAAAATCAACAGTATTACAAGGCAACCTATGAAATGTGAAAAAATATTTGCAAGACGTCTATCTGATAAAGTATTAATATCTATAATATATAAAGAACCTTTATAATGTGCCAACAAAAAACCAAACAACTTGATTTTTTAAAAAAAAGCAAGGTGATTAGACAGTGCAAATAGCCAATAAGCACATGAAAAGATGTTCAACGTCATTAATCATTAGGGAAATGTAAATCAAAACCACAATTAGATGCCATTTGATACCCATTAGGATAGTTACTGTCAAAAAGAAAAAGAGAAAATAAAAAGTTTGGTTAGGTTGTGAAGAAACTGAAACCCTTGTACACTGTTGGTAGGAATGCAAGTTGGTGGAGCTGCTACGGAAAGTAGTATGGTGGTTCTTGAAACAATTAAAAATAGAATTATCGTATTATCCAGAAGTTTTACTTCTGGGTGAGACCCTAAAGAATTGAGTGTATGATCTTGAAGAGATTTTTATACATCCATGTTCATAGCATTCACAGTAGTCAAAAAATAGAAATGCATCAATGGATGAGTGAATAAGCAATACATGGTATGTTCACACAATGTAATATTATTCAACCTGAAAAAAGTAAGAGAATTCTGACATATGCTACAACATGGATAAACCTTGAGGACATTATGCCCAGTGAACTAAGTCAGATACAAAAAAAGACAAATACTGTATGATTCCATCCATACGAGGTACCTAGAGTAGTCAGATTCATGGAGACAGAAAACAGAATGGTGGTTGCCAGGAGTTAGGGTTTGGGAGGAGCAGTGGGGGAGTTGATGCTTAATGAATACAGAGTTTCAGCGTTTAAAATGAAAAGCATTCTGGAGATGGATGGGAGTGATACATGCACAACAATGTGAATATACTTAAAAAATCACTGAACTGTGCTTACCTGGAGAATGCCATGGACAGAGGAGTCTATGGGGTCACAAAGAGTCAGACATGACAGCATGCAAGGACCCATGCAATGAAAATACTATCGCTAATATTCTACTTAATGGTGACAGTCTGAATGCTTCCCCTTCAAGATGAGAAACAAGGCAAAGCTATGTGTTATTACCACTTTTATTAAATTGTTTTAGCCATACGACAGTGGAAAGCAAAAGAAGAAAGGCATACATTTTAGAAGTGAAGAAGTAAAATTGGCTTTATTCATAAACAACATGTTGTCAATGTAGAAAATTCTAAGTAAATTTAAAAGCCTCTTTACTATAACATGGGTTTAAAAATGTTGAGACACAAAGTTAACATACAAAAATTAATCATATTTTGACATATAGACAATGAACAGTTTTGAAAATTAAAAACCGTTTTCCAATACCACCAAAAATGTGGAATAAATATTTAACAATATTCATGCAAAATACATATATTATAAACTACAAAATATTAATGAGAGAAATCAAATGAAGAGATAAAGCATGTCCATTAATCAGAAAGCTCAATATTGTTTGAAAATCAATATTCTCAGGAATGCAAGACTGGTTCAATGTAAGAAAATCAGTCAGTATAATAAGCCACATAATAGATTTTAAGGGAACAAATCATGTGATTATTGATGCAGGAAAAGCATGTTTTAAAAATCCAACACATTTTCTTGATAAAAATAATTAGAAAACTAGGAATAGAAGGAAAGTTTCCTCAACATGGTAAAGGGTATTTATGCAAACCCAGAGCTAACATCATAGTCAAAGTGAAATACTGAAAATTCTTCTCTACGATCAAGGCTGAAATAAGGATGACTGTTTTCACCAGATCTATTCAACATAGTATTGGAAGTTTCAGCCACAGCAATTAGACAAGAAAAAGAAATGAAAGTCACCCAAATTGGAAAGGAAGAAATAAAACTGTCTCTATTTGAAAATGAAATAGGGGAAAAAATATTTTCTACAGATGATCCCAAGGAATCCACAAAAAATTACTAGAGCTAATAAAAAAGTCCAGCAAAGTTTCAGGGTGTAAGATCAATATGGAAAGATTAGCTGTACTTCTATATACCAGAAGTGAATAATCTGAAAAGGAAATTAAGAAAATAATTCAATTTATGAAAGTTTGAAGTAAAAGCATTTGTCATGTCTGACTCTTTGTGATCTCATGGACTGTAGCCTGCCAGGCTCCTCTGTCCATGGAATTTTCCAGGTGAGAACACTGGAGTGGGGTGCCATTTCCTACTCCAGGGAATGTTCCCAACCCAAGGATTAAACCCATGTCTCTTGTGTCTCCTGCATGGGCAGGTGGATTCTTTAACACTAGTGCCAACTGGATATAATGTATCCAGAAGAATAAATTACCTAGGAATAAATACAAAATAGATGAAAAATTTGTAGGCTGGAAATGACCAAGTATTCTTGAAAGAAATTATAGGAGACCTAAATAAATGCAAAGCTATCCCTTGATCATTGATTGGAAGATGTAATAGTGTTAGATGTTAATACTACTCATAGTGAACTATAGATTCAATGCAATCCATATTAACATTTCTTTTTTTTTTTTTTCACCTATTTTTATTTTATTTTTTTTTTTAATTTTTTTTTAATTTTATTTTTTTTTTTAAAAATTTTAAAATCTTAAATTCTTACATGCGTTCCCAAACATGAACCCCCCTCCCACCTCCCTCCCCACAACATCTCTCTGGGTCATCCCCATGCACCTGCCCCAAGCAAGCTGCACCCTACGTCAGACATGGACTGGCGATTCAATTCTTACATGACAGTATACATGTTAGAATTCCCATTCTCCCAAATCGTCCCACCCTCTCCCTCTCCCTCTGAGTCCAAAAGTCCGTTATACACATCTGTGTCTTTTTTCCTGTCTTGCATACAGGGTCGTCATTGCCATCTTCCTAAATTCCATATATATGTGTTAGTATACTGTATTGGTGTTTTTCTTTCTGGCTTACTTCACTCTGTATAATTGGCTCCAGTTAACATTTCAACAGCATTTTTAACAAGAAGTGTTTTTAAAAACCTCAAATTCACGTGGCAATGCAAGGAACCATGAATAGTCAAAAATAATATTGAAAAAGAATAATGAAAATTCAAGGGGTGAATGGTTAAGATGACAGAGTATTAAGACCTTGTCTTAATATTTCACATTTTCCCACAAGTACACCAAAATGACAACTGTTTATGGAGCAACTATTGAGGTGAAGAGACCAGGAGCTAGCAAAAACGATTTTCTACCACTAAAGATACAGAGAAGAAATCAAAACAAGGAGTTTAGGAGGGGCAGAGATGCAGCACAGGCAGGATCCATATCCCTCGGTGGATGATGCACAAGCAGGAGGGTAACTGCTACTGCAGAGGTTCTCACCAAGGGGTGAGAGGTCAGAGGCCCTGACGAGCTCCCCTACCCAGAGGTGCTTCACCGGGAAGACAAAGCCTTCAATGTGTGGCTTTCAGGTTGGTGGGGCTTAATTTGGGGGTGATGAAAAGGGCTGTCAAAATAGACTGCAGTCTTAATGGGTGCCCACAACATCTTACACACTCCAGAACCCCAGGGCAGAAGTAGTAATTTAAAAGGATCCTGGGCCAGATTCATATCAAGAAAGATGACAGAGCATGAGATAGTTAGCTGACATCAGTGACTCAATGGACATGAGTTTGAGCAAGCTCTGGGAGATCATGAAGGACAGGGAAGTCTGGTGTGCTGTAATCCATGGGGTTGCAAAAAGTCAGACACCACTGAGCGATGGAACTGAACTGAACTGGGTCAGACTCACCTACTGATCTTGGAGAGACTCCTACATAGGCAGGAAGCAACTGGAGCATAACTGGAAGACATAGACACTGGTGGCAGTCAGTTTTGGGAGATCATTCTACCATGTGGACACTGGTGCTGGCAAGTACCATTTTTTAATCCTCTCCCTAGCTGATAAGCATTGGAATCTGGCTCCACCCAGCAGACAGTATCAGTACTGGAACTCATCAAGTGAAGCAACTAGTACTGGAGCTTCAGCTTCAGCATCAGTCCTTCCAATGAATATTCAGGATTGATTTCCTTTAGGATTGACTGGTTTGATCTCCTTGCAGTGCAAGGAACTCTCAAGAGTCTTCTTCAAAATCACAGTTCAAAAGCATCAATCCTTCAGTGCTCAGCCTTTTTTATGGTCCAACTCTCACATCCATACATAGACTACTGGAAAAACCATAACTTTGACCTTTGTTGGCTTAATTAATTAATGGTTAATTGATCTATAACAAAGGGGGCAAGAGTATACAATGGAGAAAGATAGTCTCTTCAATAAATGATGTTGGGAAAATTGGACAGTTAGTGAAAAACTCAAACTGGACTACTCTCTCACACTATGCACAAAAAATCAACTGAAGATGGATTATAGACTTAAATGTAAGGCCTGAAACTGTAAAACTCCTAGAAGAAAATATAGGCAGTGTATTTTATATATAGGCTATATATATATATATATATATATATGCTCTTTGACATTAGTCTTCATAATAGTTTTTTGGGTATGCAATCTCAGGCAAGGGAAACAAAAGCAAAAATAGATAGGACTACAATGAACTGAAAAGTTTAGCACAGCAAAAGAAATGATCAACAAACAGAAAAGTCTACCTACTAAGTGAGAGAAGATATTTGCAAATGATATGTTTGATAATAGGTCAGTATCCAAAATAAACAAAAGCTCAAACAACTCAACATCAAAAAAAATCCAATTAAAAATGGGCAGAGTATCTGAACAGACATTTTTCCAAGGGGTCATGCAGATGGCCAACAGGCATATGAAAAGATGTTCAACATCACTAATCGTCAGGCAAATGCAAATCAAAACCACAGTGAGCTATCACCTTACACCTTCAGAATGGCTATTATCAAAAAGATAACAAATAGCAAGAGTAGGTAAACATGTTGAAAGAAGGGAACCATTGTGTACTTTTGATGGGGATATAAATTGGTGCAGCCACTAAGGAAAATAGTGTGGAGATTTTTCAAATAATTAAAAAGTAGAGATATTTCTCTAAAGGAAACAAAATCACTAATTAGAAAAGATATATGCATCCCTGGGCTTCCCAGGTGGCACAGTGGTAAAGAATACGCTGGCCAAGGGAGCTGCAGGAGATCTGGGTTTGATCCCTGGGCTAGGAAGATACCCTGGAGTAGGAAATGGCAACCCACTGAAGTATTCTTGCCCAGAAAATTACACGGACGGTGAAGGCTAGCCAGCTACAGTCCATGGGGTTGCCAAGAGACAGACATGTTGAGCAATTGAGTGTGCATGCATACACACCCCTATGTTCATGGTAGCATTATTTACTATTGCCAAGATATGGAAGCAACCAAACTGCTCATCAGAATAAGTGGATAAAGAAGATATACTCAACCATAAAAAGAGTGAAATCTTTTTACTTGCAACAACATGGATGAACCGGATGATATAATTCTAAATGAAATGTCAGACAGAGAAAGACAAAAACTCTGAGATTTTACTTATCTGTGGAATCTAAGAAAATAAAGAAAGAAAAGAACAATCACAGTATAACAGAAATAGACTCACTGATACAGAAAATAAAGAGAGGATTGCTAGAGGGATGGGGGAGGGAAGAGTAAAGAAATAGGTGAAGAGACTGAGAGGTACAGATTTCCAGTTGCAAAATAAATGTCATGGATATGAAGTGTAATCTGTGGGGAATATAGTCAGTAATAATGTGATATTTTTGTATGTTTACACATGGTAACAGACTTATAAATGAAGTCGCTCAATTGTGTCCGACTCTTTGAGACCCCATTGACTGTAGCCTACCAGACTTCTCCATCCATGGGATTTTCCAGGCAAGAATACTGGAGTGGGTTACCATTTCCTTCTCCAAGGGATCTTCCCGACCCTGGGATCGAACCCGGGTCTCCCAATTTGGAGGCAGGCACTTTAACCTCTGAGCCACCAGGGAAGCCCAACAGACTTATAGTGGCCATCAATTTGAAAGGTATGGAAATATCAGATCATGAATGATATGTGTGTCAACTGTCAGGCATGTCCGACTTTCTGTGACCCCATGACTGTAGCCCAATAGGCTCCTCTGTCCATGGAATTCTCCAGACAAGACTACTGGAGTGGGTTGTCATTCCCTTCTCCAGGGTATCTTCCTGACCCAGGGATTGGACCCTGGTCTCCTGTATTGCAGGCAGATTCTTTACTGTCTGAGCCACCAAGGAACCCCTATGTTTGGTAACAGGAAATAACATAGTGCTATAGGTCCATTACACTTCAAAAGCCAACCAACAACTAAATAAACTGTAAGAAAAAAAGAACGGAATTGTGGTTACCAGAGGGGGTGGGGGCGGGGGTAGGGAAAATTGAATAAAGGCGATCAAAAGGTTTAAACTTTCAGTTACAAGATAAAAACTAGGGATGCAATGTATAACATGATGAGTATAACTAACATTGATATACTTTAGATATGAAAGTCGTTAAGAGAATAAATCCTAAGAGTTCTAATCACAAGGAAAACCTTTTTCTATTTCTTTAATATTGTATCTATATGAGATGATGCTTTTCACTAAACTTGTGATGATCCATTCATGATATATGTAAACCAAGTCATCATGCTGTACACTTTAAACTCACATAGTACTGTATATTAATTATAACTCAATAAACTGGGAGAAAAAATAAAATTGGAAGATTAATTTCTCAATTTCAAAACTCACTACAAAGCTATGACAATCAAAACAGATTGGCATCAAGATAGACATATAGCACAATGGAATCAAATTGGGAGGCCAGAAATAAACCCATACATCTTACAGTCAATTGATTTTCAATGAGTTCCCAGATCATTCTAAGGGTGAAAAAATAGTCTGTTCAGCATTGTTGCTTGGTCAACTAGATTTCCACTTGTAAAAAATAAAATTCTATTTCTGTCTCACTCTATATAAAAATTAAGTCTAAAAGTTTCAATGACAAAACGTAGGAGGGAAAATAATAAAACTTTTAAGAGAAAACATGGGTGAATCTTCATGACCTTGGGTTTGACAATAGATTCTTAATCATGACACCAAGAGCACAAGAAAACAAAAGAAAAAATAGATATATTATGCTTCAAAAAGATTAGAAACTTTTGTACATCAAAAGACCTAATCAAAGAAATGTAAAGACAGCCAACAGAATGAGAGAAAAAATTGCACATTGTTTATGACAAAGCATCTAGTGTTCAGAATATATAAGGAATTCTTATAATTTAAAAGCAAAATGACAATTTTTTTTAATGGGCAAAAGATTTGAATAGACAGTTCTCCAAAGAATATATACAAATGTCCAAGAAGCACATGAACAACTGTTTGATATAATTAGTCATTATGGCAATGCAAATTAAAATCACATGGGATACCTCTATATATTCTCAGAAAGCTAAAAGTGAATGAACAGTTTTAAAAAACCTGACAGTAGTAAGTGCTGCTGAGGAGGCCAGTCAACTAGAACTCTCCTTGCTAGTGAGAATGAATACCTGTGTAGACAATTTGGGAGCAATTTTCCAATTTCTTATAAATTTAGACATATACTTAAATGACTCAAATTTTTTCCACTTCTGGTTTATGCCCAAGAGAAATGCAAACCTATATTCATGCAAAGACTTGTGCTTTAATGTTTATACTTTTATTTATACTATCTACAAAACTGGAAATAATCCAACTGTTCATTAACTGGTGAACAAATAAGCAATATTGTGATACCTCCATACAATGTAACACTATTCAACCACCAAAATGAAGAACTGACTAGACAAACAACAACATAGATGAATCTCAAAAGCATTATGGTGCGTGAAAGGAGCCAGACACAAATGACTGCATATTTTATTTATATGAGATTCTGGCAAAAGTAAAACTATACTGACAGAAAAAAGATCAGTGGTTGCTAGAAAATGGGAGTGGATTGACTGAAAGGGGCATAAGGGAACATTTTGGGGTGATGGAAATGTTATATATCACAGTTGCGGTGGTTATATGATTGAGCAGACTTGTCTATACTTATCGAGCTGTACATTTAAAAGTCGCTGTATTTTATTGATGTAAATTATTTCTCAATAAAGCTAATTTTAAAATCCTATGCAAAATCTATCCCTTTAATACTATCTTACTGCCACCCTGGGCTCTTGTTCAAACCATTGAATTTGCCTCCTCACTGGAGCCCCCTACTGTCCATTTTACATACACAGCCAGAGTAACTAAATGTATCTTTGTAAACATAATCAAGTCTCATAATTTCTCCGTTTAAATCCCTGCAGTAGCTACCTGGGCTTCCCTGGTGGCTCAGGCAGTAAAGAATCTGCCTGCAATGGAGGAGACCTGGGTTCGAACACTGGATCAGCAAGATACCCTGTAGAAGGGAATGGCTACCCACTCCAGTATTCTTACCTGGAGAATTCCATGGACAGAGGAGCCTGGCAGGCTATAGTCCACAGGGTTGCAAAGAGTTGGGCACAACTGAACGACTAACACTTTCACTTTTCAGTAGCTTCTTATTTTGCTTAGTAGGAAACCCACACTCTTCTGTGGCCTCCAGGGTCTCTACTGGCCTCTGCCCTCCTGCCCCTACTCTTCCACTTGCTTACTGCCTGCCAGTCACACCAGCCAAGCTTGTTTTGGCTTCAGGGTGTCTTGACATGCCATCCTCTTACCACTATTTTGACTCTGAAATCTACTCTTCATAGCCCAGCTCAAGATACTTCCAAAACTCTGAAGTTTGTGTTTCCCAAACTTCATCGCTTTGTAAAATTTCTTCCTGGTTTCTGCTGTATCAGCATACTGTCTACACTATCATCTTATAATATTTTTTTTTCTTTTTTTTATTGTGTTTTTTTTTTTAAGATTTAAAATGTTTTATTTTTTATTTTTTTAAATTTTAAAATCTTTAATTCTTACATGCGTTCCCAAACATGAACCCCCCTCCCACCTCCCTCCCCATAACATCTCTCTGGGTCATCCCCATGCACCAGCTCCAAGCATGCTGTATCCTGCATCAGACATAGACTGGCGATTCAATTCTTACATGATAGTATACATGTTAGAATGTCATTCTCCCAAATCATCCCACCCTCTCCCTCTCCCTCTGAGTCCAAAAGTCCATTATACACATCTGTGTCTCTTTCCCTGTCTTGCATACAGGGTCGTCATTGCCATCTTCCTAAATTCCATATGTATGTGTTAGTATACTGTATTGGTGTTTTTCTTTCTGGCTTACTTCACTCTGTATAATCGGCTCCAGTTTCATCCATCTCATCAGAACTGATTCAAATGAATTCTTTTTAACGGCTGAGTAATACTCCATTGTGTATATGTACCACAGCTTTCTTATCCATTCATCTGCTGATGGACATCTAGGTTGTTTCCATGTCCTAGCTATTATAAACAGTGCTGCGATGAACATTGGGGTACATGTGTCTCTTTCAATTCTGGTTTCCTCGGTGTGTATGCCCAGCAGTGGGATTGCTGGGTCATAAGGTAGTTCTATTTGCAATTTTTTAAGGAATCTCCACACTGTTCTCCATAGTGGCTGTACTAGTTTGCATTCCCACCAACAGTGTAGGAGGGTTCCCTTTTCTCCACACCCTCTCCAGCATTTATTGCTTGCAGATTTTTGGATCACAGCCATTCTGACTGGTGTGAAGTGGTACCTCATTGTGGTTTTGATTTGCATTTCTCTAATAATGAGTGATGTTGAGCATCTTTTCATGTGTTTGTTAGCCATCCGTATGTCTTCTTTGGAGAAATGTCTATTTAGTTCTTTGGCCCATTTTTTGATTGGGTCGTTTATTTTTCTGGAATTGAGCTGCAGAAGTTGGTTGTATATTTTTGAGATTAGTTGTTTGTCAGTTGCTTCATTTGCTATTATTTTCTCCCATTCAGAAGGCTGTCTTTTCACCTTGCTTATATTTTCCTTTGTTGTGCAGAAGCTTTTAATTTTAATTAGATCCCATTTGTTTATTTTTGCTTTTATTTCCAGAATTCTGGGAGGTGGATCATAGAGGATCCTGCTGTGATTTATGTCGGAGAGTGTTTTGCCTATGTTCTCCTCTAGGAGTTTTATAGTTTCTGGTCTTACATTTAGATCTTTAATCCATTTTGAGTTTATTTTTGTGTGGGGTGTTAGAAAGTGATCTAGTTTCATTCTTTTACAAGTGGTTGACCAGTTTTCCCAGAACCACTTGTTAAAGAGATTGTCTTTACTCCATTGTATATTCTTGCCTCCTTTGTCAAAGATAAGGTGTCCATATGTGTGTGGATTTATCTCTGGGCTTTCTATTTTGTTCCATTGATCTATATGTCTGTCTTTGTGCCAGTACCATACTGTCTTGATGACTGTGGCTTTGTAGTAGAGCCTGAAGTCAGGCAAGCTGATTCCTCCAGTTCCATTCTTCTTTCTCAAGATTGCTTTGGCTATTCGAGGTTTTTTGTATTTCCATACAAATCTTGAAATTATTTGTTCTAGTTCTGTGAAAAATGTTGCTGGTAGCTTGATAGGGATTGCATTGAATTTGTAAATTGCTTTGGGTAGCATACTCATTTTCACTATATTGATTCTTCCAATCCATGAACATGGTATATTTCTCCATCTATTAGTGTCCTCTTTGATTTCTTTCATCAGTGTTTTATAGTTTTCTATATATAGGTCTTTAGTTTCTTTAGGTAGATATATTCCTAAGTATTTTATTCTTTTCGTTGCAATGGTGAATGGAATTGTTTCCTTAATTTCTTTTTCTACTTTCTCATTATTCGTGTATAGGAATGCAAGGGATTTCTGTGTGTTGATTTTATATCCTGCAACTTTACTATATTCATTGATTAGCTCTGGTAATTTTCTGGTGGAGTCTTTAGGGTTTTCCATGTAGAGGATCATGTCATCTGCAAACAGTGAGAGTTTTACTTCTTCTTTTCCAATTTGGATTCCTTTTATTTCTTTTTCTGCTCTAATTGCTGTGGCCAAAACTTCCAGAACTATGTTGAATAGTAGCGGTGAAAGTGGACACCCTTGTCTTGTTCCTGACTTTAGCGGAAATGCTTTCAATTTTTCACCATTGAGGATAATGTTTGCTGTGGGTTTGTCATAGATAGCTTTTATTATGTTGAGGTATGTTCCTTCTATTCCTGCTTTCTGGAGAGTTTTTATCATAAATGGATGTTGAATTTTGTCAAAGGCCTTCTCTGCATCTATTGAGATAATCATATGGTTTTTATTTTTCAGTTTGTTAATGTGGTGAATTACATTGATTGATATCTTATAATATTTTATTTAAAGAAATGCACTTCAAAAAGGAAACTAGGGTGTAAGGGGTGGAGGGAACTGAGTATGGCTCCAAAATGACAATATAAGGGATCCCTGTGGTGGAAATGTTTTGTATCTTGACTCCATCAACTTCAACATCCTGGTTGTGATATTGTATAAATAGTTTTGCAACATGTCGTCAGTGGAGTGACTGGATACACTTTTGACTCTGGGTACAAACAACAGAGTACCCAGAGTCAGAAGTGTACCACTGAATCTCTGTATTATTTTGCACAACTGTGTGTAAATCTATCATCATCTCAAAATAAAAAGTTTAAGTAAAAAAAAATGTATATATATATATATATATAATTAAAATGTGTGGCAAAAATAGTACAAGAGACAGAAGGTAAATGAAATTAATGTGTTCTTAGATCCTTGCGCTGCCCAGCAACTGGTAAAAATACAAATTTAAACTAGATTTTAGTAAAATAAGTTTACATGTTATCATTTCTATGGTTATCACAAAAAGAACAGTATAAAAGGTATTATATAAATAAAAAGCTCTATTGAGTGAAAAAATGGGAAAATAAAATCCAGAATAAAGCAGAAAACTGAGGGAAAAAAAGAACATGGAGCAAATGAGACAAATTCAAAAATAGTAAATAATAGATTTAAAACCCCAGTATATCAGTAATTACTAAATGTAAATGTACTCAATATCTTAAGTAAAAGATAAAGATTGCCAGACCAGAATTTAAAATCTGACAACATATTGCTTATGAGACACTGCTTATTATAAGGCTGAAAAGTAAAAAGATACAAAAAATTTATCTTTCAAACTATCCAGAGATAAGCCAATACCAGACCAAAAGAATTAAGTGTAAATATAAGTAAAATTAAGGGGGACATCTCATAACGATGTGATTCAATTTGAATATTTTAGATTTGCATATACCTTATAATAGAGCCTGAAAATACATAAAGTTAAGATTGCCAAAATTAGAAAGAAAAAGAAATAAAGGGAACCCCTGTGCGGTATTGGTGGGAACACAGGTTGGTACAGTCACTATGGAAAACAGTGTGGAGATTTCTCAGAAATTGAAATTAGAATTACTATATGATCCAGAAATTCTACACCTGAGCATTTATCAGAAGAAAACAAAAACAGAAATTAGAAAAGAAACATGCACCCCATGTTCATAGCACCATAGAATAACCACATTATGGAAGCAACCTAAGTGTCCATGAACAGATGAATGGATAAAGAATGGGAAATAGATGGGGAAACAGTGGAAACAGTGTCAGACTTTATTTTTTGGGCTCCAAAATCACTGCAGATGGTGACTGCAGCCATGAAATTAAAAGACGCTTACTCCTTGGAAGAAAAATTATGACCAACCTAGATAGCATATTCAAAAGCAGAGACATTACTTTGCCGACTAAGGTCCATCTAGTCAAGGCTATGGTTTTTCCTGTGGTCATGTACGGATGTGAGAGTTGGACTGTGAAGAAGGCTGAGCGCTGAAGAACTGATGCTTTTGAACTGTGGTGTTGGAGAAGACTCTTGAGAGTCCCTTGGACTGCAAGGAGATCCAACCAGTCCATTCTGAAGGAGATTGGCCCTGGAATTTCTTTGGAAGTAATGATGCTAAAGCTGAAACTCCAGTACTTTGGCCACCTCATGCAAAGAGTTGACTCACTGGAAAAGACTCTGATGCTGGGAGGGATTGGGGGCAGGAGGAGAAGGGTATGACAGAGGATGAGATGGCTGGATGGCATCACTGACTCGATGGACGTGAGTCTGAGTGAACTCCAGGAGTTGGTGATGGACAGGGAGGCCTGGCATGCTGTGATTCATGGGGTCGCAAAGAGTCAGACACGACTGAGCGACTGAAATGAACTGAACTGAATATATATATAGGACTTCCTTGGTAGCTCAGCTGGTAAAGAATTTGCCTGCAATGCAAGAGACCCCAGTTTTATTCTTGGGTTGGGAAGATCCCCTGGAGAAGGGATTGGTTACCCACTCCAGTATTCTTAGGCTTCCTTGGTGGTTCAGATGGTGAATAATCCACCTGCAATGCAGGAGACCTGGGTTCGAGACCTGGGTTCAATCCCTGGGTTGGGAATTTCCCCTGGAGGAGGGCATGCTAACCCACTCCAGTATTATTGCCTGGAGAATCCCCATGGACAGAGGAGCCTGGCAGGCTACAGTCCACAGTGTCACAAAGAATTGGACACAATTGAATGACTAAGAACAGCACAGCACAATATACATATAATGAAACATTACTCGGCCATAGAAATCACTGAAATCTTGCCATTTGCAGCAACATGGATGGACCTAGAGAATATCAGGCTAAGTGACATAACTTCGAGAAAGACAAATGGTCTATGATTTCATTTATATGTGGAATCAACAAAAAGCAAAACAAATGAACAAACATAACAAAACATAAGCCAGAACTTTAGATACAGAGAACAAACAGGTGTTTGCTAGAGCAGAGTGTAGTAGGCGGAGAAAAGATTAGGCGAGGGAGATTAAGAGATACAGACTTCCTGTTGCAGAATAAGGGGGAAAAAAGAAAAGAAGAGATAAGTCTATAATTATGGTAGGAGACTTTAAACAGTTCTCTCTTAGTAACTGATGGAACAAGCATAAACATATCTGATAGTGTATAAAAAATTTGGACAACATGAGTAAAATAGTCATTTGCATGACGAATGAGACCTAGTCTATATTTTTGTGAATCATTTGACAACACTTTTCAGGATAATCTTGTGATAGAATAAATGCAAGTGGTATGAGTAGAAAGGAAGATTTCAGGGAATGAAACAACTCAAGGAGTTTGTAGAAGCTCTTTAATACCAAAAGTTATGTTCTTGCATTAGTCTCTATTCTATTCAAATCATATATAATGAATACCAGTAGTTATAAATTGGTAGATGAATTAGATTCAAAATTCTTTTAATGGTTTGAAACATTGGTTGAATGATTTGAAATTGAATCTGTGAGAAGAAAACTTAATTGGTGCAAAAGCATTTTAAGTTGCATTTTTAGTCTGAAAATAGTTTATCATTTAAAAACTGAGAAATAACACACACTTATACACATACACACACATAAAAAGGTGCCCAACTCAGTGACTTTTTGCTTATGTGTACACACATCTAACCAGGTCATAGACTGTTTCCAGCACCCTGGAAAGCTCCCTCATACCTCTTCTCAGTCACTCCCTCCCCAACAGAGGAAATGAATGCTCTGCCTTCTATTATCATTGGTAAGTGTTGCCTGTTTTTAATCATTATATAAATGGAATTATTCAGACATGTGGTACATATGTTTATAAATGTACATGTATATATCTATCTATCATTGATCTGTTTATATATTTTATATGTATTATACATATGCATCTATCTTTCTATATAATATCAATATGTCTGTTGGGCTTCTCTGGTAGCTCAGCTAGTAAGGAATTTGTCTGCAATGCAGGAGACCCCGGTTCAATTCCTGGGATGGGAAGATCCCCCAGAGAAGGGTTAGGCTACCCACTCCAGTATTCTTGGGCTTCCATGGTAAAGAATCTCCCAGCAATGCAGGAGACCTGGGTTCAATCCTGGGTTGGGAAGATCCCCTGGAGGAGTGCATGCTAACCCACTCCAGTATTCTTGCCTAGAGACTCTAATGGACAGAGGAGCCTGGTGGGCTACAGTCCATGGGGTCGCAAAGACTCAGACATGACTGAGCGACTAAGCATGTGCGTGCACACACATACACATTTATCTATTATCTATTTACTATCTATTTGTCTTTCTATCTGTCTACTATCAAGTTAGCTAATTAGCTATCATCTATCTCTCTATGTATCTATCTGAAGGAAACTAGGCCATGCTCATAAAAAAAATAAACAGCATCAATTTCCAAGAATCAAAGTTACCTGTCACAATAAGTCTAAGGAAACTTAGAGCTGATGTTGAATTGTAGCTGCTTGAAGTGGTTGTCTGAGTGAGTGAGAGCGGCTCTTTTTTTTATTACAAATAACTATAAAGGCATTCAAAACATAATTATCATACTTAGCATTTCCCCCTGGTATAATTAGAAACAGAATAACAGATATGAGAAATGCTTTTGCCATATGATACAAAGTTAATACAACTCCAAATTCTGAACACACAAATTCAAAGCCTCTAGCACTCTAGTGATAATAGAAGGCAGAACATTGATTTCCCTTGTTGGGGAGAGTGTTGCCTGAGAAGAAGCAAGAGGGAAGCATGGTTAATGACCACCTAGAGACACAACTGAAGTGACTTAGCAACAGCAGCAGAGAGGCGAAGCCCAGATGGCAGGGCTTCAGCCAGTTAGCCCAAGGCCTGTGGGTGTTCTGTTGCAGGTCTGCAGGCATGTGCAGCCAGAAGCCCAAATATGAGTATGCATGTCCTGGCCTTACCAAGGAGGACACATATGCAGCCCTCCCAAGGTGCCAATCCTAAGCCACTGCTTGCACACCCTACCCACAAGCCTCAGCAGGTTCTGAAAGTGATCAGCTAGTAACTGGGTCTGGAAACTCAACTAACTGCTGAGCACCCTCTATATCTGTTTCTAATGCATTCAAAAATAAAACAGCTGTCAAAAAAATTTTTTTCTTTACTTTTAGGAGAGAAGGTAAGAAAAAAAAATGTGTTCCCAATGGGTTCAGTGAGCATCACAGAAAAGGAGGCTTTACCTTTCAAGAAAAGGTATTGCTAGGTGGAGCCCTGTCTGTCTCAGCCAGGCAGACCTGGTGCTCAGCGGGTGGAACTCCCCCAAAGTGGGGAGACTGTAGAGGAGATCAGATGCCAGGTGCTCAGGGACCATGCCTTCATGAGTTCACATGGCCCCCAGGGCTCCTGAGATGGACCAGGTCCATGCCCAGCCTGACATCCTCAGCATGGGCAAGCTGGCCGGAAGTGAACTCCATCCTGCCTCAGACATCCCAGAGTCCTGAACCTGTAGGGTGGGTTGGCTGTTAGATGCCTATTGAACTTCACCTTCAAAACATCTCCATTCTCCTGCATTCAGTAGTCTGCGTGAGCTGCTTCTTTCTAGAAACTTTGCAGCCTACCCTCCAATCATGAATCTTTGGCCTTCTCATACCTCCTTCTCAGTCGCTGAGCCCTTGGAGTCCCTGTCACACTGTTCCTCACCTTCACACAGACCCAGCCTTTCATCTGCTTACAGCCTTCCAGTAACTTCCAGAGTCCTCACCTCAGCCTTTGGCCCCCACTTCTCCCTGCTGCCCCAGGGCTTCCTTTGCTCCTCAACTATGTGCACATACTCCTCAGACCTTGACCCTTGCTGTGCCCCCTGCTTACCTCTGTAGTTTTGCATGACTTCCCCTTACTGCCCCTAAGACTTTGTTCAAATGTTCTCACTGAGCAATCCCTGGGACCACCCGCCTGACAGTGCCAAGCTCCACACCCAGTACTCACCAACCACTCTTCATTCTCCTCCACCACACTCAAGGCTGTCTGACAGACACAATGTACTTTTCTTTGGGTGACTATTGTCTTCTGTGCTGGGACTCGGTCTATGAGTGTGTGGCTTGCTTTATTCCCAGCATATCAGTAGTGCCTGGCGCATAACTGACAGTGGGTACTCAATAAATATCTGCTGACTGATTGAAGAAAGGAGGAAAAGAAGGAAGGACAAAAAGGAGGGGCCAGTGATCATCTTCATTCTGCAGAAAAGGAAACCAAGACTCAGACACCCCAAGTCACACAATGCTCATTACTAAGATGGCAAACTCGCAGTAAGTCAGAGTGAAAGACGTTCTCAGAGATACCCTCCCCTGCTCCGCTAAAAAGAAACCTGCCACCTAGTCAAGAATATTATATCTGGCAAAACGATTCCTTAAAAATGAAGCAAAATTTGAAACAAAAATGAGTAGATATTGAGGGCATTATGCTAAGTGAAATAAATCAGACAGAGAAAGACAAATACTGTATGATAGGCTTATAAGTAGAATCTTAAACAAAACAAAACAAAAACCCAAGCCCATAGAAACAGAGAACAGATTGATTTGGGGGGAGTGGGTGAAATGGGTGAAGGGAATAAAAAGGTACAGTCTTCTAGTGATAAAATAAATGAGTCAATGTACATGTATGTACAATGTACAGTAAATGCAATGTACAGTAAACCTTCTTCAGGGTGTATATGCAAAGGAGGTTATATCTGTACTCCCATGTTGATCTCAGCATTATTCACAATAAGCAAGATATAGATTCACTCTAAATGTTCATCAACAGATGAATGGATTAAAAAATGTGATTATATTTTCCTTTATCCATTCATCAGTCAAACACACACACACACACACACACATAGATCAGGCCATTTGTAACAATATGAATCTGGAGGATATTAGGCAAGTGAAATAAGCCAGGTACAGAAAAACAATTGGTGCATGATATCATGTATACTTGGAATCTAAAATCAGACATAGAAGCACAGAGTAGAATAGTGGTTGCCAGGAGCTGGCGCAGGGGGAAATGGGGAGATGTTAGTCAAAGTATATAACGCTTCAATTATGAAAGATGAATGAGTTCCAGAGACCTACTGTATAGCACGCTGACTACACTTAGCAATACTGTATTGCATGCTTGAAATCTGTTAATCTTAAGCATTCTTACCATTTACTATGAAAGAAACAAAGAAAAAAGAAAGAAAGAAAGAAAAGAAAAGAAGGAAAATGGTAATGATGTACAGGTGATAAATATGTTAAATAAATTGATTGTAGTGATCATTTCACTATATATATATATATATATACACACACACATACCTATGTATATCAAGGCATATTGTCATACACCTTAAATATGTATAATCTTTATTTGTCAATTACACCACAATAAGGCTGAAAAATGTATGAAACAGCCTCAATGAAGAAAGTGAGGAATAAGAATGTAACTACGGAAATGAGCTGATCTAAGTAGCTATGGAAATGAGTAATTTCTTAAGACTAAAGTTAAAAGGAACTGTGTGTAAGCACTGTATTCCAGTTGATAAAGCACTTCCCTGATAGCTCAGTTGGTAAAGAATCCGCCTGCAATGCAGGAGACCTTGGTTTGATTCCTGGGTTGGGAAGATCCCCTGGAGAAGGGAATGGCTACCCACTCCAGTATTCTGGCCTGGAGAATTTCATGGAATGTACAGTCCATGAGGTCGCAGAGTCTGACATGACTGAGTGACTTTCGCTTTCACTTTCACCAGCTGAGGGTATGGGTGAACAATTCTTAAGCCACTACATATATTGGAATTGAACAATTAAATAAGTGGATGGCTGATGGTGAGAGTCACATTTACTTGGAGTTGGAGTTCAAAGGTAAGCAAGTGGAAGAAGGATAAATGGTTAGGGTAAATGACATTAGTTGGAACACATATAGTGATGGCTTATGCATAGAAATACTTATAGACTTGTATAAAAGTGGGTTAGTATTACACATATATTTCCTAGCTCTTTCAGTTGGGAGGGCCTAAAAGCGATGCACTCTAGGAGAAACAAGTACATTAGTGCCCCCATCTTGGTTTTAATACCTTTCTGTAATAAAGGGAACTGAGCTCCTTGGAGAAATTGCTGACTCTTGAACCAGGGTGAGAAATATACAAAATGAGCCAGAAGAATTTTGTAGTACCAGAAAGTAAGAAAGTACTTTTAAAAAATCCAAAAGAAGAAGGAAAAAAAAAAAAAACACACCAAAATTCACAGTGATTGGAGACATGTCAAAGAGATACAGACACCAACTGAAAGAGCTCCAATGGCCAAAGCCGGAAATATTTGAACAACAGAATTTCACGGCTGCAGTCGCTATCCTCAGTGATTTTGGAGCCCAAGAGAATAAAGTCTCTCACTGTTTCCATTGTTTCCCCATCTATTTGCCATGAAGCAATGGGACTAGATACCATGATCTTAGTTTTTTGAATGCTGAGTTTTAAGTCAGCTTTTCACTCTCCTCTTTCACTTTCATCAAGAGGCTCTTTAGTTCCTCTTTGCTTTCTGTCATTTGGGGGGGTGGTGTCATCTGCATATCTGAGGTTACTGTTATTTCTCCTGGCAATCCTGATTCCAGCTTGAGCTTCATTCAGCCCAGCATTTCCAATGATGTACTCTGAATATAAGTTAAATAAGCAGGGTGACAATATATAGCCTTGACATACTCCTTTCCCAATTTGGAACCAGTCCGTCATTCCATGTCTGTTTCTAACTGTTGTTTCTTGACTTTCATGCAGGTTTCTCAGGAGGCAGGTAAGGTGGTCAGGTATTCCCATCTCTTGAAGAATTTTCCACAATGTGTTGTGATCCATATAGTCAAAGGCTTTAGTGTAGTCAATGAAGCAGAAGTAGATGTTTTTCTGCAATGCCATGCTTTTTCTGTGATTCAGTGGATGTTGGCATTTTGATCTTTGGTTCCTCTGCCTTTTCTAAATCCAGCTTGTACATTTGTAAGTTTTCAGTTCATGTATTGTTGAAGCCTAGCTTGAAAGATTTAGAGCATTACCTTGATAGATAGTATGTGAAATGAGTGCAATTGTGCAGTAGTTTGAACATTCTTTAGCATTTCCTTCATTTGAGATTGGAATGAAAACTGAAGTTTTCCAGACCTGTGCCCATTCCCAAATTTTCCAAATTTGCTGGTATATTGAGTGCAGCACTTTCACAGCATCATCTTTTAGGATTTGAAATAGTTCACCTGGCATTCCATCACCTCACTAACTTTATTCATCATAATGTTTCCTAAGGCCCACTTGACTTCACACTGCAGGATATCTGTCTCTAGGTGAATGTTCACACGATGGTAAAACCATGGTACTGGCATAAAAACAGAAATATCGATCAATGGACATAATAGAAAGCCAACAGATAAGCCCATGCACCTATGGGCACCTCATCTTTGACAAAGGAGGCAAGAATATACAATGGAGAAGAGACAGCCTCTTTAATAAGTGGTGCTGGGAAAGCTGGACAGCTGAAAGTAAAAGAATGAGATTAAAACATGCCCTAATACCATACACAAAAATAAATTCAAAATGGATTATAGACCTAAATGTAAGGCCAAATACTATAAAACTGCTTGAGGGAAACATAGGCAGAACACTTTGTGACATAAATCACAGCAAAATCCTCTTTGACCCACCTTCTAGAGTAATGGAAATAAAAACAAAAATAACCAAATGGGACTTAAACACTTTTGCACAGCAAAGGAAATCATAAACAAGACAGAAAGACAACCCCCAGAGTGGGAGAAAATAATTGCAAATGAAGAACTGACAAAGCATTAATCTCTAAAATATACAAGCAGCTTATACAGCTCAATATCAGAAAAACAAACAACCCAATTTTTAAAAAAGTGAGTAGATGACCTAAACAGAAATTTTTCCAAAGAAAGCTCTCCTCTTAATTATGGCTTACCTGTGATGACTTTCTTCTGAAGAATATAGTATGGTAAGGGAGGACAAAGAATAGTTACAATGGAAAAATATGACAAACACTATCTCAGTTAGGTGACCAATGATAATATTAACAGTGATAAATCATATTTATAACATGTATCCTAGATATGACATGATGAGACTAATACTTTACCTCTGTGATCTTACTCTGAAAAACATATTACTCCACTGTAACCATAAGAAAAACATCAAACAAATCCCAATTCAGGAGTTTTCTACAGAGTCCCTGACCAGTAATCTTCAAAGGTATCAACACTTTTAAAAAAACAAAGAAAGTTTGAAAGCTGTCACAATCAATAGAAGCCTAAACAGGTATAACTACTAAATAATGTGATATCCTGCATGGCATATTGGAAAGGAAAAAAAAATTATGGAAAATTAGAAAATCTGAATAAAATGTGGACTTCAGTCAATAATAATGTATCAGTATTAATTGTGACAGTGAAAGCTATTACCAGGGAAACTGAGTATATGGAAACACTCTGTTATCTTTGTAGGAATTTTGTAGATCTAAAACTGTTTTAAATTAGAAGTTTATTTTAGAAATTAATTGGGTATATTTGTGTGGGTCTATCTCTGGGTTGCCTATTCTGTTCCATTGATTGGTATGTTACTCCTTTGCCAGCACGACACTGGTTTGATTGCTATGGTGATATAGCGTGCCTGGTAGGCTGCATACAGTCCATGGGGTCGCAAAGAGTCGGACACAACTGAGCAATTTCACTCTCACTTTCACAGAGCGTGCCTTAGGGCTTCCCAGGTGGCGCTAGCGGTAAAGAACCTGCTGGCTAATGGAGGAGACTCAAGAGATGCGGGTTGATCCCTAGTAGGAAAGATCCCCTGGAAAAGGAAATGGTAACTCACTTCAGTATTCCATGAAGAGAGAATTCCATGAACAGAGGAGTCTGGTGGGCTCCAGCCCATGGGGTCAAAAGAGTCAGACATGACTGAAGCAACTTAGCACACATAGCATGCCTTAACATTGGGAGAAATGACTTCTCTCACTCAGTTTTTCCAAAAGGAATTTGAACACTCTGATCTCCATGCTTCCCCACACAAATTTTAAAATAAACTAAGCTTGTCTACATTTATAACAACTTAGACCTTGATGAAATTTTGATAATAATTGTCTTAAATTTACATATAGATTTATGAAGAATTGGCATCTTTATTATGTTGAATATTTCAATCCACAAACATGATATGTTTCCCCATTAATGTAAGTTTTCTTTCATTTTCTCCCAGAAATTTATAATTTTGTCAGATACCTTTTAATTAGATTTTTACTTAATTTTTTATCTTGTGAAGAGTTGTAAATGATATTGTTGTTGTCCAGTCACTAAGTCATGTCTGACTCTGTGACCCCATAAACTGCAGCACGCCAGGCTTCCCTATCCTTCACCATCTCCTGGAGTTTGCTCAGATTCGTGTCCACTGAGTTAGTTATGCCATCGAACCATGAACTGCATAGACACCATGGACTGCAGCACGCCAGTCTTCCCTCTCCTTCGCTATCTCCCGGAGTTTGCTCAGATTCACATTGATTGAGTCAGTGATGCTATCTAACCATCTTATCCTTTGTTGCTCTCTTCTTTTGCCTTCAGTCTTTCCCAGCATCAGGGGCTTTTCCATTAAGTCCTTTCCTTACAAGGAGTAAGTGTCTTTTAATTTCATGGTTGCAGTCACGGGCCACAGTGGTTTCGGAGCCCAAGAAAAGAAAATCCATCACTGCTTCGACATTTCCTCCTTCTATTTGCCACGAAGTGATGGGACCAGATGCCACGATCTTAGCTGTTTGGATGCTGAGTTGTAAGCCAGCTTTTTCACTCTCCTCTTTCACTTTCATTGTTAGTTCTTCACTTTCTGCCATTAGACTGCTACCATCTGCGTATCTGAGGTTGTTATTTCTCCCTGAAATCTTGATTCCAGCTTGTGCTTCATCCAGCCCAGTGTTTCTCATGATGTATTATTCTGCATGTAAGTTAAATAAGCGGGTGACGATATATAGCCTTGATGTACTCCTTTCCCAGTTTTGAACCAGTCCGTTGTTCCATGTCTGGTTCTGTTGCTTCTTGACCTGCACAAGGTTTCTCAGGAGACAGGTAAGGTGGTCCTGCATTTCCATCTCTTTAAGAATTTTCCACAGTTGTGATCCACACAGTCAAAGGCTTTCATGTAGTCATTGAAACAGAAATAGAGTTTTTCTTGAATTCCCTTGCTAGGATCCAACAAATGTTGGCAATTTGATCTCTGGTTCCTCTGCCTCTTCTAAATCCAGCTTGTACCCATGCACTGCTGAAGCCTAGTTTGAAGGATTTTGAATATAACTTTACATTACACTCTTTCTATTCAGTCCAAATCCCATCCCACCCATCCAGCTACTCACCTGATCCTTCCTCTGCCTGTAACTGGACCATACTCCCCTGGGCATGACAGTCTGTGCCCCTCTCTGCTCCTTTAGATCCCAGACCACCTGGCTAACAGCCCACTGCCTGGCACACATGTAACAGAAGTTATCTATGTGACCCTGGCAGCCCCTTCCCTCCCTGAGCCCACGTTTCCTCCCTCTATGATGAGGTGACAGTGAAAGCAGCATCGTGAGTTACTTCTGCCTCCCGGAGGCCTGCAGAGTGGTGGGCGGCTCTTGGAAGGGCTGAGCTCCCTTCTGTGTGAACCTGGTGAAGCTGATGAGCCTCTCTGTGCCTCGGTCTCCTCCTCTTGTAAAGTGAGGGTGATAGGAATGCCTATCTCACATAGATTTTCTGAGGATTAAATGAGCTACTACACATAAACTGGGCTCAGCCCCAGCACACAGCAGGTGCTACATCTTGCCGGGAAGGTCCCATGGATGGAGGAGCCTGGTGGGCTGCAGTCCACGGCATCGCTAGGAGTCGGACACGACTTCACTTTCACTTTTCACTTTCATGCATAGAAGGAAATGGCAACCCACTCCAGTATTCTTGCCTGGAGAATCCCATGGACGGGAGAGCCGGGTGGGCTGCCGTCTATGGGGTCGCAGATTCGGACATGAATGAGGCGA
Source organism: Capra hircus (assembly GCF_001704415.2). NCBI lineage: Eukaryota > Metazoa > Chordata > Mammalia > Artiodactyla > Bovidae > Capra > Capra hircus. Next base: position 84,885,486 of record NC_030815.1, read on the forward strand.
CTTAGCAGTAGCAGCAATAATAGTATCTGGTTGTGGCTAATTACCTCTGGAAAGACGGAAGGTCAGGATTTACCTCCCCTCCCTGAACCACACCCAGAAATGAACAGTTGCCGTTTTTCACTCACCAGGGAGCCTGGGGGCCCAGCATCTGTCAACAGCAGGGCATCCTGGGCCCACTGAGCCCCTAGCGAGCCCATCCTGGCATCTGGGCCACCATCTCCTGGGTGGTGCGTGTCCTGGGCCGCAGCTTCCCAGACTCCTCCCCCACATCCTGCAGTGCCCCTCATTCACCCTTCACCCAGTCCCAGGGCCAGACTCGCTCCAGGATTCAGAGGAGGAGACCCCACTCTGGACTTTTGTCTCAAACAGGCCTGCTCCCTCCCCAGCCTGCAGTGACCGCTGGATAAGCTCAGCTAGCCCTGCCTCAGGGCACAGCCTCCCTCTGCAGTGGCTTTGCCAGTCAAAGGGTAGAGTGGGACCCACCAATGTCACACGCAACCCGGACAATCACCAGCAGATGTGCTGTGCCCACGCTGCCCCTCCCGGTGCCCTGCCCCTGTGCCCCTGCCCCGCCCTGCCCCTGCAGGTCCCCTCTGCCATGGGGAGCAGCTGGTGGTTGTGAATGAGTAATTTGGGCCCCTGTTTAAGGAGAGGAAGCAATAATAGCGGTCGTAATTGTCCAAATTACTGCTGCCCCTTCGAGCATGACATCTGCCTGATGACGGCGGATGGAAACCTGACCCAGGCAGTGGGTATGGTGTGGCCTGGGGAGCAGAACATCCCTAGGGCTGGCCTTGCTGGGCGAGTAGAGCACCTGGCCTGGACACCTTGGCCCTTCAAGAGGGGACAGCACACCTTATCCATTGAGATGGGAGTGGTGACTCACCCCACAACCACACAATAAGTCAACAGATGCTTACTAAGTGCCTGCTTTGTGCAGGGCCCAGCTTGGGGCACAGGCCAGGCCAACATGGCAATTCTCACATCCCTGGTCTCCAGAGTGACAGGGAGGGGCAGCTGGTGCAGCTGTGAGCCTGGGTGGGACATGCCTGCTCCTTCCAGAGAGTCAGTGTCTTCTTGCCTTAGGAGTTTCCTTTTTGAGAATGTGTGAGCGGATGAGCTGAGAGGTGGGGGGTCAGGGGCAGGGGCACTGTGGTATACTATAGTGGTGGTGGGGTGAGAGGTGGGCTTGGAAGATGGAGTTTGGGGCCTTTTGGGGGTCTCCCAGGCCCAAGTTGGCAGGAAGGTGAGCAGGCTTCAGCTGGGGAGAAGGTCTGCTGCTGCTGCTGCTAAGTCGCTTCAGTTGTGTCTGACTCTGTGCGACCCCATAAATGGCAGCCCACCAGGCTCCTCTGTCCCTGGAATTCTCCAGGCAAGAATACTGGAGTAGGTTGCCATTTCCCTCTCCAATGCATGAAAGTGAAGAGTGAAAGTGAAGTCGCTCAGTTGTGCCCGACTCTTAGCGACCCCATGGACTGCAGCCTACCAGGCTCCTCCATGCATGGGATTTTCCAGGCAAGAGTACTAGAGTAGGTTGCCATTGCCTTCTCTGGGGGAGAAGGTCTAGCAGTGGGGAAAGGAGAGAGGAGGTTGGCAAACAGCTGATGGACAAGTGGATGAGGCTGGAGATGAGGGAGTGGTCTGATCATGATGAGTAAACACATCAGGCCATCAAAGTGGGTTTTGTTGTGGGTCTTAACGTGATTCAGTGAGCACTATAAAGCTGCTCTGCACAGAACTGTGGGGGCAGAAAGACTGGGGCCTGCACTGGGTGGGCAGAGGGTGGGCAGGTGCTTGGACTTCAGGGTTGTCCCACCCTTTCTCTTGGCCTTACTTGCATCTTCCAAGTTTTCCACTATGATGAGGAGTCCCCAGGCCCCACTCCCCTTTTGTTCAGTAGCCAGACCACTGGTATTCTCCAAGAAGCTGACATGTAAGCCCCTATTTGGAGGCTGGTTCCAGGAAGCCTCAGTAGGGTGTGGATGGACAGCAGGGAGGGGACAGTGACAACCAAGTGTATGGTGTCACCCTTAGCCACTGTGGACTGTGCTCCCACCCCCCAGGAGAGGATGCACTGGTGTCAATTGCCTCCTGGCAGGAAAACTACTCGGGCATCTTGTCACCTGCCTTTCTAACCAACACAGGTCAGGGACCCACAGAACAATATATTGACTTAGCTATTAGAAATTAAGAACAAACAACACAGCCCCTCTTCACCCCTTGCTTTGATCTCTCCCAAAGGCATTACCTGATGTACCTAGAATCCAGCTCGGAGATGCCTGGTGTTCTTGGCATCCAGGTGGGCAGTGTGGGGCTCTGCTGTTACTGAGGTCAGTTGGCCATGACCTCTCTGGAGGACACAGGGCCAGGATGTCTGACCCTCCCCTCAGAAGGCTCTGAGGGTCAGCAGGCCCAGGAGTCCCTGGTCATGAGATTTCATGGTCTATAACCTTAAAACTGTTATGGAGAACTTGCCCATGGCTCTGCACTGAGTCATCAAACAAGGATCCACTGCCATTTGTTATTACAAAGAGCAGGAGTCTCAGCATTCATGACAGTCCTTTCCAAGAAAGGACAGGGTAATATATTTGGGGGTTGCCAGGGGAACCAGCTCCCATGGCTTAAGGGAAAAGGAGTGGGCTAGTTCAAGGCTGAGAAGTCAAGAAGAGGATTGCTTTAGGCTCAAGAATTCCTTCAACATTCTGAATAAGGTCACCATCCACTTCCCAGCTCCATCCCATTGGTTCATCTCCATGCTTAGGTAGGATCCTCATGGTCCCCCAAGCCTCTCCTGTGCTTAGAAAAACTCAGACTGACTGAGAAGATGGAGCTGGGTGTTCTGAGGTCTGAATGGGAGGAAGGTAGCTTTGGGGGCTAGCAGAGAAGATGATGAGAGTCTAGGAGATGGGGTGGTAAGGATGTCCTACCTAGCTCTGTAGGTGCTGGGAGCCTGTCTCCCTTATCCAGATGGCCAGATCGAGGGGTCAGGAACCATGAGATTCCCAGGGGTCACCAGAGAATCAGTGTGCCCCACTAAGGACTAGAGGGGCCTGCTGCTGGGGATCCCAGTGCTGAGGCTGGCCTAGGGGTTGGGGTTCAGCATTAGGCTCAGGATGGTAAGAAAAGGCTAAAGATCATGCTGTTTCTTTCTCTCTGAGTGGCTCATAAACTGTCCATCTGCTTTTTCAGAAAATTCTGAGTTCCTCCAGGCACCTGGAGAGGTAAATCAGTGCTATGGATCAAATCCTAAATCATTTCTGATTTCCTTTTCTAGTGGGCTTCTTTATTCATTAAGTTACTTCGTGACTGCTAGCCAAGGGGTAGATGTAGGGTTTGTCAAGAGTTCTGTACCTGGAGCCAGATGAACACACGTTTGAATCCAAAATCCTACCCCTTTGCTATCTTGAGCAGATCTGTTCATGTCTTACGCCTGTTTAACCCTCCAGAAAATGGGAATATAGATGCTGATGTTACAAGGCTGCCGTGAAGGCATGATAAGTTCATTGGCTTTGCATGGGCCTCGGGTTCTCCCTGCAGGGCGTGGGCCTCCAGTACCACCAGGCCTAAGACCTCTCTTCTGTGAGTCCACTGACCACGTGAAAAGCAACCCATTTCATGTTACATGACCCTTATGTTCAGGGGCTGGGTTGTGCAGGGGATTGCCTGGTACTGCAGGGTCACAGGCTGCTGGACTAGGGGGAATCTAAGATATCAGGATGGAGACCATGCTGAGCAGGTCCCAGGTGTTGGCTAGAGAGAGGGCACCAGGCCTTCAAGGCTGAACACTGAGTATCCTGGCTCCAGAGACTCGGGTGGCCTGGGGGCTTGGTGGATGAGTCCCTGTCCTGGACACTAGGTGGCCTGGGCCTTGGTGGGCAAGTCCCTGGCCCTGACTCTGCTTCCCCTCCTGGTGGTATGCCCTGAGGTGGCCTGGCCTTTTCCTATGTGAGCTGGAGGCTCCATCCTGGCTGCACTGCAGACCTGGGAGTGGGATGAAGGATGGAAATGGGAGGGAAACATCCCTGAGCACCTGCTAGGTGTTGGCTCTGGGGTCAGAGTGCCACTGACCCCACTCTTGAAGCTCCTCAAACTACAACAGAAGCTCAAACTATAGGAGGGGCCCCCAGACCTCTACACCTCTGCCCTAGGGGCAATGGCACTCTTGGCTGGGTGTCTTGAGGAAATTGGGCTTTCCTACGTGAACTCAGGTAGTCACTCGAGGTTCTGGAAGGGGTGCTCTGCCTCCCACTAGCCCAGCTATAGGCAAGACCCCTCCCCAATTAGCCACATGCCCCCCAGAGACATGACTCTGAGCAGGCCAGCAAGTCTCTGCAGTCTCAGGCAGGTTGTCCTCATTCCTTCAGAGGAGGGGGTACTAGGGCAGACTCAGTTGGAAAGGGGCCCTGAGTCGCGCCCAGGCCTCCGACCCCTGCACTCCCTTGCAGTCCTGGAACCTGCTAAAAGCAGCCGCTTCCTCAGGCCACTTGCTAAAAGCCCTAGGTCCTTCCGGCCGCGCAGCAGCTGGGGCCTCAAGAAGAGCATAAAAATGTCTGGATGGCACTTTTCACCTTTATTATATACAGAGGCCCCTCATCTCCTGCCTTTCAAGAGGGCCTCTTGGATGGGCTGCTGCGGGGGCGGCCACTCAGAGGCCGTTTATCTGCAGGGAGGAATGTCTGTGAGACCCGCGGCGGAATGGAGCCTTCTTGGCCCATCCATCACCACCTGCCTGGGAGCCCCTTGCTATGTTGGGTAGTTGGGGGGTTGGGTAGGGGGAGGCAGAGGCCTGCTCAGACCTGTGCCTAGCTCCAGCTGGGGGGTTCCTGCAGTCTGACACCGGGTCTCCCTGCTTGCCTGGGCCCAAGTTAGGCCAGGCCTGCCTTTGGAACCAGGAGCATTAGAAATGAACCAACCAAGGGAGCCCCTGGAGAAGGAAACGGCAACTCACTCCAGTATTCTTACCTGGAAAATCCCATGGACAGAGGAGCCTGGTGAGCTACAGACCAGAGGGTCGCAAAGAGTCAGACACAACTGAGCGACTAAGCACCATCAAGGGAGCAGTTCTGGGGCTTTGCCCACTTAGCCCAGCTTGGGTAGAGCCAGGGAGATGGGGGTCCAGTGCAGCGCCAGGCTGGAAAGCAGTGACATTGAGCATGTAGGGCTCTGGATGCCAGGGAGAGCCCAGGCCCCTGAGCCAAGACACTTGCCAGGGCGCTACACATACTCAATGAATAGAGCCCCTTCAGTCTCCTTGCCTGGAACCCGGCTCTGTTTTATACAAAAACATATGGCAAAAAAAAAAAAAAAGACCAAACCATCACAATATTGTAATTATCCTCCAATTAAAATAAATTAATCAAATTTTTTATAAAAGAAAGAATTAAAAAAAAAAAGAAAACAGAAAACATACAGTATCTTTTCTGTGATTCTGATACATTTGAAATTTTCTGAGAAGGTAACGCCTGAGTAATCTAAGAAACTGTCACATTGCATTTTTTAAAAAAATTTATTTTTTTTAATTGAAAGATAATCCTTAACAGAATTTTGTTGTTTTCTGTCAAATATCAACAAAAATCAGCCATAGGTATACCCATGTCCCCTCCCTCTTGAACCTGCCTCCCACCTCCCACCTCATCCCACCCTTCTAGGTTGTTACAGAGGCCCAGTTTGAGTTCCCTGAGTTTTACAACAAATTCCCATTGACTATTTTACATATGCTAATCTATGTTTATAAAGCATTCCCAGGTGCTGCTCACCTTTGTAGGAAACTGCTAGCCAGAGTGTGCCTGGTGCTGAGGGTCTGCCCGTCCGGTTCCTTCCAATCCTGCCTGCCAGGCCCTTCACAGGTGCATCATACAGATGTGTGACCGTAACTGTGCAGCTATACCCGGATTTCGCAGAGACAAATAGTGTTGACGGTCCACACAGCTGAGTGCGCTCTTCAGTCGTCTGTGCTTGCTGCATTGTGCATTTGGGTTGCTCTTCATGTTGTGTGGTGTAACCAGGCCTCCTACACACTGGTATGTTAAAACATACATTTTAAAACGTTAGGTCAGTTTCCTTTATTTCTCCTTCCATTGCAGATGAGGTATTATGTGGAGGCTTGAAATGAGATATTTGGGGAGGTTGTGTTGCTTACTGATTTTACCCCAGGATGGTAATGGTTGCCACAAAATACATCAGGAGCTGGGTTGCTGGTTCTGGCCAGGCTTGTGGTCCCCCCTACCTTCCTGGCTGTGGTCTCTAGGTAGTTCCTGGGCCTTGGCAGATGATGGCCATGGCAGCGCCCACATCCTTTCCTGTTCGTCCTGGGTCACTGAGTGGACTCAGCCCCCACTCCTCAGCTTGCAGCCCCCTGCAGGTCACCACACCAGTGCCATAGCTTGTAAAGGGATGTGGGTTCACAATGCAGAGAAGTCCATGGGTGCTCCATCAGGGCAGAGGAAGCAGCAGCTACAATAGCAGTGATAATATGGTCCTCGGATGCCAGCTCATGCCGCCCACTGGCTCATGTACTAAATGACATTTTAGTGCACCTGTTCTATGTTAGACCCTGTTCCAGGCAGAAGTCACGCTTGTAAGCAAAACAAGCCCAAGTCTAATGCCATGAGCTGATGTCCCAAGGGGAATATCTAGACAGAAAACAGACCATTTTGGAGAGAGAGGAAAGAGCTATGAAGAGAGTAATATAGATCATGAGCAGCATACAGCTCAGATGGTCCAGGAGGGCTTCTTGGGGCCATGCTGTTTGTCAGAATTGAGTGACAAAAACTGGAGCCGGGACTCACATAGCACTCAAGGCAATGGTGGGAAGTAGCAACTGTTCGCCCATCTGCGTGCTGGGGTACAGGCTCTGCAATATCTCATGGGCTCAAAGTGGCTGCCAGCACTCCAGACAGCATGTGCACACAGGACCACAGAAAAGGCAGGGACTTGGAGTATATGTAAGAGAGGCTGGGAGTGACACTTGGAAAGGTCCCTCTCATCTTCTCAAGGAGGATAAGTCCTCTAAGAAACCTCTTTCTCAGGGAGCTCTCTCTATATCTCATTGAGCAGAACTGCCTGCCCTCTCCTGCCCTGCTTTACTGCATATTGAAGTGAGGGTCTGGCTCTTTCTCCCTCACGGTGAGAGTGGCAGGAGAGAGTGGGACTAGGTGTGGGGGTTGGCTAGCCCGTCCCATATCAGGACTTCTCAGAAACTGCTTCTCTCTCTCTCCCTCTCCATCTCTGTCTCCCTCACTTGGCTCTAGCTGAGCCATTTTTTTTCAATGTTCTTGGAAACTTCCCAGGCTGGCCTTGCCCCAGGGTCTTTGCAGGTGCCATCCCCCAGAGTGCTCTTCCCCACATGTCTGTCTATGCAGCTCCCTCCCCACCCCATCAGGTCTTTATTCAGAGCCCCTTTCTCAGCAAGCCCTTTCCCCACCCAATCCCAACATTTCCCCAGGATCACCTGGGGTGTAGTGACCACAGGCCTCCCTGACACACTGCTGCTCCCGCTCCTGCTCCCAGCATGGAGCCTGGCGCGTGGTAGGTGCTCAAGAATTCATTCATTCCTTTATCCATTCATTCAGGAAACACTGATTAGCGATGACAGGGGAGGTGGAGGTCATTAAAATCCCTCAAGAGCCCTGTGTCTGGTGCGGAAGACAACCTTGTAAACAGACCATCACAGCCGTGTGGTAAGTGCTGGGAGGGTGGTGGGGGATGGGGGGCAGAGAGGCTGCCATGTGAAGCCCAGTGAGCTGAAATGGACTTGACACTAGCTCAACATAGAGGTGGGCGCCCCTCAAGTGCCCGACCAGGAGGCAGGAGGGGACTCAGCATCAGCACCCTTTTGGGTGTTCCATGTCTAGTGCAGGGCTGCAGCGACAGTCTAGTGGGAGCATAGCTGGGTGTATCTTCCCCTCTGTCTCTCCCTATGTGCAGAGACCCTCAAGGTGGCCTTGGCCTCGCCCTAGGTGCCAGAGTGCCAGCGCGGGGCAGATGGGCCCTGGCACGTGTCTGTAAATGACTGGTTGGTGGCGAGCCTCCAGCTCAGGTGTACCAGGTGCATTCCCAGCCCCCTCCCCTCTCCAGCTTCCTAAGCCCTTTGTTTACACAAGCAGCAGCAAGCAATACAAATCACCTGCCTCCACTAATGGAGGGCCCTGCCTGCGGAGGCCCCTGACAGCTGTGAGATGCTTTCGGGGAGGGGGAAAGCTTTTGACATTAGGGTGAGATCTCCCGCTCAAAGCCCCCACCCCCAGCCTGGCTGCTGGTGGGGCAGTTAAGTGCAGACTCACACAAAGGATGCTTGAGAACAAAACACTGCAGGAAGATATGGTTCTGGAGGCGCCAGGGTTGTCCTTTTCCTGTGGTCATGGACATCAAGCAGCCTCAACGGTGCCAAAATGTTCTGATTACACCCTCTGCTGTCCTGAGAAGACAGAGAAAACCACGTGTGCCCAGCTGGTTCAGTCCCAGTGCCTGGTGGCACCTGGCCCTGGGGTCTGGGCAGGTCTTGGAACAGCACATGAGTTTAGGAGGCACAGGTGTGGGACCTCCTGTTGGGGATAGAAGGTGGCACCCCTTCCCAGTAATCTGGAAAGTTCAAGTGAATAGAATTTGATCCCACTGTTTGGTTCCTATTGTCTTCATCATTTTCCTAGTTATGCTTCCATGCATGGGTTTTATGGTGGTGGAAAAATGTCTTCTTTGAAGTAAATTATTTTAAAGAAAAGAAAGCACATCATGGAAAGGAAATTATGCCACAGTCAAGGTGACCTGAGCCATGGCTGAAGCTTAGTGGGCTGGGATCCACACCTGGACTGGGGCCCTGGCTTGTTCAAAGACCTAGTAGAAGGTCCAGCCCCCTCACCTTTGTGCTGGTCATGGGCTGCGAGATCCCTCCCTCCCTTCCCCCTGTCCTGAACTCCATCTTCAGTAAGAGAAAAGGAGCAGTCCCCTCCTATTTCTGCTCAGTACTGTCCTATGGCCCCACTAGCCAGAAGATGGGACTTCTGGCAGGTGCTGATCTGCAGACCGAGCCATTCCACCCTTAACCACCTGCACAACCAGTTCTCTGCATTAGAGACTCTTCTAAACACTAGAGGAGCTTCCTGCTACCCGGGTTCCATCTCTGTGTCTGTTTCTCCTTGGCCCTGCTGACCTCTACTCTCCAGGAAGCTGTGGAGCCAACACACAGATACTTGTTCCTCCCAGCAGCACCCCACTGCGTTGCCCACTCGCTGGACTGTCCTATCCTGTAAGTTCAGTCTCCAGGCCTTCTATCTAACTTGTTGGCCACTCGGATTTGGGCTTCCTCTGAGTTCTGTGGGTACATGTTTGATATAAAGATGTGGACACAGCATGGAAATGCCCTAACACCATGGCCATCCCCAGTAAGCCACTCACCCACCGGATGGTCTCTGCCTCCTTCTGCTCCTTGGCTTTCCCTCCAGTCCTAAGACAGGTTACCTGATGAAATGGCATTGCCGGGAGCACCCACATACGCACACAGCTTTTTTCTTTTTAAATAATTTCTGTAGGAAAAACCTTCCCAAAAGGGCGGTTACTTTGCCAAAGGATATGAGCAATTGGGTGGGGGGTTGATTCCAATGCTTTTAATGTCTCAATTGCAAATAGTTAAACATGCTAAGCCCACTTATCATCTTGGGTTCTGATGAACGATTTTTCCCTTTATTTATTAACCACAAGCGGGCTGGCCCCTCTGTTACAAAATTCCAAGCAGTCATTAATTGTTACCAAAGATTGTAGGGTTTTGAAGGAGGTTTGGAGCCAAATGGTGGAGGAATCCACACTCCATCATGAAATCTGTTGGCCCCTCACCCACCTGATGGAAATTTGGGGCCAGAACAAGAAAGGCAGGAATGGCTTTAAGACACTGCCTGGTGCCAACTCAGATTATTACTTTTTTATATATCACCTGTATCGAGATGTAATTCACATGTCATGAAATTCACTTCTTTTAACTGTACAATTCAGTGACCTTTAGTATTTAGGGTCATGGAACCATCACCAGTAATTCCAAGACATTTTCATCACCCCAAAAGGAATCCCTTAGTAGTTACTCCTAATTCACCCTTTCCTGCTCTCCAGCCCAGAGCAACCAGTAATCTCCTTTCTGCCTCTGAGTCTTTCACTATTTTGCACATTTCATATAAATGGATCCTGTAATTTGTGGTCTTTTGTGACAGGCTTTTATCACTCAGCATAATGTCCTCAGGGTTTACCCATATTTCAATATTCCATTCCTTTTTATGACTGAATAATATTCTGTTGTGTGGATGAACCACATTTGCTTACCAATTGTCTTTTGATGGACATTTGAGTTATTACCGTTAGAGGTTGTTAGGAAAAATACTGCTTGAACACTTGTGTACTGGTTTTTGAGTGGACACACGTTTTCAATTCCCCTGGATATATAGGTAGGCTTGAACCTCTGGGCCATGTGATAACTACCTTTAACATTTTGAAGGACCACGAGGCTATTTGCAAAAGTAGCCACACAATTTTCTACCTGGACCAGCAATGTATGAGGGTCCTAATATCTCCACACACTTGCCAGCACTTGTTATTATTTGTCCTTTGGTACTTGGCTGTCCTAGTGGGTATAAAGTGGTATCTCACTATGGATTTGATTTTGTTTCCCCCATTGACAAATTATCTTTTGCGTTTTTGTTTTAGCTGTAAGGGTTCTTTGCATATACCAGATGTAAGACTCTGATCAGATATGTGATTTGTGAATATTTTCTCCCATACTGTCGTTGTACTTTTACCTTCTCGATTGGGTTGTTTGCAGCACAAAAGTTTCTGATTTCAACGATGTCCTATTCAGCATTTTTGGTTTTTTGCTTGTGCTTCTTGGGTTATATCAATTGTCAAATTGGAGGAAGGAAGGAGGTTACCAGAGCTTCCCTTGGCCCTGAGTACACTATGACAACATGAGAACATGAGCTAAACCACACAACAGGTTTATCCTGGAAGGGTCCTCTGTCCACATGCGTACAGCCTGGTCACCAAATCTGCAGGGACATGCAGACAGCCCACGGGGTGAGTAGGATGGCTGAGCCTCAGAAGCCCCGGCTCATAGCTGGCAATCCTGGCAGTCCTGTGCCCTGTAGGGCTCTGTGCCCATCTGTCACATGCTGGCTGGGTGGGACCCTCAGGCCTGACAGGCTAAGACTCTAAGTGCTGTTGCAGCGAAAGCAGCAAAACAACCAGGGGGCCTGTCAGGGACGCCTGGTAGCTGGAGTGAGTGATCATCCTGGGGGATTGACCGGCTGTTTGGGTGTCCCATAAACACGACTTCAAGTGGCCGGGTGACGCCCATCCATCATGCCCGAGGCCGCGGCCCAGCGGCTCTCTGCAGTGGCCTGAGCTGACTCTGCTTTGGCCCCTTCCGGGTGGTGCACAAGTCATGCCTGACCGCTGACAACTCGTTGATGGATGGGTCCCTCCCCTGCAGAAGTACCACATCCAGGAGGCCCGAGGGACAGTGTGCGGTATAGCAGGAAGAACCAGGGCCTGGGCAGAGGCAGAGCTGTCCTGCTGGACAGTGGTCCTGAACCCTGAAAGCAGGCCATGAAGCCAAAGGTCCACAGAGGGAGCCTCCAGCTCAGCAAGCAGCAGATCCTCTGGAGTCCCCAGAATTCCCCAACAACCTGCTTGCTCCCTTGCTGCTAAAGCTATGCAGCCCTTCCAGGTTCTCTTCTGGCCGCAGATGGATACCAGCCACCTCCTGGTGGGAAATGGCCTCTGTGAGTCCTCTACTGGGGGACAATAGGGAGTAGTGGGGATGTGGGAGCCGGCATAGAGGCTGGCTAGGCCACTCAGGTGTCTGGATGTAGAATAGCCATGTCTTCTGATTCCTCCAGGGACCCCCTGAATGACTCAAACACAGCCATTCCCTGCAAGTTGTGATTCTGTGGGCAACCAGTTAGTTCCTCCTCCCTTCATTTTGAGACATTTCCATCAGGGTTGAGGACTGGAAAGAGAAATGACAAACTTTCCTGGTACTCTGCCAGGGCCAGCAATCAGCCATGTGCTCACTGCCAGCTATGTAGCAGCCCGTTGGCAGTGCCATGGCCTGACTTTACGAGGCCACTCAACGAGGGGTCCTCAAACACTCGTCTTTATCACACATTCTCAGCCAGTACAGGTGGACAGCTGCACAGACAGGGCGTCCCTCCTCCCTGTGGTTGTCCTTAGGGCTGCTCCTGACTTGGGCTTTCCCTCTCCTTCCCGGCACTCCCCATGTACCTTTCAGTTGGGTGTGGCATATAACTTAGCTAGAGGAACGTGAGCAGAAACGGTGTGCCCTTAACCACCACCTGTCCCATCCCAGCAGCTGGGGTCCCCAGGGACAGTGACAGGCTGGCCATCAGTGTGACTGTTGTGCTTAGCATTTAGGTGATGGCTTGCCTGTTACTGAACTGAGCTCAACCCGTCCTGACTCACAGGCCCCAAGGACTACCTTTAGGGCAATACCTGTGCCCTCCTTTCTAGCACAATCTTCCCCCAATGCTGTAATTGTTATAGAAGCACAGGACGCCCTCTTCCTTGGTCCTGGTCATGGACAGGGGTAAAAATGTTTTTTGAATGGTGGTGTTGTCTTCACTCAACATCATCCCCAGGGCTTGGCTCTGCTACTATGGCTACTGCTGCTAAGTCGCTTCAGTCCTGTCCAACTCTGTGAGACCCCATAGACAGCAGTCCACCAGGCTCCCCCGTCCCTGGGATTCTCCAGGCAAGAACACTGGAGTGGGTTGCCATTTCCTTCTCCAATGCATGAAAGTGAAAAGTGAAAGTGAAGTCGCTCAGTCATGCCTGACTCTTAGCAACCCCATGAACTGCAGCCTACCAGGCTCCTCCGTCCATGGGATTTTCCAGGCAAGAGTACTGGAGTGGGTTGCTGTTGCCATTGCCTTCTCCAAACACCTATGGCAACTAAGACTAAATCCCAAACTCCCCACATGGACCTGCTGGGCCCCTGCCAACTCCCTCAACTTCACAGCCTCCCTGCCCCTCACCCACTTTGCGGCTCTGGCCCCTGCACACCCAGCCAGTGCCCCCAGGGCCTACACACAAGCTGGCCCTCCCTCTGAAATACCCTTTCTAGGTGGTTTCTGCTCATGTTGCAGGCTTCTGCCCACATGTCCCCTCTCGGAGCATGCACCCTGATCCCATTTCAAACTGCCGCTTACTCACATCATTCTTTTTTAACTTTTTATTTGGAAACCTTTTTGAATTTACAGAAAATCTGCAAAAATGAGAACGAAAGAACACAGGCATAGGCCTCACCTGCTGTTAACTTTTTACTGCTATGTATTATTGGCTCTTGTTCTGTCTCTCTCACACACACAGTGCAGGACAAGTTGCAGGCATCGGGGCCCTTTGCCCCTAAATACTTCAGGGTGAATTTCCCAAGAATAGGTCATTGTCTTAGTAGCCATGGTTCAGTTCCTTCAACACTGATACCTTCAACACTGATACCACGCTTTCCTCTCATCTGCCATCCATACACCAAGGCCTTGATAGCCTTTCCTTCCCCTCCAGCCGCGGATCTGATACAGGGCCAGGCATTGCCCTCAGCCATAGTGTCTCTTTTGTCCTCCTTCGTCTGAGCAGTGCCCACACATTTTTTTCCTTTTATTGCAGTAGCATTTTTGAAGAATATAGTTTCTTTAGTGGAACGCCCCTCTGTGGGTCTCTCTGAGTTTTCCCCTGTTTGGTTCAGGTTGTGTCACTCCAGCTGGTGTGAGTGGCATGAGGGACGCGTCCCTCTCAGGGCGCTGTGTGGAGGCCCACGTACCCACTTGCCCTCTGTGGCATCAGTTCACTTGATCACCTACCAAGGTGCTGCCGCTGTAACTTTTTGCCTTCTTGTGTCTAACCCAGAGACTGTTAGGGAACTATGGAAGAGCGTGGAAATACCTTGCTCCTCTCATGACTTTCCACCGGGTTCAATATCTGTGGATGGCTCCCGCCTTATAAAGGCAGCAAAATGCTGATTTTCAACCTAAGCCTCCCTCTGCATATGCCAGCTGGTAACAGAACCCTCAGCTTTCTCCTGTAAAAAAGAGCTCCCCTCCCCTGCTCATTTACCCTTATTATAAGGACAGACCACGAATTCCTATTTTTCAGGGGCTCATAATCATTACTTTGCTTAAGTGGTTCGGTACTTCATTTGTCTCAGATTCAGCCAATGGGAGCCCCCACAAGCTGGCTCCTGTAACCTTTGACATGCCATCATCATTTTTTCTTTTTTTTTGAGCATTTTCTTTACCATGTAATACATGGTCCAGGCTTATGCTGTATCAATCCTGCCCTGGCTGTATTCTGAGAAGCTGGATTCCTTTTCCCAGGCCATGACATTAGAGATCAAGGTCTGGGAGCTGGGGGTGCTCTGAGATCCCAGTGGCCAGCTGCAAAACTCTCAACAGACAGAGCCAGAAACACATGATGGGCAATGTTCTCAAAACCTGACATACACGAACAGGCACCTCACTGTGCTCCCTAATATTCCCCATTGTGGTTTCCATAGCATGCTCTGGAATGATCTGGCTTCCTAATCCCTCTACCTGTTGCTCGTCCTCCAGAGCCATCCACCAGCCCCACAGAGGCAGGGACAGACCTGTCTTGTCCTTCACAGGGGGCCCAGAGTGGAGGAGACCTTTAAGGCCTCTCTACTGAGTGCGTGCTCCTCTGTGGTTGCTGAGATTTGCCTGAGATTATTGCGTTTAGAGAGAGGGTCCACGGAACATGCCATCTGGCTGGGCTGGGTGGTCTCAGCCCCTGGCAGTGGCAGATGAGTTTGGCAGCAGTTGTGTGTACCGACCTCCCAGTCACCTTCACTCCAGAGGGTCAGCCTACCTGAGGACAGAGTTGCCCAGGCCACACACCACACTGTAGGTGAGGGCCTGGACCCTGAGTCCTCACAGCAGTCCTGCCCTTTGGGGAACCAGAGACTCATTTGTCAGGTCAGGAAACCAAGGCTCAGAGAGGCTCCGACACGTCTGTGGAAAGAGGCTGCGGAGCAAATTCTTCCTAAGTGCTTTGGGTCCATGTAGAACCAGATGTTCTGCGCGCACTGTGGCAGCCACACCTTTGGCACCATCTGAGCCATTTCACTTCTCAGGTGAACACACTTTTAATCCTGATTCAACTCCTCAGCCCCAGAGGGCTGCTGTGGGAGATCCCCCAACATCTGACTTGCCTTGTCCCCATCCCTAGGGTTAAATAGCCCCAGGCTGTCCTCTGTTCCCCTCCCCTTTCCTGTGTCCCTCAGGTCTGACTCACCAGCCTGGACTCTGATCCTCACTCTGCCACTGCTCTCTATGGGGCCTTTAATTTCCCCCTACATCAGCCTCAGTTTCCTTTTCTGTTGCTGGGGCTAAGTACCTTTCCCTTCGAAGAGAGGTCCCACCTCCCCAGAGTCCTGGGAATGAGCCCCATGGAGGTCCTGTCTCTGTCCCCAAAACTTTACTCGTTGTTTAACCAGCAGACACAAGAAAGGGAGGGTAGCTCATTTTTCAAACAAAACGGTATCAGATGTGTGATTTGGTTTAAAAAAATATATTTCTGGCAATGGCTTGAGCTTTGCTCAAGAGAGAATGGGGAGGGGGAGGTGGGGGAGGGTCCGGACCCATTCCAGTGGCTTAAAAAACCCCAGATAAGTGTGTGGTGATTAAGCGCGACCATTAGCTCTAATGGGCAGTAATTGGCGATGAGAAATAATTTTCTGGGGCACAACTGCCCCTGGTGCCCCCACGCCCCAGCCCAGTGGGGGGATGGCCAAGGGGCTGATTAACTCCCAGGCAGGAGGAAATGTCGGAGGCACAAAAAGTTTCCAGATTCGAGGGTAATTGGGAGAAGTTATTTCACTTTCCACATCAGGCTGATGAAGGGCCACCCACCTGCCGCTGAGGGAGGGGCTGAATTGAGCTGCTTCCTGCCCAGGAATGAAGGGGATGGGCATGTGGGTATCCTAGGCCAAGGGGACGGGGAAGAGGCGCAGTCCCCTCCTGTATTGGTGCCCACGGTGCAACCTGGGCAAGTCACTCGTCTGCAGGACGCTGGGCCAGCAGGGCTGAGGATAACAGCTGCGTGACGAATGATTGTGGGCCTGAGAGAAGGCAGATGCATGCATCGAGGGAAGGGCCCCAGCACAGCCCATGGTGAGTGTGCCTCCACACAGATCCCTCCATG
Source organism: Capra hircus (assembly GCF_001704415.2). Taxonomy (NCBI): domain Eukaryota; kingdom Metazoa; phylum Chordata; class Mammalia; order Artiodactyla; family Bovidae; genus Capra; species Capra hircus. The sequence goes on from NC_030815.1 coordinate 84,901,695, forward strand.
CTTGGCCCCTCCCTCCAGCCTTGCTTTTCCATCAACAGGGTCCCATCCTTCCCAGCCTTTAACTCACAGACAAACCCACAGGCAGATAGCCCCAGCAGTTCAGATCTCCTCTTCCCCAGAATGAGCCAACCAAAGGCCCCCACTGCTCTTGTGTGTGTGTGTGTTCATCACTCAGTCGTATCCAACTCTTTGTAACCCCATGGACTGTAGCCTGCCAGGCTGCTATGTCCATGGGATTCTCCAGGCAAGAATACTGGAGTGAGTAGCCAATCCATTCCCCAGAGGATCTTCCTGACCGAGGGATTGAACCCAGGTCTCTCACATTGCAGGCAGATTCTTCACCATCTGAGCCAGGATTTAAGGAAAGACATCCCTCCTGGCTGGGGAGGGTGCAGTCTCCCTCCAGAGAGCTCAGCATGTCCATTGAGACTAGCTGGACTCCACAGAACCCCTGTGCGTAGTGCCCAGCCTTCCCAGCAGTTTGCATGGCCCATGTGTTCATGTCTCCACCTCACCCTTCCCTGACCCCGCTCAGTCTGACCCTAGAACCAGAGCTGGTCACTTCACATAGTTAAACCAAAGCCCCTGCCCATCTGCCCACTCTTTTTCCAAGGCCTGCCTCCATCCTTACCTGGGCCCCCAACTCCCCTCTTCCGCATCCAAACTCTCTCCGATCCCAAGCACGGATCCTTCATTCCCACCTCTCCCCCTTTCTTCCTCTGTTTCTCTCTCCCTCCTTCTCTGTCTCTGTTTCTCTCCTTCTCTCTTCCTCTCGCTCTTTGCTCTTTCTTCCTTGTCCTCCTACCCCCACCCCATCTCTCTCTCTCTCTTTCTCTGGAGTGTGCATTTCACAATGGCTCTAATCCAGGTGAGGGAGATGAACATGGCTCTTGCCCTGGTGAAGCTGATGTTCTACCAGTGACCCAGGCAAGAGCGAACCAACCCACGAACCAGCTCATGTCAAAGAGGTATCTGCACTGAGAATACAATGAAACATGCTCGAGGGTGGGGAGGAAACTAAGGTGTGTGGTTAGAGAGTAAAGTTGCTCAGTCGTGTCCAACTCTTTGCAACCCCATGGACTGTAGCCTATCAGGCTCCTCTGTCCATGGGATTTTCCAGGCAATAGTACTAGAGTGAATTGCCATTTCCTTCTTCAGGGGATCTTCCTGACCCAGGGATCGAACCCTGGTCTCCCACATTGTAAACAGAGGCTTAACCGGAAGTCCAGACACAGGAAAGTGGTCAGAGAAGGCCTTGCTAAATAAATGAATGAATGAAGGAGAGGATGAGATCGAAGATCCAACTGGGGCACCTTAAAGCGTAGACGCAAGGCTGTCAGGAACCTTTCCCTCCCAGTTCATGGAAAGGGCTATAGTGCTCTACCAGCCTCACAGGAGGTAAATGGCCAGGGCTGGGATGGCAGAGGAGAATCCTGCCATCTGCAGGCCAGGGCTTCGGCTCCGAAGTTGAGGGTATGTGCTAGGCCCTCAGGATGTCTTCACCATTGGCCAGCTCTGTGACCGTGGGCCTCTCTTGGCCCCACAGTGACTCCCACTGAAAATGAGACTCAGGGTGTCACCACCCTCATGGGACAGGCAGGGTGGGGCACCTACATAGGGCTGGTGGGTACAAAGAAGTCTCCAGTGACCATAGCTGCTGCCCAGGGAGCAGTGAAATATCTGTGGACGGGCTCCAGACTTCTTGGAGGAGAGGGTTTGCCTTCTTTTTGCACAGTCCCCGTAAAAATCATAGTGACAGAGACAGGTGTGAGTACTCATGCCCAGCCCTGTTCTAAGCAGCTAGATATGTCTGTTTAGTCTGTCCCCAACACCCCTGGGAGGCAGGGACTCATAGAATCAGAGACCAACATGGAATAACTAGTCCATGTGTCTTTTGATCCCAGGCACTTTGTCTTCTTAAATGTAATATCATGCTCACTGTGGGCATGCTCACTGTGAGGCAGCTTTCGCTCTGTCAATATGCCCTCTCTACAGATGAGCAGACTGAGGCTCAGGTGCATCACCCCTAGGGGCACTGTGGAGCTCAGAGGCCTGCAGGTGCCTCTGGTGGTGACCTGGCCCTGCACACACCTGCACGAAGGGCGCCTGCGCAGCGGCAGGAGCTGGCTGGGAGGCCAGGGGCTTTCAGCAGCTCATCGGCGGAACATTTGCATGTAATTTGGGAGCGGGTCACATGTGGGAGTCATCAGGCAGAGGAAAGGCTCAATCAGGGTCTAATCACTGTCTGTTTGGAGGGGTCTGGGCCCAAGTGAAAAATGAAAATGGGCCTATTTTGCTTGAGTGACAACCATCAACGGCCACCTTTGACCTCCGCACTCAGGCTCTGGGTCTGCCTGAGTTTTAAAAACCAGTCACCAGGGGAGGCCCCTCCCCCAACCCCTTTACTCCCTGGATCTGGGCTGGTAGAATTCATTCATTCATCCCTCCTGCTTTCATTCTTTCAACAACCCAGCATCGGGCAGCGTGGCAATAGTTAGGACCCTCTCTAGTGGACCTGGGGTTTGAGTCTTGAGTGTGGCACTTAACTGCCAGGTGACCTTGGGCAGGTGACTGTCAGATGTCAGTGGTCCCATCTGTGGAGGTGGGAGGCGGGGCATGTGACACTATGAAACAGCTTTCAGTAATGGCTGGTGTGGTGGGGGTCCCAGAACATGAGCAGACTGTGGGCTGCCACACTAGGGACAGGGACACTGGGCTGGGAAGGGGCTCCTGTGTGAAGGTGCAAGGGAGTCCCCATCCTACAAGGGAGGGGGCTGGGGCTCAGGCTGGAAAGTACAGGGGCATCTGCCAGGTGAACCGGAAGTGGGCCATGCAGGCTGGGGATGCAGAGCTGGGAGACCTGAGAGAGGGCAGGAGCAAACCTGCCTCAAGAGGGCCATCCATGGGCAGTGATGCCCAGCTAAGGCCCTACTTACTAACTGGGAGCACAGAGTTTCTGCCCTTGGTTCACACCTGCGCTGAGGGATTCCATCCACCAGGCATCCTCCGAAAATGGTCTCCCAGAAGTCCAAGGCCTTGTGAAGGGGCTCCCAGTCCTCAGGCCCTTCCCTGACACCCTCCAGGCTTGTCCCGGGGCAGACTCCTCTAAATGAAGAAACAACTGACAGCCTGAATGAGTGGAGGAACAGGTGAACCAACAAGCAACAGGACAGGGTTCTGGCCTCAAGCTCAGATCCCTGGTGACCCAGCTTTTCTTAGGTGTCAGGAGCACTGCAGGAAGGGCACTGTCCACCAGGACCAGCTCAAGGGGCGGGGCTGAAGCCAAAGTCTGTTGGGGGTGGACTGGGCCCAACCCGGCTGGCGCCCTGCTGTGTGAGGCTGGAGTTCCAGGTCGGGCCCTTTCAGGCTTGAGGAATTGCTCTCGGGCTGCGGCCCGGGAGGGACGCCCACTACATTAGCGCCTGCCTTGCTCCCTGATGGTGTTTATCGGGATGTGGAACGGGCCTCCAGGAAACCGTCTGGCAGCCCAGGCTTCAGCAAATGGATTGCCAATTAATCAGCATCTATTTATGAGAACGTTTAAACCATTATTAATGTAGTATAAATACGGAACCGCTGGCGGCCCAGGGTGTGTGGGTGGGGGGCCCATCTGCCTAGGAGAACGCTGCCATTACATTCCTGGGGCCTATTCCCACCCCACCCTCCTGGGCAGGGCCCCCACTCCCACCCCCAGCCCCAGGAGCCACTGCTGCAGGTGATGGCTTCCTCCTGCTGGCCCCAAGCTGCAGGGCAGCCGCCAGTTGGGGTTCTGAGGAGGCTTGCAAATGCTTCCCCACGTTGAAGGGTTTTCAACATGTTCTCACTTAAGATGCGGAGCTGCCATGTGAGGGTCAAGTCCCATCACTCAGACACTCGGCAGAGATCTGGCTGCAGCCCCTGCCCCCTTGGGGGAGTGTGTGTCCACTGTTGGAGAGCACTGGGCAGGTGTCCCCACATTGCCCCCTTCTTCTCTTCCCCTCCTTCACCTGCTCTGGACCCACCAGTTGCATCCCGACCATCCTGAGTATCCATCCTGGGAGGAAGCAGCAGGAGATGGGAAGGTGGGAGAGAGCGGTCAGGTATGTTCCCAGCCCCTCCCTCAAAGCAGGCCCAGCTCTCAGGCCTGGGGCTAACAGCCTCCCCTCCCAACCATCCAGAAACCCCAGCTTCTTTCCTTGCCCTGTCCATACTTCCGCTTCTCTTCAGAGACACCAGCCCGCATTGTAGGCCTCCTCTTGTGTTCACACTGTCTGGGCCTTCAGTACATGGGGGCCAACTTGAACTGGCCACTCTCAGAACTGGGTGTTGGGCTGGTCTCCATGAGCCAGCCACGCTGTGGACTGAAGGTTCCTCCAGGACCCCTAGCTCCATCAGGACAGGACCTGATCCTCCACAAAGCACCCCTGATTCATCTTCCTCAATATCACCTTGGCTGGTTTTCCTTTGCCATTTGCACCCATTTTACAGATGAGAGGCTGCAGCCATAGAGACGCAGCAAGCCAGTACCCTTCCCAGCCCCCACCACTAGACTGATTGGCTGTGTCCTCAGCATGGTTTGACTGTAACCTACATGGCCACATAGGTCTGTGACGTGTGAATCTTTACAAATGCTTCCTACAGTTTCCCAGTTTCTCTGTTTTAAGAGGAGCTTGACCTGCTTTCTCTCTCTTAGTGATTTGCATCAAGATAACTGTACATTTGAGAATGAGGTGTCAAGAAGAGCTGTTAGCCTGAGAGGTTCCTCTGCAAAACAGAAAAAAAAGCTTGGCTTTGGAGCTGGATGTTATCAAATGCATACTGATTTTGAGGACATTCCCTGCTCTGGTTAATTGAGGTGCTAGCTAACCAGGCCAGCTGATGGGATGTTGAGAGCTGATTGCACATTGCTGAAGACATAGGCAGGGCGTCCGAGGCACAGCCTTCACGCTTTGAGTGGCAGGCAGCTGTCCCTCCTGTACGTAAGCTGGGAGCCACCGGGATGTGCAAAGCCCCTTCCCAGGGCCTCTGCCCTAAGCCACTGCTGCCAGGCTCATGGTTTGTTGTTGGTGTATTTACCAGACAGATTCTGTGCCCCTCCAGGGTGGGGACAGCACATTAGCACCTTCACATCCTGGTGCTTCAGGGAGACACTGAGAAGTATTTGCTGACTAACTGACCAACCACTTGGGAAACTTTGTTCAGAGCCATTTTCCCAGGCTCCTCTCCTCTCTCCCTGGTCATCTACTCAGCTGGCCTCCCTGCACCCCACCCCCCACCCCGTGTTCTTCGTCAGCCCCCAGAGCAGGTCCAAGCTTCTGAAGCCGACTGGCTGCTCCTCATGGAGAATCCGTCTGCCACTCGCTATGGCAGGAGCAGGGGACCCTGGGGAAGGACTTCACCCATGGTCACTCAGCACCCCAGGAGCCGAGGCTTCTGACGTCCTGAGCCTCTCAAGCTGTCTGCTCTGGACCCCGAGCCCTGGCCCAGCCACACAGGCATGCTGGGAGGGGAGAGAACAAAGAGGCAGCGTGCGCCCCTGTTTTCTGGCCCCGCTCCCCCGCCCCCCATTAGCCGAGCGAGGATTGTTTATATTACAGCAGGAATTATTCCAGCCCTAATCAGAGGCCCTGCGAGGTTTCGGCATTCGAGGTATTTCTTTACCCAAGGACACTCTCCAATCCTATAATTTCCATTTCCCCAGACGCCCCTGATTGAAAGCAAACATTTTATATTTGGAAAGGAAAAGGGCCATGTGCTATTCATAGCCCAGCCAGGCTGTCCAAGCGGGGCAAGGGGGCGGGCCTGGTGGGATGGACGGATCTGCGAGGGCAGAAGGGGCATGGGCTGGGTCCCTGGGGTTGAGGGGTGGGCATACCCTAGAGCACTATGCCATGGGGAGACTGAGGACAAGGTGGGGAATATGAGCCCCTTTCCTCTTCCATTTCTTCACTGCCTCACTGAGTAACCCCCACTATTTTTTTCCAGGTAAGGACATGGATATCCCCAGTCTTGGAATGGGTCTGAATAAAGTATTAGTACTGTACTTCTGTATAGTCATGGGGCCCCTGGTCTCCACTTTGGGCTCAGCCAAGGTCCCAGGACCAGCTCCTATGTCTCTTCCCGGCGCTGCATACCCCTCCCAGATTACTTACCTGCCATGACCCCAGACCCTCTCAGGGACCAAGAGGTGTACCAAGGTCACTGTTGGCCTCCAGGCCTGGTCTCTGCCCTCACCTTTCTCTCCTGACGCAGGGTCTCCCCTCTTGCTATGTTTCAAAGGTCCAGGCAATGACCATGTGTCCCTTGCTGGGACCATGCCCCCCACCCCGCAAGTAGCCAATGTGTATCTAGCCCTTTCTGCATGCCCAATACTGCTTAGCCTTTTCTAAGATGCTTCTATTAATCTTTTGAAGCAGACATTATTGTTATTCTATTTTATGGATAAAGAAACCAAGGCTTGAAGGGCTTAAATAAAGTTACCATGGTTCCGTTTCTGTTTTCTTGCATCTCAGTGTCTCACTGCTTCCTAAGGCCAGTGAGATAAACTGAGGCATGTGCCCAGGTCACAGCTCACCTGGTACGTGCTAAGTGATAGGCATTTGATTCGCATTTGAATGAATGCATCTCAGGGCAGCAGGGACACAGCGGGAAGTTTTGTTTCCCTCTGTGTTAAATCTGTACTGTCGAATGATTGAGAAGGAATTTTTTTCTTAAAATTTGATTTTTATTTTTATCAAAGTAATTCATACTTAGTTTTGTTAGCTGCTTTATTGAGTATAATTTATGTACAATAAAATGCACATCAAATTCCTGCGAGTGTCTGCTGCTCCTGTGCAACTGCTGGTGCAGCGTGACCGCCGCTCCATGACCGCCTCCTGGTGTCCGCGGACCCACCACTGAGATGATGTGTGGTGTGTCCCCTGCCAAGCAGCTGACCATGGCTGAGATCCAGGCCATTGCTGACAAAGTGAAGTCTCCGCTGGAAGAGAAGGAAAACAAGAAGTTCCCAGTGTTCAATGCTGTGGAGTTCAAAAGCCAAGGGGTTGCTGGGAGGACCTTCTTCATCAAAGTTCAAATGGATGATGACTTTGTGCACATTCAAGTGTTTGAAAGCCTTCCACAGGAGAACAAGCCAGTGGCCTTGACCAGCTACCAGATCCACAAAGGCAGACAAGATGAAGTGACGTGCTTCTAGTCCTGATTTTGCAGAGTCCATCTCCCACATGGGACTCTCCTCTGCACACTTGTCTGGGACCATAGGCAGTGCCACTTGGGGTGGGAGTGAGACCCACATCTTGGGTGTCTCTGTTCCTAGCTTTCATTGTGTTCATTTTTTCCCCATCTAATCAATGATCTTAACTAAATCACTTTCAAGGAGGGATTCTGTTATCTTTAAATACATATATATATATATTCTGTCTTCACACAAAAATGTAAAAAGTTGATTGCTTTTTGAAAAACTTTATTGTTGATATAATTCACATATGATACAATTCACATACTTAAAGCATCCCAGTCAATGTTTTTCGGCATATCACATTATTTTCAATTGTGGTGAAATGTGTACACCATAAAATTTTCAATATTAATCATTTTAAGTACACAATTCAGTGGCAGCACTTATACTCACAATGTTGTGAAACCAAACACAAACTGTCTCCATCAAACATTAACTCCACAATCCCCACTCCTCTCTGTCCCTGACACTCACTTCTTTCTGCTTCATTGACTACACTAAAGTCATTGATTGTGTGGATCACAACAAACTGTGGAAAATTCTTCAAGAGGTAGGAATACCAGACCACCTTACCTGCCTCCTGAGAAACCTGTATGCAGGACAAAAAGCAACAGTTAGAACTGGATATGTAAAAATGGACTGGTTCCAAATAGGAAAAGGAGTACATCAAGGCCGTATATTGTTACCCTGCTTATTTAACTTATATGCCGAGTACATCATGCGAAATGCCAAGCTGGATGAAGCACAAGCTGGAATCAAGATTGCCAGGAGAGAGATCAGTAACTTTACATATGCAGATGGCACCATGCTTATGGCAGAAAGCAAAGAGGAACTAAAGAGCCTCTTGATGAAAGTGAAAGAGGAGAGTGAAAAAGCTGGCCTAAAACTCAGCATTCAGAAAACAATGATCATGGCATCCAGTCCCATCACTTCATGCCAAATAGATGGGGAAACAATGGAAAGAGTGACAAACTTTATTTTCTTGGGCCAAAATCACTGCAGATGGTGACTGCAGCCATGAAATTAAAAGATACTTGCTCCTTGGAAGAAAATCTATGACCAAATTACACAGCATATTAAAAAGCAGAGACATTACTTTGCCAACAAATGTCCAACTAGTCAAAGCTGTAGTTTCTCCAGTGGTCATGTGTGGATGTGAGAGTTGGACTATAAAGAGAGCTGAGTGCCGAAGAATTGATGCTTTTGAACTGTGGTGTTGGAGAAGACTCTGGAGAGTCCCCTGGACTGCAAGGAGATCTAATCAGTCCATCCTAAAGGACGCCAGTCCTGAATATTCATTGGAAGGACTGACACTGAAGCTGAAACTCCAATAATTTGGCCACCTGATGCAAAGAACTGACTCACTAGAAAAGACCCTGATGCTGGGAAAGATTGAAGGTAGGAGGAGAAGGGGATGACAGAGGATGAGATGGTTGGATGGCATCACTGACTCGATGGATGTGATTTTTTGCAGGCTTCAGGAGCTGGTGATGGACAGGGAAACCTGGCGTGTTGCAGTCCATGGGGTTGCAAAGAGTCGGACATGACTGAGCAACAGAACTGAACAGAACTGAACTGAGTAAGTATGAAGCGGTATCTCATCCTGGCTTTGATTTGCATTTTCTTGAGGCCGAGAGGCCCTCCACTCCTGGATGGCAGATCAGCTGCAGGGCAGACAGCAATTACTGGGTAGAAGATAGGCCCTACGGTGGCCAGCAGCAGCAAAGAGGCTGGGAAGCCCCAGCCTCCTGGACTCCCTTCCCAGCCACTCCAGCAGGGCCTTTGCCTCCATTCTGGGCCACACACTGACTGACACCCAACAGCCAGTGAAGGTTTATACACTCAATGAGCACCAGCTATGGGACAACCAAGGCATTGTCCAGCTACATGGAGCAGTGAAGGGCATGTCCCTGCTAGTTAGGGCCTCACAAAATGTGGTCCACTGGGAAGGGAATGGCAAACCACTTCAGTATTCTTGCCTTGAGAACCCCATGAACAGTATGAAAAGGCAAAAAGGTATGACACTGAAAGATGAGCCCCCCCACCCCTGCCCACAGTCGATAGGTGTGCAATATGCTACTGGAGAAGAGTGGAGAAATAGCTACAGAAAGAATGTAGAGGCTGAGCCAAAGCAGAAATGACACCCAGTTGTGGTTGTGTCTGATGGTGAAAGTAAAGTCCAACACTGTTAAGAATAATATTGCATAGGAACCTGTTAGGTCCATGAATCAAGGTAAATTGGATGTGATCAAACAGGAGATGACAAGAACGAACATCCACATTTTAGGAATCAGTGAACTGAAATGGATGGGAATGGGTGAATTTAATTCAGATCATCATTACATCTATAGCTGTGGGCAAGAATCCCTTAGAAAAAAAGGAGTAGCCCTCATAGGCAACAAAAGAGTCCAAAATATAGTACTCAAAATGGTTGCAATCTCAAAAATGACAGAATGATCTTGGTTTGTTTCTAAGGCAAACTATTCAGCATCACAGAAATCCAAGTTTATGCCCCAATAGCTCAGTAAAGAATCCGCCTGCAATGCAGGAGACCCTGGTTTGATTCCTGGGTCAGGAAGATCCACTGAAGGAGGGATAGACTACCCATTCCAGTATTCTTGGGCTTCCCTTGTGGCTCAGCTGGTAAAGAATCTGCCTGCAATGTGGGAGACCTAGATTTGATCCCTGGGTTGGGAAGATTCCTGGAGAAGGTGCATGACAACCCACTTCAGTATTCTTGCCTGGAGAATTCTGAGAACTATACAGTCTATAGGGTCACAAAGAGTTGGACATGGTTGAGCAACTTTCACTTTCACTTTCATGCTCCAACCACTAATGCTGAAGAAGATGAAGTTGAATGATTCTATGAAGACTTACAAGACCTTTTAGAACTAACACCAAAAAAAGATGTCCTTTTCATCATAGGGGACTGGAATACAAAAGTAGAAAGTCAACAGATACCTGGAATAACAGGCAAGTTTGGCCTTGGAGTACAAAATGAAGCAGGGCAAAATCTAACAAAGTTTTGCCAAAAGAACACATTGGTCATAGCAAACACCCTCTTCCAACAACACAAGAGACAACTCTACACATGGACATCGCCAGATGGTCACTACTGAAACCAGATTGATTTTATCCTTTACCACCATAGATGGAGAAGCTCTATACAGTCAGCAAAAGCAGGCCTGGAGCTGACTGTAGCTCAGATTATCAGTTCCGTATTGCAAAATTCAGGCTCAAATCGAGGAAAGTAGGGAAAACCAGTAGCCCATTCAGGTATGACCTACATCAAATCCCTTATGATTATACAGTGGAAGTGAAAAATAGATTCAAGTGACTAAATCTGGTAGAGAGGGTGCCTGAAGAACTCTAGACAGAGGTTTGTAACATTGTAGAGGAGGTGGTGACCATAATCATCCCCAAGAAAAAGAAATATCAAGAAGGCAAAGTGGTTGTCTGAGAAGGCCTTACAAATAGCTGAGAAGAGAAATGAAAAGCAAAGGAGAAAGGGAAAGATATATGCAACTCAATGCAGAGAGAAGAAAGCCTTCTAAAGTGAACAATGAAAAGAAAAAGAGGGGAAAAAAACAGAATGGGAAAGACTAGAGATGTCTTTAGGAAAATTGGAGATACCAGGGGAACATTTCGTGCAAAGATAAGCATAATAAAGGACAAAAACAGCAAGGACCTAACAGAAGCAGAAGAGATTAAGAAGAAAGAGGTGGCAAGAATATACAGAACTGTACAAAATAGCTCTTAAAAGACAAGCATTCTGGAGTGTGAAGTCAAGTGGGCCTTAGAAAGCATTACTATCAACAAAGCGAGTGGAGGTGGTGGAATTCCATTTGAGCTATTTCAAATCCTAAAAGATGATGCTGTGAAAGTACTGCACTCAATATGTGAGCAAATTTGGAGAACTCAGCAGTGGCCACAGGACTGGAAAAGGTCAGTTTTCATTTCAATCCCAAAGAAAGGCAATGCCGAAGAATGTTCAAATTACCATACAACTGCACTCATTTCACATGCTAGCAAGATTATGCTCAAAATCCATCAAGCTAGACTTCAGCAATATGTGAACTGAAAGCTTTGATGTACAAGTTGGATTTAGAAAATGCAGAGGAACCAGAGATCAAATTGCTAACATTTACTGGATCATAGAAAAAGCAAGAGAATTAACAACAACAACAACAACAATCTACTTCTACTTCACTGATTATTCTAAAGTCTATGACTGTGTGGATCACAACAAACTGTGGGAAATTCTTAAAGAGAAGGAATGCCAGACCACCTTACCTGCCTCCTGAGCAACCTGTATGCAGGTCAAGACAACAGTTAGAACGGGACATGGAACAACAGACTGGTTCCAAATTTGGAAAGGAGTACATCAAGGCTGCATATTGTCACCATAGTTATTTAACTTACATGCAGAGTTCAGTTCAGTTCAGTTGCTCAGTCATGTCTGCGACCCCATGAATTGCAGCATGCCAGACCTCCCTGTCCATCACCAACTCCCGGAGTTCACCCAAACTCATGTCCATCGAGTCAGTGATACCATCCAGCCATCTCATCCTCTGTCATCCCCTTCTCCTGCCCCCAATCCCTCCCAGCATCAGGGTCTTTTCCAGTGAGTCAACTCTGTGCATGACGTGGCCAAAGTATTGGAGTTTCAGCCTCAGCATCAGTTCTTCCAATGAACACCCAGGGCTGATCTCCTTTAGGATAGACTGGTTGGATCTCCTTGCAGTCCAAGGGACTCTCAAGAGTCTTCTCCAACAGCACAGTTCAAAAGCATCAATTCTTTGGCGTTCAGCCTTCTTCACAGTCCAACTCTCACATCCATACATGACCACAGGAAAAACCATAGCCTTGACTAGATGGACCTTTACTGGCAAAGTAATATCTCTGCTTTTGAATATGCTGTCTAGGTTGGTCATAACTTTCCTTCCAAGGAGTAAGCGTCTTTTAATTTCATGACTGCAATCACCATCTGCAGTGATTTTGGACCCCCCAAAAATAAAGTCTGTCACTGTTTCCACTGTTTCCCCATCTATTTGCCATGAAGTGATGGGATCAGATGCCACAATCTTAGTTTTCTGAATGTTGAGCTTTAAGCCAACTTTCTCACTCTCCTCTTTCACTTTCATCAAGAGGCTTTTTAGTTCTTCTTCACTTTCTGATAAGGGTGATGTCATCTGCATATCTGAGGTTACTGATATTTCTCCCAGCAATCTGGATTCCAGCTTGTGTTTCTTCCAGTCCAGCGTTTCTCATGATGTACTCTGCATAGGAGTTAAATAAGCAGGGTGACAATATACACCCTTGATGCACTCCTTTTCCTATTTGGAACCAGTCTGTTGTTCCATGTCCAGTTCTAACTGTTGCTTCCTGACCTGCATATAGGTTTCTCAAGAGGCAGGTCAGGTGGTCTGGTATTCCCATCTCTCTCAGAATTTTCCACAGTTTATTGTGATCCACACAGTCAAAGGCTTTAGCATAGTCGATAAAGCAGAAATAGATGTTTTTCTGGAACTCTCTTGCTTTTTCCATGATCCAGGGGATGTTGGCAATTTGATCTCTGGTTCCTCTGCCTTTTCTAAATCCAGCTTGAACATCTGGAAGTTCACGGTTCACATATTGCTGAAGCCTGGCTTGGAGAATTTTGAGCATTACTTTACTAGCGTGTGAGATGAGTGCTATTGTGCGGTAGTTTGAGCATTCTTTGGCATTGCCTTTCTCTGGGATTGGAATGAAAACTGACCTTTTCCAGTCCTGTGGCCACTCCTGAGTCTTCCAAATTTGCTGGCATATTGAGTGCAGCACTTTCACAGCATCATCTTTCAGGATTTGAAATAGCTCAACTGGAATTCCATCACCTCCACTAGCTTTGTTCATAGTGATGCTTTCTAAGGCCCACTTGACTTCACATTCCAGGATGTCTGGCTCTAGGTGAGTGATCACACCATCATGATTATCTGGGTCATGAAGATCTTTTTTGTATAGTTCTTCTGTGTATTCTTGCCACCTCTTCTTAATATCTTCTGCTTCTGTTAGGTCCATACCATTTCTGTCCTTTATTGTGCCCATCTTTGCATGAAATATTCCCTTGGTATCTCTAATTTTCTTGAAGAGATCTCTAGTCTTTCCCATTCTGTTGTTTTCCTCTATTTCTTTGCATTGATCACTGAGGAAAGCTTTCTTATCTCTCCTTGCTATTCTTTGGAACTCTGCATTCAAATGGGAATATCTTACCTTTTCTCCTTTGCTTTTTGCTTCTCTTCTTTTCGCATGCAGAGTATATCATGTGAAATCCAGGCTGGATGACTCACAAGCTGGAATCAAGATTGCTGGGAAAAATATCAGCAATTAGGTATTTAGATGATACTAGTTTAATCACAGAAAGCAAAGAGGAACTAAAGAGCCTCTTGATGAAGGTGAAAGAGGAGAGTGAAAAAGCTGGCTTAAAACTCAAAACATTCAAAAAACAGAGATCATGGCATCCAGTCCCATCACTTCGTGGCAAATAGATGGGGAAAAAAATGGAAAGTATCAGATTTCATTTTCTTGGGTTCCAAAATCACTGCAGATGGTGACTACAGCCATCAAAATAAAAGATGCTTGCTCCTTGGAAGGGGCTTCCCAGGTGGCTCAGATGGTAAAGAATCTGCCTGCAATGAGAGAGACCTGGCTTTGATCCCTGTGTTGGGAAGATCCCCTGGAGAAGGGAAAGGCTACCCACTCCAGTATTCTTGCTTGGAGAATTCCAGGGACTGTATAGGCTATGGGGTCGCAAAGAGTTGGTCACGACTGAGGAGAAAAGCTATGACAAACCTAAACAGCATATTAAAAAGCAGAGGCATCATTTTGCTGACAAAGGTCTATATTATGAAAGCTATGGTTTTTCCAGTAGTCATGTGTCGATGTGAGATTTGGAACATAAAGAAGGCTGAGTGCCAAAGAATTGATGCTTTTGAACTCTGGTGCTAGAGAAGACTCTTGAGAGTCCCTTGGACAGCAGGAAGATCAAACCAGTCAATCCTATAGGAAATCAACTCTGAATATTCATTGGAAGGACAGATGCTGAAGCTGAAGCTCCAATACCTTGGCCAACTGAAGGAAACAGCCAACTCTTTGGAAGAGTCTGATGATGGGAAAGATTGAAGGCAGGAGGAGAAGTGGGTGACAGAGTGATTGGATGGCATCACCAACTCAATGGACATGAGTTTAAGCAAACTCAGGGAGACAGTAAAGGACAGGGAAGCCTGGTGTGCTGCAGTTCATGGGGTTACAAAGAGGCAGACATGATTTAGTGACTGAACAACAGCAATGATGTTAAGCATTCTTTCATGTATTTTAATGTTGGTCATTTGTATATCTTCATTGGAGAAATGTCTATTTAAATCCTTTGCCTGATTTTTTTTTTCTTTGCCTGATTTTTAATCAGGTTGTTTGTTGCTTTTATTATTGAGTTGTAGGAGTTCTTTATATATTCTGAATATTAAACCCTTATCAGATACATGACTTACAAATGCTTTCTTCTAATTTGCAGATTGTCTTTTAAGCTTTCATGATGAACTTGTTATGTTTTGACACATGCATTATCTGTCTATCTATTTGTCTATCATCTGTCTTCATGGAGACTTCACTACAATCAAAATGCTGAACAGCCTCAAAGCTTGTCATAATCAGCTTTTATTTTTCACTCAGCAAAATAATATGGAAAATTATTCACATTGTTGTGTATATCTATACTTCATTCCTTTTTTATTACTGAGCAGTATTCAATGGAATGAATATACCACAGTTCGTTTATCCAGTCATTCATTGAAGGACATTTGATCTGGTTTGGTTCCAATTTGGAGCTTTTATTTTTGGTTATTAAAGTTGCTCTGAACATCCATATGTAAGTCCTTGTGAGGACTCATGTTTTTATTTCTCTTGGGTAAATACCTATGGATGGAACTGGTGGGACACATGTTAATTTTATGTTTAATTATTTGAGGAACCACCCAACTCTTTGCCAAAGTAGTAACACAATTTTACATTCCTACCAGTAGCATATGAGAGTGCGGATTTCTCTGCTGCTGAGTCGCTTCAGTCGTGTCCGACTCTGTGCAACCGCATAGACGGCAGCCCACCAGGCTCTCCCGTCCCTGGGATTCTCCAGGCAAGAACACTGGAGTGGGTTGCCATTTCCTTCTCCAATGCATGAAAGTGAAAAGTGAAAGTGAAGTCGCTCAGTTGTGTCCAACTCCTAGCAACCCCATGGACTGCAGCCCACCAGGCTCCTCCGTCCATGGGATTTGCCAGGTAAGAGCACTGGAGTGGGGTGCCATTGCCTTCTCCCGCCGATTTCTCTACATTCTTGCTAATACTTACTACTATCTTCTTTGGTTATAACCATTCTAGTGAGTATGAAGTGCTATCTAGTGGTTTTCACTGACTTTTTCCTGATGGCTAATGATGGTGAGACCCTTTTACATTCTTATTGGCTATTTGTATGTCTGCCTTAGAGAAATATCTATTCAAATGTTTTGCCCATTTTTAAATTGAGTTATTTGGTTTTTAAATTATTGAGTAGTAGAGTTCTTTGTATGTTCTAGATATAATTCCCTTATAGGATTTGCAACTGTCTTATCCCACTTTGTGTTTCTCTTTTTGCTTCCTTGATGGTGTTCTTTGAAACACAGAAAGTTTTAATTTTGATGATATCCAGTCTTTTTCTTTTGTTGCTAACTCTTCTCATACCATATCAAAGAAATAATTTCTTAATCCAAGGTTGTGAAGAGTTACACTGGTGTTTTCTTCTAAGACACATAGTTTTAGCTCTTACATTCAGACCTTTGATGCATTTTGAGTTAATTTTTGTATATGGTGTGAAGTAGAGATCCAAGTTTATCCTTTGGAGTGTGGATCTATAGTTGCTTAAGCACCATTTGTGAAAAAGCTTATTCTTTATTGAATCATGTTATAGAAAATCAATTGACTGTCAATATAGGGGCTCACTTCTGGGTTCTCAGTTCTGTTCCCTTGATCTACATTTCTCTCCCGTGTCAGCACCACCCTATCTTGGTTGCTATAGTTTTGTAGTAAATTTTGAAATGGGGAAAAGTGGGTCCTCCAACTTTGATCTTTTTCAAGATTATCGTGGCTATCCTATGTCCCTTAAACTTCTACATGAATTTCAAGATTAACTTGTTAATTTCTGAAGAGAACTCCGCTAGGATTTTGATAGGGATTATATTGAACCTGTGGATTATTTGGCAGTTGAATTGGCATTATAACAATATAAATATAGACTCTTTCATTCATAAACCTGAATCAGGTGAAAGACACATCTTTCCATTTATTTGAGTCTTCTTTAATTTCTTTCATTAATAATTTTCAGTTTTCAGAGAAAAGTTTTATACTACTTTTGTTAAATTTATTAAGTAATTTTTTCTTTTTGATGTTGTTACAAATAGAATTGTTTAGAAATATTTAATTTTTATATATTGATCTTATATTCTACAACCTTGATGAACTTGTTTATTCTAATGGATTAGCTCTTTTTCAAATATTTGGTAGAATTTATCAGTGAAAGCATTTGGTCTTGGATTTATTTTTGTGAAGTTTTTTTTTTTTTTAATTACAAAGTCATTGTCTTTACTTGTATAAGTCTATTTTTCTCTTTCTTCTTTTTCTTCATTTTTATTGAGGTATAATTGGACATTATATTAGTTTCAAGGTGATTTGATATTTGATAATGATTTGATATTTATATATATTGTGAAATGATCACCACAGTACGTTTGTTTCTTCCTGAGTCAGATTTAGTTGTTTTTCTTTCTAGGAATTTGTTTATTTCATCTAAGTTATCTAATTTATGGCAAACAGTTGTTCATAGTATTCTAATTATTTTTGTTTCTATAAGGTCAGTAGTTATGTACCTTCTTTTTTTCCTGAGTTTAGTAATTTTAAAATTTTCTTTTTTTTTCCTTGTCAATCTAGCTTAAGGTCTGTCAATTTAGTGAGACTTTTCTGAGAACCAATACTTGGTTTAGTTTGATTTTCTCTATTGTTTTTCTATTTCATTAATTTCCACTGTAATACTTAGTTTATCCCTGCTGGTTGCTTTGAGTTCAATTTGCACTTCTTATTTCTAGATTCTTAAGGTGTAGAGTTTTTAGTTTGAGGTCTTTCTTCTTATTTCATGTAATTTATACCTATAAACTGCACCCTAAGCACTTCTTTAGCTGCATCCCAGAAGTTTTCTTGCTCTTTTTATCTTTATTCATCTCAAAGTATTTTCTAATTTCCTTTATAATTTTTTCTTGACCCATTTACATTTATGATGTTATTTAATTTCCACACGTTTGTGAATGTCTCAAATTTCTTTCTAATATCCAATTTTATTCCATTTTGAGGAGGTCATACTTTATAAGATGTTAACCCTTTTAAATTAATTGAGGCTTGTTTTATAACCTACCATATGGTCTGCCTGTAGAATGTTTCATGCATGCTTGAGGGAAAAAAAAATGTGCATTCTGCTCCTGTTAGGTGTTCTACGGATATCAATTAGGTCTAATTTGTATATATTGTTATTCTCGTCTTCTCTTTTCTTGTTGCTCTTCTCCTTGGTTGTCCCACCCAGTAATGAAAGTATAGCATTAAAGTCTCTGATGATTATTGTTGAGTTATCTATCTCTACCCTCAACTCTGTCAGCCTTTGGTTCATATATTTCAGGGCTCTGTTGTTAGGTGCATCAGTTCAGTTCAGTTCAGTTCAGTCACTCAGTCGTGTCCAACTCTTTGAGAGCCCATGAACTGTAGCACGCCAGGTCTCTCTGTCCATCACCAACTCCTGGAGTTCACTCAAACCCATGTCCATTGAGTTGGTGATGCCATCCAATCATCTCATCCTCTGTTGTCCCCTTCTCCTCCTGCCCTCAATCTTTCCCAGCATCAGGGTCTTTTCAAATGAGTCAGCTTTCGCATCAGGTGGCCAAAGTATTAGAGCTTCAGCTTCAACATCAGTCCTTCCAGTGAGCACCCAGGACTGATCTCCTTTCGGATGAACTGGTTGGATCGCCTTACAATCCAAGGGACTCTCAAGAATCTTCCCCAACACCACAGTTCAAAAGCATCAATTCTTTGGTGCTCAGCTTTCTTTATAGTCCAACTCTCACATCCATACATGACCACTGGAAAAACCATAGGTGCATACATGTTCATAACTGTTATAACTTCCTGATGGATTGATATTCATATCATTAGAAACTGTCCCTCTGTGTTTAGTAAAAAAATCTTAAAGCTATTTTGTCTGATATTAGCATAGCCATATCAAATTTCTTATGGTTGCTATATACATAATATATCTCTTTTCATTTTTTTACTTCCAATCTGTTGGATCTCTGAATCGAATATATGTTTCCTACAGCCAACATGTATATAGTTGGGTGATTTTCTTTAATCCACTGTGACAATCCCTGCCTTTTGGTTGGATTGCTTAATTCATTCACATTAATGTAATTGTTAGTATAGTTGGATTTACATCTGCCATTTTACTTTTATTTACTCTATATCTCTTGACTTCTTTTGTTCCTCCTTTACTCCTTTCTTTTGCAAGAACTGAATGTTTTCTCATGTAACATTTTAATTCCTATAACGACTCTCTGTTTTGTCTCATTATTTCTTTAGTGGTTGCTGTAGGACCTACTGTATACATCTTATAAGAATCTGCTTCAGATTTCTAAAAACTTGATTCCAGTGAGCTATAGAAATGTTATTCCTAAATAGCTCTTCCTCTTTTTGTGCTATTACTGTTGTACTTATTACATCTATATATGTTACTAAACCAACAGGAGGCAGTGATGAAGACCATCCCCAAGAAAAAGAAGTGCAAATAGGCAAAATGGTTGTCTGAGGAGGCCTTACAAATAGCTGAGAAATGAAAAGAAGTTAAAGGAAAAGGAGAAAAGGAAAGATATACCCATTTGAATGCAGAGTTCCAAAGAATAGCAAGGAGAGATAAGAAAGCCTTCCTCAGTGATCAATGCAAAGAAATAGAGGAAAACAATAGAATGGGAAAGACTAGAGATCTCTTCAAGAAAATTAGAGATACCAAGGGAATATTTCATGCAAAGATGGGCACAATAAAGGACAGAAATGGTATGGCCCTAACAGAAGCAGAAGATATTAAGAAGAGGTGGCAAGAATACGCAGAAAAACTATACAAAAAAGATCTTCATGACCCAGATAACCACGATGGTGTGATCACTCACCTAGAGCCAGACATCCTGGAATGCGAAGTCAAATGGGCCTTAGTAGGCATCACTGCAAACAAAGCTAGTGGAGGTGATGGAATTCCAGCTGAGCTATTTCAAATCCTTAAAAATGATGCTGTGAAAATGCTGCAGTCAATATGCCAGCAAATTTGGAAAACTCAGCAGTGGCCACAGGACTGGAAAAGGCCAGTGTTCATTCCAATCACAAAGAAAGGCAATACCAAAGAATGCTCAAATTACCACACAATTGTACTTGCCTCACACACTAGCAAAGTAATGCTCAAAATTATCCAAGCCAGGTTTCAACAGTACATGAACCATGAAATTCCAGATGTTCAAGCTGGATTTAGAAAAGGCAGAGGAACCAGAGATCAAATTGCCAACATTCACTGGATCATAGAAAAAGTAAGAGAGTTCCAGAAAAACATCTATTTCTGCATTATTGACTATGCCAAAGCCTTTGACTGTGTGGATCACAACAAACAGGAAAATTCTTCAAGAGATGGGCATATCAGACCACCTGACCTGCCCTTTGAGAAACCTATATGCAGGTCAGGAAGCAACAGTTTAGAACTGGACGTGGAACAACAGACTGGTTCCAAATTGGGAAAGGAGTACATCCAGGCTATATATTATCCCCCTGCTTATTTAGCTTATATGCAGAGTATATTATGTGAAATGCTGGGCTGGATGAAGCATAAGCTGGAATCAAGATTGCTGGGAGAAATATCAATAACCTCAGATATGCACATGACACCACTCTTACGACAGAAAATGAAGAAGAATTAAAGAGCTTCTTGATGAAAGTAAAAGAGGAGAGTGAAAAAATTGGCTTAAAACTCAGCATTCAGAAAACTAAGATCATGGCATCTGGTCCCATCAGTTCAGTTCAGTTCAGTCACTCAGTTGTGTCCGACTCTTTGCGACCCCATGAATTGCAGCACACCAGGCCTCCCTGTCCATCACCAAATCCCAGAGTTTACTCAAACTCACGTCCATTGAGTCAGTGATGCCATCCAGCCATCTCATCCTCTGTCATTCCCTTCTCCTCCTGCCCCCAATCCCTCCCAGCATCAGAGTCTTTTCCAATGAGTCAACTCTTCGCATGAGGTGGCCAAAGTACTGGAGTTTCAGCTTTAGCATGATTCCTTCCAAAGAAATCCCAGGGCTGATCTCCTTCAGAATGGACTGGTTGGATCTCCTTGCAGTCCAAGGGACTCTCAAGAGTCTTCTCCAACACCACAGTTCAAAAGCATCAATTCTGTGGCGCTCAGCTTTCTTCACAGTCCCACTCTCACATCCATACATAACCACTGGAAAAACCATAGCTTTGACTAAATGGACCTGGTTTCATCACTTCATGTCAAATCGATGGGGAAACAATGGAAACAGTGACAGACTTTATTTTGGGGGGCTCCAAAATCACTGCAGATGATGACTGCAGGCATGAAATTAAAGGACACTTGCTCCTTGGAAGAAAAGTTATGACCAACCTAGACAGCATATTAAAAAGCTGAGACATTACTTTGCCAACAAAGGCCCATCTAGTCAAAGCTTTGGTTTTTCCAGTAGTGTATGTATGGATGTGAGAGTTGGGCTATAAATAAAGCTGAGGGCTGAAGAATTGATGTATTTGAACTGTGGTGTTGGAGAAGACTCTTGAGAGTCTCTTGGACTGTGAGGAGATCCAACCAGTCAATCCTAAAGGAAATCAGTCATTGGAAAGACTGAAACTGAAACTCCAATACTTTGGCCACCTGATGTGAAGAGCTGACTCATTTGAGAAGACCCTGATGCTGGGAAAGATTGAAGGCAGGAGGAGAAGGGGATGGCAGGGTTGAGGTGGTTGGATGGCATCACTGACTCGATGGACATGAGTTTGAGCAAGGTACCAGGAGTTAGTGATGGATAGGGAAGTCTGGCATGCTGCAGTCCATGTGGTTGCAAAGAGCTGGACATGACTGAGCAACTGAACTGAACTGAACCAACAGTACTCTGTAATAATTTCTATTTTATATATAGAGAGAAGCTGAGAAAAGAAAGGAGAACAAGTTTGTATTACTGAGCTGTTATATTTACTTCATTATTTAGTATTTCTGTTTTTCTTCATGAATTCTCATGGGTTCAAATTACAATCTGGTGTCATTTTCCTACTGATATAACTCAGCTCTTTTCCACCTCATTTGTGATGTTGTTGTCATATGTATAGCATATGTATCCCACCAATGCATTTATATACAAGTTATTTCATACAGATGCTTTTTAAAATCAGTTAAGAGAAGAAAGAAAAATACAAATTTTTTGGTATAATTTTCTAATAATTACATAATTACTTTAAATAGGTTCTTTATGTGGATTACAGTTTTCATCTGCATTGATTTTATTTTGGCCTTAAGAACTTCTTTTAACATGTCTTATAAGTTGGGCTGCTAACACCAAATTCTTTTCTGTTTACCCAAGAATGTTTTTATTTCACTTCCATTTTTGAAAGATAGTTTTGCTGGGTAAAAAATTCATTTTCTCTTGTTGCTGTCAAGATTTTATCTTTCAACATTTTTACTATAATGTATCTGGGTGTGAATATCTTTGTTATTATCCTAATTGGAATTTGTTGAGCTTCATGGATATGTAATTTACAGTTTTTCATCAGTTGGGAATTTTTCAACCATAATTTCTTCTAATGTTATTTCAGTTTCTTTTCCTTCTCCTCATAGTATTTCCGTTACATATATGTTCATGTGCTTTAAAGTGTCCCACATTTTTCTGAGGCTCTGTTCAACTTTCCACCTTCTATTTTCTCTGTTTTTTCCATTGCCTAATTTCTACTGATCTATCTTTAAATTCACTGATTCTTTCTTTTGCCAGTACAAATCTGGTTAAGCCCCTCTAATAAATTGTTTGATTCATTTCATTATACTTTTCAACTCCAGAATTTTCATTTGGTTCTTTTTAAATAGTTTCTATGTCTATTGACAGTGTCTATTTGATGAAACATTGTCTTCATATCTTCCTTCACTTCTTGAAGCATGGTTTTTCCTCTTGTCTTTGAACATATCTATAATGGTGACCTTGAAGTCTTTGTTAAATATGACATATGGACCTTCTTAGCAGCACTTTTTCCTTCTTTTCTTTTTCCTGTTTAAAAATGTTGCTGTTTCTTTGTGTGTTTTATAATTTTTTTGTGGCAAACTTGGTATTTTAGGTAATACATTTTAGCAAATTTTGCCTGCCCTTCCTCTCTGAGGGTTTTGTTTTTGTTTTGTTATTTGTTTGGTGACTTGATTATTTTAGTGAAGTCTACTTCCCTCAGAGCATGAAGCCATTGCTGTTGCTCCTCTGGGGGCAGAGCCTTGAACATATACAAAGTCACCCTGGATGAGAGAGGTTTTAGCAGGGCTCTCTTTGACTCTTTCTCTGATTTCTCTGTTAGTCTATCTTCTTCATTTGATATTACTCTCTATCCTTTAGGAACCACTAAGTACCAACTGGTTGCTTTATAGTTTTGGCAATGCCCTTGGATATTTATTTCTCCACAGTCTGATCCAATTAAAGTTGGACAAGAGTAGATTTTCAGACAAGTCTTTGAGGTTTGTTTTGTTTCCAGAGGAAGTCTTCTGTCTTTTTCCCTGGTTCTCTCTGGTGAGCTACATGGTTATGATTTAGCTGAAAAGTGAAAGTGAAAGTAAGTCACTCAGTGGTGTCTGACTCCTTGAGACCCCATGGACTCTAGCGTGCTAAGCTCCTCTGTCTATGGGAATTCTCCAGGCAAGAATACTGAAGTGGGTTGTCATGCACCTTCTCCAGGAATCTTCCCAACCCAGGGATCAAACCCAGGTCTTCCACATTGCAGGTGGATTCTTTGCCATCAGGGAAGCCCAAGAATACTGGAGTGGGTAGCCTATCCCTTCTCCAGGGGGTCTTTCTGACACAAAAATCAAACCGGGGTCTCCTGCATTGCAGGTGGATTATTTATCAGCTGAACTGATTTAGCTAGCTGCTCCTAATTTTAAGAGGAGCTACAGTTCTTGAGAGCAACTTTAGACTTAAACTTCTCCTCTTGCTTGGGGCAGGTGCATGGGGATGACCCAGAGAGATGTTGTGGGGAGGGAGGTGGGAGGGGGGTTCATGTTTGGGAACGCATGTAAGAATTTAAGATTTTAAAATTTTAAAAAAAATAAAAAAAAAAAAAAAAAAAAAAACAAATATCAGTTACTTTGTGGAGGGCTTTGGAGATCTCTTTTCTTATGGGTTACCTTTCTCCTGTACATAGTATCTAATTTACTCTTCTGGGCTCTGAATGGAGCAGTAGCCTCTGGTCTTTATAATTTGTCCTTCTTGACCCAGAAAGTAATTTCTGTCCTAAATTAGGGTTGATTAGAACTCTAGTATTCTTGACCTGCTGTGCCTAGGGAAGAGCTTCTGTCCTATAGACACAAAGCTGGTGGGAAAAGGGAACTCTTGACCTCTCAGCCACACTCAACATGACTTCTTCAAAATGGAATTTCAGGGGATTAGACTCAAGGATTAGAAATCAAGACTGCCCTTCTTGATGAGGTATAGTAAGACTTGGTTGGAAGCTGAAGAGAGAGGGAGCATCATCTTCTTGGCCATGCTCACCCAGAACGGAGCATCCATTAAAGCTGAGAGTGGAGAGGGAGAGAAGTGGCTCAAATGACACAGATTCTTGCTATTCTTACCAAGTTTTAGTATGTTTTCTTGAATGAGGTTTTTTCTTTTGTCATATGCTCCTAGGATAATTTCCAGAGATTTTAAGTGATTTGGGTTTTTTGTATGTCTGTTTTTTAATAGCTATTGTCAGCTTTGTTTTTTTCGTCTGGTGAGTACATAGAACAACTCATACTGACATCCTACTATGGCTTTTTAATGAACAGTCAAATTATTTTATGAAGTGTTTGTACCATGTTACTTTCTCACTGGTTCTGGTTCTCTACATTCTCAATCAGTCTCTGATCAGTCCATTTAATTTTAGCCATTCTGTTAGGTATGTAGTGGTATCTCCTTGCATTTTAAACTTGCATTTTCTGATGATTAATGATTTGGGCATTTTTTCATAAGCCTATTTGCCACTCAAATATATTCATTAGTGAAGTGCCTATTCAAAGTTTTTGCCCATTTTAAACTTGGATTTATTTTTTATTGAATTTTGATAACTCCTTAATAATTATAGATAAAAGCCCTTTATTGGATTTATGCTTTACAAAGACTTTCCCCAAGTCTGTAGCTTGTCTTTTGATCTCTTAAGAGTGTCTGTTGTGAAACAGATGTTTTTACTTTTTATGACACCCAAGTTATCAATTTGTTCTTTTTGGATGATGCTTTTGGTATCATAGCTAGAAAATCTTTGCCTAGCCCAAGTCACAAGGTTTTCTCCTGTGTTTTGTTCTAGAAGTTTTATAGTTTTGAGGTCTACATGTAAATATATGATCCGTTTTGAGTTTAATTTCTGATGTGAGTTTTGAAGTTTAATTTTTTTGCCTTTTGGTATCCAGTTGTTTCAGCACCATTTGTTAAAAAGTCTATTTTTACTTCACTGAATTGTCTTTGACTATTGTTAAAAGTCAGCTAACTATATTTCTGTATTCTGGACTCTATTTCTGCGCCATCCATGTATTTGACTGTTTTTGTGCCAATACTACACTGTTTTGATTACTGTAAGCTTTATGATGTCATGTAATCAGTTAGTATTACTCCTCCAACTCTGTTTTTCTTTTTAAAAGAAGTTTGGTTTTAGTTTTAGTTCTTTTTTTTTATGTCTTCCATGTGTCTACCTAATTTTTTAAACGTATAGAATATAATAACTATTTGATATTCTTGTCTACTAATTCTAATATCTGTGTCATCTCTGGGTCAGTTTTGATTCATTTTTCTCCTCATCATAGGTTGTATGTTCTTGCTTCTTTTCTTGCCTAGTAATTTTTTTATTGGATGCCAAGCATTGTGGATTTTACCTAGTTGGATGCTGAATGATTTGTATGCTTGGAAATATTATTGAGCTTCATTTCTGGGACACAGTTAAGTTACTTGGAAACAGTTTGATGGTTTGAGATCATACTTTTAAGATTTATTAGATGGTGCTGAAGCAGTGTTCAGTCTAGGGCAAATGCCTGTGTGCGTGCTAAGTTGCTTCAGTCATGTCTGACTCTGTATGACACAATGCACTGTAGCCTGCCAGGCTCCTCCATCTTTGGGGATTCTCCAGGCAAGAATACTGGAGTGTGTTGCCATGCCTTCCTCCAGAGGATCTTCCTGACCCAGGGATCAAACCCACCTCTCTTGTATCTCCTGCACTGACAGGCAGGTTCTTTACCACTAACACTACCTAGGAAAGCCCCAAGGACAAATGACTCCCTAAAAAGGCAAGACTTGTCTATGTATTCTATCCAATGCCTTGTTAATCATGAAGTTTTCTAATCTGGTGGTGGGAACAGATATGTTCCTGGTCTGGTGTGAGTGCTGGGCTTTGTTACCTACAACCCTTTATGGTAATTCTTTCTCTATCCTTGATTAGTTTCTCCCATGCAAGTGCTGATTCATACTCTGCTACGTACTGAGGTAGAGGGATCTCTGCAGCTCTTTGGAGTTATCTCCAGGTTTCTACTCACTAATACTCTGTCCTATAGTTCCAGGTATCTGTTCTCTCCACATTCTCAACTTTGTTTCTCAACTCAGTGAGACCACCAGACTCCATCTGGGCTCCTTCTCCCTGCACTGTGCCATGGAAACTCTCAACAAATTAATCGCAAGGCTGACCTACATTGTTTCCTGGCCCTTATGGATTATAGTCCCTTGTCTTTAAAAAAACCATTGTTTCACATATTCTGGGTTTTGTTTGTTTGCTTGTTTGTTGCAGGTAAGAGGGTAAATCTAGACTCTCTTACTCTATAATGAAAAGCAGAAACCTTTTCATAATTTTTTGTAGGTTTATTTTCATAAAAAATGATTGCCTCTGAAACTAACACAACATTGTAAATCAACTATACTCCAATATAATTTTTTTTTAAAAAAAGAACAATTGCTTTGGAGGGGTTTGAAGGGTGAACTGGAAGGCTAGGTTTGAGGGGGTGGGATCAGACTTGAAGATAAGAGTGGGAGCTGGCAAGAAGAAAAAGACCAGGAGGTACCAATCAGGCATATTGGGGTTTTGACCTATGAGTCCTGGTCCAGGAAGATCTCTGCTTTTGTGACCACAAGCCCAGTCTTACAACCCAATTTAGTTGTAGGATTGGCAAAAAGGGATCTGCATGAGACTTTGGCTGCCTCTTCCCTGGGGTAGAAAACCTAGTGCATTTGTGTTCAGACAAAGCTCTATCATGGGTAAATCTTCTTCCAGGTGTCATCCTTCAGCTTGCTGACCTATAGGCAGGAATATCTTGAGGTCTCACATATAGTATGGCCACAGCTAGGTGTTATCAGCACACCTTGACTGCCCTCTGAGACCACCAGCACTCTCTTGGTGACTGGAGGTGACTCCTAATGCCTGTCCATACTGGAAGTTCTGAGCTCAGGGCCTTTGGTGTGCCTTGAGATGGCTCAGGAAAGCCCTTATTCCCTGGAAAGCTAGGAGCTGTGTTCTGATTTCCCAAGAAAAAGACCAATGCATTATTTTGACCCTAAAAGTCCATTCTAGGAATTTGTGCTCCAGCTGGATAGACTTGTTGACATGCACTAGACAAACGTACAAGGAGTTTCACTGTGCTGGTGCTATGAGGACAAAAGACTCGAAATAATTTCTGTCTTCCAATAGTAGGCTGGGTAAACTATCTGTTTCTTCTACATAGTAGAATACCATGCTACTGATGAAGACAGAAAGGCAGATCCAAATATTCTGACAGGGGCCAGTGACCATAATACATTATAAAGTGGAAAAGACAAGGTGAGTAGAGATTTCAAGATATGCTGCTATAGAGGATGCTGCCCTATACCCACAAATACCCTTTTATACTTTTATATAAATGGAGTCATGTATTAGAGTCACCTGTGTCTGTCTTAGCATAATAAATTTGAGATTCACCCATGTTTCTATATGTATCAATAGTACATTCATTTCTATTGCTGGGTAGTATTCCACTATATGGGTGTATCACTGTTTTTATCCATTCTCTTGCTGATGGACATCTAGATTGCTTCCAATTTAAATAAATTATTAACAAAGTTCTATTCCCTGATGGCTCAGACGGTAAAGCATCTGCCCGCAATGCGGGAGACCTGGGTTTGATCCCTGGGTCGGGAAGATCCCCTGGAGAAGGAAATGGCAACCCACTCCAGTACTCTTGCCTGGAAAATTCCGTGGACAGAGGAACCTTGTAAACTACAGTCCACGGGGTCGCAAAGAGTCGGGCATGACTGAGTGACGTCACTCCACTTCACTTCACTTCATGAACATTTCAATGAAACTCTTAGGATGCATACATGATTTGATTTCATCTCTTCTTGATCAATACCTAGAAAGCTGCTGCTGCTGCTAAGTAGCTTCAGTCGTGTCTGACTCTGTGCGACCCCATAGACGGAAGCCCACCAGGCTCCCCTGTCCCTGGGATTCTCCAGGCAAGAACACTGGAGTGGGTTGCCATTTCCTTCTCCAATGCATGAAAAGAAAAAGTGAAAGTGGCATCGCTCAGTCGTGTCCGACTCTTAGCGACCCCATGGACTGCAGCCCACCAGACTCCTCCATCCATGGCATTTTCCAGGCCAGAGTACTGGAGTGGGGTGCCATTGCCTTCTCCAGCCTAGAAAGGTAGTGGTGACTATACTTTTAACTTTGTGAGAAAATGCCAAAAATTTCCCCAAAGTGATTGTGCCATTTTACATTTCTACCAGCAATGTATGAGGTATGCATTTCTTCTACACTCTCACTCATATTTTGCATTGTCATTTGTTTTACTTTCAGCCCCTCTGGTGTGCATGAAATGGTGGTGGCTCATGTTTGATTTTACAGTGCTAAGTACTTTTCATGGTTCTATTGACCATCTGCAAACTAACATCATGGCATCCAGTCCCATCACTTCATGGCAAATAGATAGGAAAACAATGGAAACAGTGACAGACCTTATTTTCTTGGGCTCCAAAATTGCTGCAGATAGTGACTGCAGCCACGAAATTAAGATGCTTGCTCTTTGGAAGAAAAGCTATGACCAACCTAGACAGCATATTAAAAAGCAGAGACATTACTTTGTCAACAAAGGTCCGTCTAGTCAAAGCTTTGGTTTTTCCAGTAGTCATATATGGATGTGAGAGTTGGACCATAAGGAAGGCTGAGTGCCGAAGAACTGATGCTTTTGAACTGTGGTGTTGAGAAGACTCTTGAGAGTCCCTTGGCCTGCAAGGAGATCAAACCAGTCAATCCTAAAGGAAATCAATCCTGAATATTCATTGGAAGGACTGATGCTGAAGCTGAAGCTCCAATACTTTGGCCACATGATGTGTAAAGCCAACTCATTAGAAAAGATCCTGATGCTGGGAAAGATTGAAGGCAGGAGGAGAAGGGGAGGACAGAGGATGAGATGGTTGGATGGCATCACTGACTCAATGGACACGAGTTTGAGCAAACTCTGGGAGATAGTGAAGTACAGTGAAGCCTGGCATGCTGCAGTCCATGGGGTCACAAAGAGTCAGACACGACTGAGTGACTGAACAACAATATCTTCTTTTGTGACATCTTTTCAAGGCACTTTTGTTGGGTGAGCTGTGGGAGTTCTTTATATATTCTGGATACAAGTCCTGAGAGTGAGAGAGATTGTGTGCTGTGCTTAGTTACCCAGTCATGTCCTACTCTTTGTGACCCGAGGGACTGTAACCCGCCAGGCTTCTCTGTCCATGGGGATTCTCCAGGCGAAAATACTGGAACGGGTAGCCACGCCTCCTCCAGCAGATCTTCTCAATCCAGGAATCAAACCCAGGTCTCCAGCATTGCAGGTGGATTCTTTACCATCTGGGCCACCAGCTATGATAGACGATAAAAAGCAGAAAGAAAAAAACTTTTTTCTCACTAGATGACTTGTCTGTATATTTTCTTAGTTGGTATCATTTGATGAAGAAAAATCAGATTTTAATTTTTGCTGACATTCCATTTATGCTTTAAAAAAAGAAAAGCTAATGCTTTCTGTGTCTTCTCAAGAAAACTTTGCCTGCCTTGGGGTTGCAAAAATATGCTTTTATGTTTTCCTCAAGTTCTAGTTCTTTTCAGTTCCAGTTCTGTGGGTACTATTTGATAGATTAAGATTTTCCTCTGTTTCTAGATGTTTCTAAGGGTTGGCTGTTCTTCCTGCAAATCATGGGATTTGGATAGGTGTTGTACTTTTAAAGCATTTTTTCCTGCATCAACTGTGATGATGATATGATATTTTTTGCCTTCATTCTGTTATTGTGGTAAATTATATTGATTTTGAATATTAAATGAATCTTGCGTCCTTGAAATTAGCATATGCATATGTGCATGTGTGTGCATGCGCACACACACAAACACAAATATTTTCTGGAATTGATTTGCTAATATTTGTAAAGTATTTTATATCCTTATTTTAAAATGATATTAGTCTGTGATTTTATTTTTTGTAATATCCTTCACTAGTTTTTTTATTAAGGTTTTGCTAGCCTCATACAATAATTGGAAAGTTTCTCTTCCTCCTTTATTTTCCTAAAGAGTTAGTGTAAATTGATATTATTATTTTCTTAAATGCTTGATATAATTCAACAGTGAAACCATCTGAGCCTAAAGTTTTCTTTGTGGGGAGATTTCAGATTTTTAGTTAGTTGTGTTTGTGTTCAGTCGTGTCCAGATTTTTGCAGCCCCATGGACTGACTGCCAGGCTCTTCTGTCCTTGGAATTTTCCAGACAAGAATACTGGAGTAGGTTGCCATTTCCTATTGCACTGAATCTTCCAAACCAGAGTTCAAACCCACGTCTCTTGCATCTCCTGCATTGGCAGGCAGACTCTTTACGACTGCACCACCTGGGAAGCCAGTATATTTCTATATTGGATACTGTAATTTTATTTTGAATCACAATTATATATAAGATTTACCCCAGTCATACCCATTAATATTTTTTTGGTCCTGAAACATATAAAGAGTCACATTAACTGAGATATATACAGACCTGTGTTACACATGGTGTTTTAAGTTTAAATTAATTAAAACTGAAATAAAACTGAAAATGCAGATCCTCAGTCACACTAGCCACATTTCAAGAGTTCAACAGGCACATGGGGCCTGTGGCTACAATACCGGCCAGCACAGCACAAAGTTCCGTTCGATGGTGCTGACTGGGACTGTAAATTCCCCTGTTAGCTCAAGTTGGGTTTTGCTCCCTAATAAGCCCCAAACCTCCCCATTTTCAGAGCATTATTTTGTGGCAGGGAGTCGAGGGGAAACGTGGCATGCAAGGTCTTTATTGACTGGGGATCGAACCCATGTCCCCTGCGTTAGAAGCAGGGAGTCTTGACCACCAGGGAAGTCCCTTCAGAGCACTTCTGATTTGCTGGTGGTTACTAAGGGTCCGTGGGTATGCATTTCTTGTGGGCAGGGTGTGGCACTGGAGCCTGTGGCAGCCCCCAGGAGGTAAAGAAATGTGTTCACTCTGTGTGTGTGTGTGTGTGTATGTTTGAGACAGAGAAAGGATTTTGGCCTTTTATGACTTTTCAGAAATTTGTTCACTTCATCTAAGTTGTCAAATCTATTGGCATAATGTTGTCCATAATACTCATTTGTTATTCTTTTGTTGTCTTCAAAACCTGAATTACATCTCCTCTTTGATCCGTAATAATAATTTATGTTTTCTCTGTTTTTGCTTTAATTGACTCAGGGGTTATTATTAATTTTACTGATCTTTTCAAGTAACCAGCTTTTATTTCAGTGATTTTCTCTGTTGTTTGTTCTATTCGCTGTTTGTCTGTTTTATTGAGTTCTATTCTTATCTTTATTTCCCTTTTTCTGTTTTGAGTTTAATTTATTCTTTGTTTAAATGCGTGATATAGATACTTAGATAATAGATTTGAGGCACTTTGATAATATAAACATTTAAAGCTATAAATTTCCCTTTAAGCACAACTTTTGCTTCATTCTGCAAAGTTTGATATGTTCTGTTTTAATTTTTATCAGTTCAAAACATTGTTTAAACTTTACCCTGTGATTTCCTCTTTGACCTATGGGTTTAGAAGTGTATTTCTTTTAAAGATTTGAGAATATTCTTATTACTTTATTGTTATGAATTTCTAATTTAACTCTGTAGTGGTATATACTCTCTACAGAGTATGATTTCAATTTACTTACAAAACGGAAAGAGACTCACAGACTTAGAGAATGAACTTATGGTTGCCTGTATACACTGCTATTCATATATTTAAAAAGGAAAAACAATAAGGACCTACTGAGGAGCATATAGAACTCTGCTCAGTGTTATGTGGCAGTTTGGATAGGAAGGGTGTTGAGGGGGAATGGATACATGTATATATATGGCTGAGTCCCTTGCTGGTCATCTGAAACTGTCACAACACTGTTAATAGGCTATACCACAATAGGAAACAAAAAGTTAAAAAAAGAAAAAAAAACTTGTTTTGCTAAATTTCCATTGTACAGGTAAAAATGAATATTCTTCAGAAGATGATATATAAATATCAATTAGAATTAATTGACATAATTGGTTTATGATACTGTTCAAATATTTTATATCCTTATTAAATTGTCTAGTTTTTAATCAGATATTCAAAAAAGGCTAAATCTTCAACTATATCTGTTGCTGTGTTTATTTCTCTTTAGTTCTCTCAGTTTTTACTTCTCTGTCTTCATTTTAAGTCTTTATTATTAGGTGTATTAATGATTAGAATTACTATATCTTTCTGAAGAATCCACTCTTATCAATGTAAATGTATTTTCCTTCTTTATTAAGACTTCATATTTTCTAACACATTTACCATTTCATTTTTTCATGTAAATATGCTTCCATCAGATATCCTTTTTCAATCCACAAAACTGTAACATTTCTAGTAGTTCAAATCTATCGTGATAAATTCTCTCAGCTTTTGTTTGTATAAAAATATATCAATTTTTTCTTTATTTTTGAGGAGTACTTTTGCTGCTGTAGAATTCTAGATTGACAGGTCTTTTTTCTTTCAGCATTTGTCTAATTTCTTTCAGCATTTCATTGTCTTTTGACTTCCTTGCTTCTAATGACAACTTAGTATATTTATCTTTGTTATCCTATATATAATTGTGTCTTTTTGTCTGACTGTGTTTTAGACTTTTCTCTTTAACTTTGTTTTTTCACGATCTGAATATGATGAGCCCTGGTGTGAGTTTTGCTTTGTTTTCTGCTTTTTCTGCTTGAGTTTTTTTGTGCGTCTTTCTTCTGTAGGTCTAGTGTTTTTACCCAATTTCAAAAACGTTCTTCCTCTATTTTTAAAAATATTTTTCTTTCCCAATCTCTCTCTCTTCTCTTGGAACTTCAGTTACACAAATGTTAGACTGACTGACATTTTCCCACACAGTTCTGAGGTTCTGCTTATTTATTTTCTGTTTTTTCTCTGTATGCTTCAGTTGGATAGTTCTTATTGCCTTGTCTTCAAGTTTACTGATCTTTTTTCCTGCAGTGTCCAAATTGCTATTTAACTTATCTAGAGAATTTCACTTTGCAAATATTTTATTTATCAGCTCTAGAATTTACATATGATTCTTCTTTATAGATTTTTTCTGATGAAATTTCACTTCTTCCCTCTATCCTTTACTTTAAATTCTCAACCAGAATATAATAAATAATATGGTATACTATCACTGCAGATGGTGATTGCAGCCATGAAATTAAAAGATGCTTACTCCTTGGAAGGAAAGTTATGACCAACCTAGACAGCATATTCAAAAGCAGAGACGTTACTTTGCCAACAAAGGTCCGTCTAGTCAAGACTATGGTTTTTCCAGTGGTCATGTATGGATGTGAGAGTTGGACTGTGAAGAAAGCTGAGCACCGAAGAACTGATGATTTTGAACTGTGGTGTTGGAGAAGACGCTTGAGAGTCCCTTGGACTGCAAGGAGATTCAACCAGTCCATTCTGAAGGAGATCAGCCCTGGGATTTCTTTGGAAGGAATGATGCTAAAGCTGAAAATCCAGTACTTTGGCCACCTCATGAGAAGAGTTGACTCATTGGAAAAGACTCTGATGCTGGGAGGGATTGGGGGCAAGACAAAAAGGGGATGACAGAGGATGAGATGGCTGGATGGCATCACTGACTCTATGGACGTGAGTCTGAGTGAACTCCGGGAGTTGGTGATGGACAGGGAGGCCTGGCGTGCTGCGATTCATGGGGTCGCAAAGAGTCGGACACGACTGAGCAACTGAACTGAACTGAACTGATAGGAATAATTTAATGTTCTTGTCTGCTGCTGCTGCTAAGTCACTTCAGTCGTGTCCAACTCTGTGCGACTCCATAGACGGCAGCCCACCAGGCTCCCCTGTCCCCGGGATTCTCAAGGCAAGAACACTGGAGTGGGTTCTTGTTTAATTCAACATATTTTTCCTGTGTCTGTTTACATTGATTTTTTTTGTTCTTGGTTGTGGAACAAACCTTTCTTCCTTCTTATTTGCATGTTTAGGAATTTTGATTGTATTTCAAACATTCTGAATGCTATGCTGTTGAGATCCTGAATGTTGTTTTTCTTTAAAGAGTGTTGACTGATTTTCTGATGGACAATTTGCTGGCTAATAAACTTGATTTTAGTGAGATTTTTGGGGAGGGGGTGAGTTTAGCCTTTCCCACTAGCTTGGCAGAACTCTAGTGTCCCTGAGCATCATACCAATCTCCATTCAGCTCTCGACCACACAGTAGTTGTTCTCAGCCCTGTCCCTGCACTTACAGGATGTGTAAGTGAGTGGATAAGTGGATAGGTGGGTGAATGAATATATTGATGGATGAATGGATAATTTAAAGTGAAGTCAAGGTAGGGCTGGGAAGAAAACAAAATGGAACAGTAGACTGGAGTGACAGATGGTCAGAGCCCTCTGAACAGAGAAGTAGCTGGACATGCAGTTATTGGCGAGGGGTTTTCTGGGCAGAGGGACAAAGAAAACATAAGCCAAGACCCTGAGATAGGAGCAAGGACCCATAAGAGGTGACTGGAGCATGGGGGTGACGGAAAAGATGGGAGGTGATAGAACTGATGAGACCCAAAGCCTGGTGTGGTATGACATGCCCAGTGTTTAAAAATATGAAATAGATGCCAAATTTGAAAATTTGGGATATTTCACATCAAAAGCTGGACTCTGTTCTCCTAAAATTTGGCATTGTTGGTACCACAAGTTTTATAATCTGGAACCTAGAGGCACTGCCCTACTGCCAACTGGGCAAGAATCTCCAACCCCTGCCTGGGCCCAGTAAGACCCTCAGCCCTTTAATAAGGGGTGAGATCTGTATACCCAAGCCCCTCACTGCACCTGCACCTTGCCCTTCCTGGACCCTATAGGACAGAGGCCTCTCTGCTCCTGCACCCTGACTCCAGGTCCAGCTCAGCGCATCCTCTGGGCCCTTTGCTTCTGCCTTCTTGCTGGCTACCATTTCTCGATCTCATGTCAACTCAAGAGCCCCATGTGGCTGGAGCAGAGTGACCAGAGAGGGTGGAAGTCTCTCAGACCTCAGGGAGGAGCCCCTTCCCTCTGAACCACATGGGGACCTGGATGGATGAGGGAAGGACACAGTCTGGCTAAGGGAGAATGGAGTATGGGGGACAGATGGAGTGGAGGTGGGGAGAGGGTCAGATTTCCAATTGCCTTTGGGATCCCCTGGGGCAGAGGAGGGAGACAGAGTTCCAGGTTCATTGCCTATGTGTCCCTCATTCCATTCCCACCCAAAGAGTGTAGCCAAGACAGTCCTGTCTGGCCTGCTCCGACCCCTCTCAGGCTCATACCCAAACCCTCAGGGAGTCCTGCCCACTTCCCTCCAAGCCCTGAGGGTTCTCAGCCCTTGGGCTGCATGCCAGACCCCCTGGGGCTGCTGTCCCATGATGCAGGCGCTCAGCCGCATCACCCCATGCCAAAGCAACAGCCTAGAACATCCTGCATCCCCAGCGGCCCATGAGCAAGTCATTAAGACCTAGCAGAGCTTTATAAACGTGGCTTAAAGTTAAGTACATAAGAAAATCTCTGTAATTTCCCGCCGGGCAATGGGGATGTTGTCTGGTTCCTACAGGCCATAATTTTTGGGGAGAGAAACGTTTTTTTTCCCCACAAATGATGGGAAGTCGGTGGTTACAGTTACGGCTGGCTGTTGACATTGGGAAGCTGTTCTGATGCCCAGAATCCCACCTACCTCAGCTAAATGGTATCTTTATGAAATTAGCAGAAAGCGGCTGCACTGAGGGGAGGCAAAAAAAAGAGAAATGAACTTTCAAATTTTAAGTATAATTGGAAAACTGACCTTTGGAAAATATTTTCCCACCTCAGCCCCACGCTGGGGAAGAATGGGCGCTTTATGCTGAGGGTGTGCGGCGACCTTGAGGAATTAGCTGGTCTCTCTGGAGGTAGAAGCAGAGCAGCGTGATGGGTTGTCGGGTCCCTCTGGGCATCCTCAGGTTACAGGGCTTGTGGTCACTGACCAAGAGGTGCCAGGATCGCCGAGGTCACTCAGGGCAGGGTGCATGGAAGAGCAGCTGAGGATGGGACCCTGCCCAAGAGCTCTTGGAGGGTCCTGCAGTGGAAAGCGCCCTGCTGGGCTGGGCAGCTGGGTGGCTGCAGGCCTGCTTCCTATACCTCCGTCGATTAGCTCAGAAAATGTCAGAGAGCACTTTGGGGTGTGACCCTGCATCCAAATCTGGGCTGACAGAGCTGAAGTGTCATCAAGGCCTGCAGGGGGAGGGGAGAAGGAGGAGCTGATGGAGCTTCCAGGACATGACCAGGTCCCTGCTAGGTGCTAGGGGAGTGTGGGATGGCTGCAATAGAGCCCAATTCCATCCATCAACTGGACAGACAGCTATTCGAGCCTTGAATGTACAGTTACATCACCTCTGAGCCTTGGTTTTCTTGTCTATAAAGTGGGATGATAATGGGAAGAAGAAATAAGTAGTCAGTCTGGGGAGCCCAGATGTCCCTCTTGTTGCTTAGTTGCCTATGACTCCACTGGCAGTTGAGCCCTGGCTTTTCAAATTTCACCCCTTGCTCCATTACGACTCTGGGTAGATACTTTCCACACTGTGGAGGCTGAAACAGCCTGCACAGACTGGAATAGAGCTGCAGGGACCCCTCTCTTGCAGGGACCCCTATCCATCTGCCCCCATGTTGCTGACTCAGGCTCCTGGCCCCCCTGAGAACAGTGATGCTTGTTCTGCTCTCAGTCCAGAGACTGCATAAAGTGTAAGAGCATGACTGCTTGGCTGTCCTGGGGCCTCTGGAGGGAGGAGCACAGGAGGGCTGGACCCTCCTTCAAATTCAACTTGGACGCTGTTTTGTTTCCAGATCCTGCATGCAAAGCCAGGTGGTTCTGTACCCCCGTGGGGCCCCCTGGGTCTGTTCTGACCCCTCCCCACTGTCAATGTTCACAGGCCTGTTGCACACAGGGTCTGCTCCATGCCCTCTTCTGAGCACTCTCCCTGTATAATCTACTCTTTCTACAGCTGTAGGAAAGAGGCATATGTCTTTCAATGAAGAACCCCTGCTAAGTGCCGAAAGAGAATTAGGGACAGATCCTGGCTGCCAGCTGTATGTTTAAGGTCAATTCCCAGTGCCTCTGGGAGCTGGTATCTCTGCCTTGTGCTAACACTAGATGTGAGTAACGGGCATACAGCAACAACACCTACATGACTTCAGCTGGTTGGTTTGCACGGTGATTGGGGACAGGCAGTGGGAAGCAGATGGCAGGACTTCTTCCACATCACAACAGGTTCAGGTGTCTTTCCCCTCCATTTTCCGGTGTCTGCCCTTTTCACCTTGATGAAAATTCACCCCTCCATTCCCTGCAGCTTCACTGGCCAGTCCGTCCAGATTCCTGGGCACAACAGTGACAATGACTTTCATTTATGTTGCCTACATGCCCAGAATGAGTCCCTTTCCTCCTCACGGCCCCATGTTAGGTGCTATCATCACACTGCTTGCAGATGGGGAAACGAGGCACACCCAGCCATGTCTACAAGCACAAGGGTCTGCTCCAGCCATTTCCCACCACCTCCCAAAGCCCTGCCTGGGGAGCCGAAGGAGGGAGGCAGGGCAGGGCAGATTTGTCACGTGTCCTCTTTGGAAGAAAGGAGAGTTCACTAATTACCGTTCACTAATTACCACTCAGCAATTTCCATAATTGCCTCAAGAAAGGGTTTTATCAGCTGAACGTGAGCAGAAACAGCCTCAGGGAGAAAAGCTAAAGATTTGCGCTCAGGGAGCGCAAACCAAAGGAAATAAATCACACAGGCTACAGGGAGTCCTGGAGCCTGCCTCTAGTCCATGCCACCCCATTCCTGCCCCCACCCCCACCCCATGCCACTCCACAGAAAGGGAAAACAAGGCCCAGCGAGGCAGGCAGGCGGTCAGGTTAAGCGCATGCAGAAACTCCATGCAAAACAGAAGATGTGTATGTGTGGCCGGTCGTGCTGGGTAGCTGGAAATCCATCGCGGGCACATTACTGGTCGCTCTTGAAAGCTCTCCCAAAGACAGCGCACGTTTCCTTGAAGCTAATTGCTTTAGTTTGAGGTAATATTCGTCACAGAAACACCAGCAGTAACCTTTGGTCTTGGCAAATTCTCCCCTCAATCATGTAACGTAAACAGCGATAAACGAGGGCTTTTTAAGGCTTTCTTCATAATGCGTTGCACATGCATTTGTTACCGAATCTGCGTGAGCTCCAAGCCCTGAAACCTGAGCGTGGTTGGGAGGTGAGCGGCTGGGCCGCTGGAGGTGGGGTCAGGGTTCCCCAGAGACAGCCAAGCCTGGTTGGCCTCTTCCCTGCTTTCCCCCTCAGCTCTCCCCCCTGCTTCCCTTCCTTCTCCTGGGCAGGTGGGCAGGCGGGGGAGTGGCTCTAGTTTCTTGGTTTCTCTCTCCCTTTCTCTTTTTCAGTTTCCCTGAGTCTCACCTCCCTCTCTTATCCCCTGGCCTCAACCTCCCCCACCCCCTTCTCTCTCTCTCATTCTCTCCTTTCTTTTCTTGTCTGTCTGATTCTCTTTCTGTCTCTCTAATGCTCTCATTGTCTCGGCACTGCCTGTATCTCTCCTCTTGTTTCTCTCTTTCCTTATATGTCCAATGCTGACTTTTAATCTCTGTTCCCCTTTGTCCATTTCCAGGCTCTCGTCCTCCGACTCTGCCTTCCAGCTTGTACATGCTCCCTTCCAGCACAGGTCCTGTGAAGAGCAAGGCTCCTCTTCTTCACTTCTTAGCCCTGGGGACTCAGAGGGAGCTTGACATGTCCCCCAGGCCTGGGGTAGGGGACAATTTCAGCAGTGGAGGATGAATGAAGTATATTGTTGGAGGTGGGGAGAACCTACAAGAAGGGCTACTGTATTTTGGTGGAGGTGAAGAAATCAAGGTTGGCTGCATGGTGTTGGTGACTTCTGAGCAGTCTTGAAGGAGAATAGGAAGTGGTTGCCTAGAGACAGTAAAAGCAGGGGGACAGTGCTGCAAAGGGCACATGGGGCAAAATCAGGGCTAGCCTTTAGATTGGGATGGCTGGAAGGGTCAGGACAAGGAGGGTAGGCAGCCATGGGATGTGAGAGGTGGGGAATGGGCACTGCTTTGTGAACAGAGACAGCATAACAAGGGCTCTGGGTAAGAGGCAGGGCATGGCAGGGAGGGTCAATCCATACCACAGAATTTGGGCAGCACCATTGTTGGGCAAGAAAGGTGGGATGGCTGGCCAGAGTTCCAGGGCCCCTGAGGATAGAAGCAGCTGGGGCAGGGGCCACCACAAGCCTGGACAGCAGGGACCAGCCTGGCCACACCACTGTGGGCACTCTCGTGAGGCCTTTCATCACCAGACCTTATTTCTCTCCCGAATGTTGGAGTGCTCCTGTGAAACAACTGGGAGGATTCAGGGGTATTGTGGATAGGATACCTCTGGCATTGGCCTAGACAACATCACCCACCCCAGTGGCTGCCATGCACCCCTGGCACACATTCGCTCCCTGCAGTCATGGGACAACCAGAGGCTGGCCCTTGGTGTCTCCATATTTTCAAGGCTTAGAAACAGAGGCACACGGAGGTTCAACAATGGGCCCAGGACCATAAAGCTAGATGACACAGGGCCAGGATAAGAGCACTACCCTGTATCCACACCCCTGCACTGTAGCCCTGTGAGTGTAGTTCTGGGGGCGATGCAGACCCCAGATCTGGGATGCACCCCCCTTTTCCTAGTTGTGTCTAGGACCCTCATGGCAAACAGGGTGGATGAGGGCAGATGTGGATCCCAACCTATCACCTGGCCCCCCCCATGACCCACTTCCCATCCCAAATGATTCCTGAAGCAGCCCACCCACAGGAGGGCGAACGGGCAGGGGGCCCGTTGAGAGGGGGCCTACCCCTTGAGAGAGTGCATATGTGAATGGAGGAGACACATCCAGGGGGCTGGGCTGGTCAGAAGGCAGGAGGGGTGGGCAGGGAACAAAGCAGAGCAGAGAGGATCAGTCTACATGAAGATAGGAACTGTCCTGGTCCAATCAAGCCTGAATCTCACTAGTCCCCCAGAGAGGAAGTCCAGAGGCCAAGCAGGGACCAGCAACCCAGACCTAATCCTATGGACGAAGTATTCAATGCCTCCCTTCCTTTATTCATTGAGAGATACACAACATTTACCGACAGACAATAAAAGATAATATTTGTTGATTGAAAAATAATGAGTGACTCAGAATTAAAAGCTTCAGATCCCCAGTGAAAATGTTTAGAAACACACATGTTGCTGCTTCCCCTGGGATGTCCCCTGGACTTTCCTTGTCCTATGGAATCCATCTCCTCCATTGGCAGCAGGCCTGCCTGCTTGTCTACAAGCCACGCTTTTCACTGCCCATGCCTCAGGCATCTCTCCACACCAGTACGGAGCTCACTCCTGCCAGGGCCCTGCGGTCCTGGGCTGGAGTCCGGGCTACAGCAGCCCATGTCAGGGAGAGGGATCGGGGATGCCATGAAATGCCACGAGCCTGTGTGTTCAGTCTCTCAGGCGTATCTGACTCTTGCCACCCTACAGACTTTAGCCCGCCAGGCTCCTCTGTCCGTGGGATTCTCCAGGCAAGAATACTGGAATGGGTTGCCACGCCTTCCTCCAGGTAATCTTCCCAACCCAGGGATCAAATCCACATCTATTACATCTCCTGCATTGGCAGGACGGTTCTTTACCACTAGCGCCACCTGAGCTCATGAAATGCCATAGGACTGTTTCAAAAGTCCATCATCTTACCCAAAACCTGCCAGTCTAAACTGTAAGCCTTGGAGTCAACCTCTACCCTTTCTTCACCCATCATCCCCCATCTGTCCTCAGGCCCTGCCCTACTCACCCCCATGACCCATCCCCACAGGGTGGGCCCTGTCTCTCAGAGAAACAACCCCACAATGGTCCTCAAGTGCCTGCCTGCTCTGACCTCTGAGATTCTGCCTGGCCTCAACTCCCCCAGGTCTATCCCCAGGTATTACCTTCTAAGGGGCCCTGCTTTGTTTCTTTTATAATTTTCCTCCTCTGCATTTCTAGAGTCACTTTCTGTCCCCAGAGCTGGATGTGGATCCTGAGGACAAGGATCTTGCCTGGTGGGGCTCAGCTGATGTCTATGGGGCAGGTGTCAGCCCCATTCCCACACTTCCTACTGTGGACCAGGCTTGTCTCTGAGGAGGAGCCCAGACAGGGAGGCGAGAGCAGGCTGGGAATGCTGTAGGGGAACCGGGAGCTGAGGGGAGGACCCTGGGAGGAAGCATCAGGAGGGATGGAAAGGGTTGGCCTATGTGTGGGGAGGTGGGCTGCAGACTGGTTCCAGGAGCCAGAGCCGTGGTACAGGGCAGAGGGGTGCTGGAGACCTGCACTTTCATCCGAGGGCTCTTCCTGCGGACACCTCTGGCCCCGTGATGTCCCACACCCCTGAGGGAAGCCACACCCTCCTGCTGGGCCCAGGACTTGCCCAGCTCCAGGCAGCTCCAGGCAGCTCCAGGAAGGGGACACGAAGGCCTCGGCAGGCCTCATGCAGCTCAGATATCTAGCAAATTGAAAATTGAACCGATATAAGGTAAAAGGCAGACCAGAAAGTGATTTTCTGAGGAGATTGCCATCCCTTTATCCATGGTCCCTCATCCCTTATGGCTGGAGCGTCAGCAGACTTTGGGTGCTGCCTCACAGGAGGCTCCCTGAGGACCTCCGGCCTCCTGCCTGCCCTCCAAAGTTCTTCTGTCCATGGGGAAGTTCCTGCAGACACCCCTCTCTTTCAGAGGCCACTTTTTCAACACTGACCTCTGACCTTCTACCTCCCACCTGGATCTGGCATTACCCTTATCTTCAGACAGTGCGGATGTTTCTCCTATATCCCAAACCAAGACCAAAACCACCACTCATTTCTTCCAGGATTCTGTAACACAGTGCCTGCTGCTTATGACCCCCAGACAGAGCCCTCTGAGTTCAGGCCGTCTGCTCTTAGCATCAGTCTTCATGGGGCCTCAGCTTTTCATCTGTAAGATGATCATAAACTCCCCCAGATGTGTTGGGGGGCTTCAGTGGGATGCAGCTGACAATGCCTGGCACAGGCATATGCAATGGGGGTAGGTGGGGAAGACAATTGGTGACATCGAGGAGCGTGATCTGTGTGTGTGTGTGTAGTGTAAAGGTGTGCTTATATTATGTATGCATGTATGTGTCGATAAATATATGTGTATACATGTATGCATACATACCTGTGGGCATGTATTTATATGTTTCCATCACCAGCTTTATCACACTAACCCTACCGGTTTTCATTTCTAGATCCACATTTGTCTCAAACGTTTACCCAGGGACTTGGCTGCCCTTAGCCCAAAGCCAAAGGATGTTGGAGTCTCTGCCTGGGCCTGTGTTCTGAGCTGGCCGGGACACCAAGGGCCTCTGTCACTTTTAAGAGTGTTCTCATTTCACACAGATCCCAGAGGGGACAAGGATGGGATATTGAGACAGAAGGAGCTGAAGTAGGCCAGGGGAATGGAAGAGAACATTCAGTGAACACACTGCTTGGAGGACCAAGTGGCAATAAGAGGCATGGATGAACCTTACAAATGCAAGGCTGAGCATAAAAAGTAAAAACTCAAATTAAAAACTTCCATGCACAAAACAATGTATGTTCAAGAATAAATCCTGGACAAAAAGCAATACCAAACACAGAGGGAGCCTCTAGGACAGAAACAAGGGGCAGTCAAAACCAGCCCATGCTGGCAAGGACCCTGAACTGAGGACTTTGGTTAACTCACCCAGACAATGGTAACCACAATTTAGACACAAAAGACAGAAACCTGTGAAACTCTGTCAAAGTGGGACTTGAGAGTATCACTCAGGGCTTGAGTTCCCTGGGGCTTCTGGAAGTTTCCCACTTGACTATATGAGGGAGGATTTGATCTGTGCAGTGAGGAAGGCTTCTGGCCTGTTCCCATCTGCACATCCCCACCAGGAATCCCGGCTCCAGAAGCAATGCTGCAGAACTAATGAAAGCCTCTGGGGCCTGCTCTGTGAGCCCCCTTCCTGTCCCTGGCCTGGCGGTATGGAGGGCAGAGAGTCGCAGAGCTCCAGTGTCTGTTGCATATTAGGGGCCGTCTGCCTCGGGGCTGGAGAAGGAAATGCCTCCTCCTGGCCCCGCCTGCCCTCGTGGCCCACCTTCCCTCTTCTGAGAGCCCCAGACCAGGGCCTGGACACCCGGCTCCACCTGCCTCCTCGCTGCCCAGGAAGCCAAGACAGGGGCAGAAACAGTCTAAGCGGGCAGGCCCAGAGGCAGGGCCACGGTCTGCCCTGGGCAAGGGCCTGGGGCACAAAGCACTACCAAGTGTTAACCCAGGGGAGGGCAGGAGGGAAAAGGATGACTAACACAGACCCACACCACACACGTATACATTACACCATACCACACATACACACATACATACCACACACACATATATACACACCATACCTCCCACATATACACACATGGCCA
This sequence comes from Capra hircus, assembly GCF_001704415.2. Lineage (NCBI taxonomy): Eukaryota > Metazoa > Chordata > Mammalia > Artiodactyla > Bovidae > Capra > Capra hircus. The sequence goes on from NC_030815.1 coordinate 84,945,275, forward strand.
CAAGCACATATACACACATGGACACACACATATGCAGACACATACCATATAGTCACACATACACGTATATACACAACATACACATAACATACTATACACACCTATGCACTACACATATATATACATCATATACACACACACAACACACATGGTATATATGCATCCCACGTACATATGCACACATGCACACACACTTATACACATTCACACAATCACATACGCGCATGCTTGCACACACACACAAAGTACTGAGCTTCCACACTGCCCTGGGCCATGGAAGTCTGTCCTCAACTCTCATAATGGCCCTGGGCTCCATGGCTGGAACTCAGCCTGCTGGACTAGTCATGCCCTGGCCCTCGATGACTGTAAACAATGGTCTCTGACCCTCTGCTCCAACTCAGCCACCTCCCTCCCTCTACAGGTTCAGAAACTGAGGTCCAGAGAGAGGAGACTTACCTGAGACAACCTAGTTGGCAGGTAATGAGATGGCAGTAAATGGCAACCCACTCCAGTATTCTTGCCTGGAGAATCCCATGGACAGAGGAGCCTGGCGGGCTACAGTTCATAGGGTCACAGAGAGTCAGACACGACTGAAGCGACTAAGAACATCTATAACAGATTACCACAAACTGAGCACCTTAAACAACACAAATTCATTCTCTTACCTTGTGTAGGCCCCGAAATTCAGAAGCCTGGGGTCAGCGGGGCTCAGCTGGCTCCCCTGCCTGGGTTCTCCAAGGCTGAAGCCATGCTGCCAGTCAGCCTACACTGGCAGGCTTCTGAGAAGCTTTCTGGAGCTTCTGAGAATGAGTCTGCTCCCACATTCATGCAAGTTGAGAGCTGAGTGTCTTTCTTTGTCCCATAGGACTGAGGTTCCGTTTCTTTGCTGGCCATTGGCTAGATTAGCTAGGGGCTGGCCTGTGCTCCTAGGGGCTACCCATGTTCCTTCTTGTGTTTTCTTTCCATGTGGCACCCTCTAACAATGAGGGGTCAAGTCCCTCTTGATTTCAGTCTCTCACTTCCCCTCCAGCCACATCTCAGACACCAGCTAGGCGAGGTTCTCTACTTTAAACAGCTCCAGTGAATAGATAGATTCACCTATTGACCTCTCTATTTAAAGTCTGTAGCTTTAATCTCATCTATAAAGTTTCTTTTGCCATGAAAGGTAACATGTTCACAGGGTTCAGAAATTGGGGTGTGGACTCCTTTGGAGGGCCATAATTCTGCTCACCACATCTGGGATAAGACTGTCTTATAGTGTGCTGCATAGCAGTGAACCCCAGATTTCCTTGATCGGCATGCATGAAAGAGTTATCACTCCCCTTGCTGGAGATTAGCAGCCTCCCCCGAATATCACGCAGATATCTCCACTCAGGGGAAGGCCCTGCACAAAAGCCTCTCCTTCTTTCCCTCTTGCTTGTTAGGTTAAAAAAGGACAGTCACGTCCCAGTATGACCCAGTAGAAAAGGACCTGCTAACAGAGGAGAAAAATTATTCACCAAAGAAGGTACAGATCCTGGCTAATATGCTCCATCACAAACTCAGAGGATGTACCTGGGGGTGATCTTGAGGATGCTGTACCTCAGGGACTAGGGTTCACAATGGAAGCCTGTAGGAGAGAGAGTTTGTTTATGCAAGGACATTCTCCTGTGATTCAGGATTTACCCTCTGTTATGGACTACGTTTGCATCCCTCCCAAATCCATATGTTAAAGTTATACCACCCAATGTGATGGTATTTGGAAGTGGGCCCCCTGGAAGGTGCTTAGGCTTAGATGAAGTCATGAATGTGGGATCCTCATGATGGGATTCAGTTCAGTTCAGTCACTCAGTCGTGTCTGACTCTCTGCGACCCCATGAATCGCAGCACACCAGGCCTCCCTGTCCATCACCAACTCCCGGAGTTCACTCAAACTCACGTCCATCGAGTCAGTGATGCCATCCAGCCATCTCATCCTCTGTCATCCCCTTCTCCTCCTGCCCCCAATCCCTCCCATCATCAGAGTCTTTTCCAATGAGTCAACTCTTCGCATGAGGTGGCCAAAGTACTGGAGTTTCAGCTTTAGCATCATTCCTTCCAAATAACACCCAGGGATGATCTCCTTTAGAATGGACTGGTTGGATCTCCTTGCAGTCCAACAGACTCTCAAGAGTTTTCTCCAAGACCACAGTTCAAAATCATCAATTCTTCAATGCTCAGTTTTCTTCACAGTCCAGCTCTCACATCCATATAAGACTAATGGAAAAACCATAGACTTGACGAGATGGACCTTTGTTGGCAAAGTAATGTCTCTGTTTTTGAATATGCTGTCTAGGTTGGTCATAACTTTCCTTTCAAGGAGTAAGCATCTTTTAATTTCATGGCTTCAATCACCATCTACAGTGATTTTGAAGCCCCCCCCCCAAAAAAATAGTCTGACACTGTTTCCACTGTTTCCCCATCTATTTCCCATGAAGTGATGGGACCAGATGCCATGATCTTCATTTTTCACTCTCCGCTTTTGCTTTCATCAAGAGGCTTTTTAGTTCCTCTTCACTTTCTGCCATAAGGGTGGTGTCATCTGCATATCTGAGGTTACTGATATTTCTCCTGGCAATCTTGATTCCAACTTGTGCTTCTTCCAGCCCAGCATTTCTCATGATGGGATTAGTACCCTTATAAGAAGAGGAAGAGACATGACCTCACACATGCACCAAGGAAAGTCCATGTAAGTGTGTAGAGAGAAGGAAGAAATCTGTAAATCAAGAAATAGGATCTTAGACATCAAACCTATCAGCCCTTGATCTTGGACTTCACAGCCTCCAGAACAGTGAGAAATAAATTTCTATTGTTTAAGGCCCCAGATCTGTGGTATTTTGTTACAACAGCCTAAGCTTACTAAGACACAACCAGACAGGACACCAGGAATACTATTGGGGTGGTTCCCGAAAGCTTGAAAAACAAAAAGTAATGATCTACATTAAATGATGGAGATATTAAAACAGCTTTGGCAGAGTGATGTTGGTTGGATCAAATATTCTGATAAACTTGGTATGTTAGAACAGATTGCTCCTAAGTTTACAAAAAGCCCTCCAGTTTACTATGTTCTTCAAGGAGGAAACTATGGATACTTCCTCACTGAAGCAATGAGGATGAGGAACAGTTATGAATTTGGAAATAGGTGATACTAGGCTCCCTAACACCAAGGAGGACAACAGGAATGGCTACTAGATCACTGTGCTCCTAGCAGCAAGAAAGATGGTAGGCCAACAAGATTAGGACTTGATATAAATATTAAAAAAGATTAAGAATGCATGAGCAGAATGATGTCAGCAAAATGGTACAGATGAGTTCCAAACTTCTGTCCTTCTACAGAAACATCAAAAAACAAGCAGAAACTGTCAGAGCTCTGGAAAACAGCCAAAGGTTTACAGTAACCAACTGAACAAGGAATCAAGAAAAAGGCAACTTGAAAACAGTAGCAAAGCTTTGTGGCATTTTTACTTGCCCTTGGACCACATCCGCCCTAGTGCAGTGATAGTCTGCAAGCAGCAGCAGCCGGCATTCTCAGTATGAGATCCTGTCCCTGGTTCTGCAAGAGCAGGAAAGATCTTATTTGAAAGTCATCGTGTATGTCTGTTCTAAGCTGACTGGGAGCCACCTGATGGACTAATAATGCAGGGCACACATTTCTGTTTCGCCTGTCTTGGACCTCAGGCCAGAAACCTGGTGAACATTGCTCAAAAATGCTGCAAGGTAAACTAACAACCCACAGATGGCTCTGGCAAAAGATGATGGTTAGGCATATAGTAGACTGCATAAGGCCTGAGAGGAAAATCTGAGGGATTTCTTGATTCTTTGGGAAATTAGGACACTAAAAAGCCCCAAGAATATAGAGGATTTTAGGAAGCCAGACACATGCCCAGGACAAGATGTGTTGGGAAAGGACGTAAAGAACAACCTAAGCTTTCATGTTGGGATAATCCTGAGGTTCAGTGCAAACCTGCTTAAGTGTTAGAGTGACCCAATGCAGAGACAATCTGCAAAGACTGGGAGAGGTGTTTGGTTTTGTTGTTTATTGTTTGTGTTTGTATTTTTTCCTTTCTTTACGTTTTTGGCATGCATTGAAATCTCTGTCAAAATATTAGTTGAGCATAAGGTAAAGAATCAAAGAGTTCAGTAATCACAGATGACAAGAGTTAAAGTCTTTGCAAAAATATTTTGGGAAAGCCCTTGAATAAATATGCTCCTAAAGCTACACCCTTCAACAATCAAAATAAAACATAGCAGCAAGTGCTGGGGAAGGGGAAGAACTGATCTCCAAAGTTGTAGCATTCAAATGTTCAATTTTCAACAACAACAAAAAATTATAAGGAATAAAAAAAAGTGTCATCCATTTAAAGGAAAAACAAATTGACAAAAATTGTCCTCATGAAAGTCCAGACATCATATCTACTAGAAGACAAAAACTTTAAACTTGAACAAAGGGCTAAAGGAAATTAGAAAAATGATGCACGAACATGAAAATTTCAATAAACAGAAATTATAGGAAGAAACCAAACGTTTTGGAGCTAAAAAGTACAGTAACAAGAATGCAGAATTCACTAAAGTGGCTTAACAGCAGACTTGAGCAGGCAAAATAAATAATTATTAAACTTGAATGTAGGCCCATCAAAACTACTGAATCTGAAGAGAACAAAATAATGCAGAAAAGTGAACAGATCCTAAAGAACCTGTGGGATACATCAAGTGGACAAATATAGACATGATGAGAGTCTTGAGAGGAGAGAGGGAAATCTAGTGGTTAGGGCTCTGTGCTTCCACTGTAGGAGAGAGAAAGGTGTATAAAGAATATCTGAAAAAATAAGGACTAAAGACCAACAATTCCACAAATTTGATGAAACTACAAATTCAAGAAGCTCAACAAACTTTATCCCAAGACAGATAAAATCAAAAGAGACCCATGCTGAGATGCATCATAATCAAACTGTTGACAAAAACAGAGAATCTTGAAAGCAGTAAGACAGAAGTGGCTCACCAGGTGCAAAGGATCTCTGATAGTATTAACAGTTGATTTCTCATCAGAAACTGTGGAAGCCAGAAGGTAGTGGGATGACATTCAAAGTGCTGAAAGAAAAAGAAAAAACCTGTCAACAAAGAATCCTATAACTGATAAATTGTCTCTAAAAAATTTAAGAGAAAGTAAGACAGTCTCAGATAACCAAAGGCTAAGGAAGTGTATTATCACCAGACCTTCCCTATAAGAAATGCCAAAGGGGGTTTCCTTGCTGGCTGAGTGGTAAAGAACCCACCTGCCAATGCAGGATACACAGGTTCAATCCCTGGTCTGGGAAGATCCCACATGCCAAAGAGCAACTAAGCCTGTGCACCACGACTACTGCGCCTGTGATCTAGAGCCTGGGAACCGCAACTTCTGAGCCCACGTGCTGCAGCTACTGAAGCCCACGTGCCCTGGAGCCTGTGGTCCACAACAAGAGAAGCCACTGCAATGGGAATTCTGCACACCACATCGAGGCACAGCCCACTTCAATGGGAAGTCTGCACACCACATCGAGGCACAGCCCACTGCAATGGGAAGTCTGCACACCACATCGAGGCACAGCCCACTGCAATGGGAAGTCTGCACACCACATTGAGCAGCAGCCCTCATTCACCATGACTAGAGAAAACCCTGTGTGGCAACAAAGACCAAGCACAACCAAAAATAAGTAAATAAAATTATTTTTTTTAATGCCAAAGGGACCCCTTTAGGTTGACATGAAAGAGCTCTAGACAGTAACTTAAAGAAGAAATAAAGATCTCCATTAAAGGTAAATGCATAGATAATATAAACATTTATATTATTGAATATTTGACTTTTGTTTTTTATTTCCTATATGACTAGAAAAATGCATTAAAATAATTAAAAATTTATGTTACTGGGCACACAATGTATAAAGAAGAAGTTTGTGATAACAATAAGATAAAGGGACAAAACTATCTAGAAAAAAATTTTGTGTATTATTGATGTTAAGTTTATATCAGTTAAAAGTAGATCAATGTAAATTTAGGATATTAAATGTAATTCATGGCAATAAAGAAAATATTAAAGAAAATACATAAAAGGAAATGAGAAGGGAATCAAAATGGTTTCACTAGAAAAAAAATCAACTAAATACAAAAGAAGGTAGTAATTGAGGAAATGAGGGGCACACAAGCTCAGACAGAGAAAACAAATAGAAAAGGACAGAAATCTTTCTTCACTAGTAACCTTTTCCTTTAAACATAAATGGGTTTAACGTCCAGATAAAAATGCAGAGTGGAATAAGTGATTAAAAACAAAACTATTAAACTGTCCATAGTTGAATATGCAGTTCACAAAAGGTTCACTTTAGATCTAAAGACACAAAAGTGGGAGGGTGGAAAAATATATTCCAGGCAAATGGCAACTAAAAGGCAGTGGGAATGGCTATACTTCTATCAGATAAAATAGACTTTAAGTTAAAAATTACAAACTACACTACAAAGCTACAGTCATCAAGACAGTAAGGTACAGGCACAAAAATGGAAATATAGACCAATGGAACAAGATAGAAAACCTAGAGATAAACCCATGTACCTATGGATATCTTATCTTTGACAAAGGAGGCAAAAATATACAATGCAGAAAAGACACTCTTCATCAAGTGGTGTCAGGAGAACTGGACAGCTACATATAAAAGAATGAAACTAGAACACTTTCTAACACCATACACAAAAATAAACTCAAAATGGATGAAAGACCTAAATGTAAGGCCAGAAAGTATAAAGCTCTTAGAAGAAAACAGGTGGTACACTCTGACATAAATCACAGAAGTATCCTCTTTGAACCACCTCCTAGAGTAATGGAAATAAAAACAAAAATAGCCAAATGGGACCTAAGTAAAAGTTTTTTCACAGCAAAGGAAGCAATAAACAAGATTAAAAGAAAACTCTCAGAATGGAAGAAAATAATTGCAATGAAAAAACTGATGAAAGATTAATTTCCAAAATATATAAGCATCTCATACAACTCAGTATCGGAAAAACAGCCCAATTAAAAAATAAGCAGAAGACCTAAACAGACATTTCTCCAAAGAAGATACACAGATGACCAAGAGACACATGAAAAGATGCTCAACATCACTAATTACGAAAGAAATGCAAATCAAAAGTGTGATGAGGTATCACCTCACACCAGTCAGAATGGCCGTCATTAAAAAGCTACAAGAAATAAAAGCTGGAGAGGACGTGGAGAAAAGGGAGCCCTCTTGCACAGTTGGTAGGAATGTAAATATTGATACAACCACTAAGAAGAATAGTATGGAGATTCCTTAAAAAGCTAGAAAAACAATCATTTGACCCAGCAATCCCACGACATATATATACATCCCACTCAGGGCATATACACTGAGAAAACCATAATTGAAAGAGACACGTGTATCCCAATGTTCATAGCAGACTATTTACAAAAGCTACACAGAAGCAACCTAGATGTCCATCATTAGATGAATGGATAAAGAATTAGTACATATATACAATGGAATTTTACTCAGCCATAAAAAAAATGAATTTGAGTTAGTTCTAGTGAGATGGATGGACCTAGAGCCTGTTAAAAGAGTAAAGTAAGAAAGTCAGAAAGAGAAAAACAAATATCATATATTTATATATATATATATATATATATATATGGAATCTAGAAAAATGGTACCAATGAACCTATTTGCAAGGAAGGAATGGAGACTCAGACATAGCGAATGGATTTCTGGACATGGCAGAGGAAGGAGAGTGTGGGATGAATGCAGAAAGTAGCATCAACATGTATATACAATCACATGTAAAATAGATAGCTGGTGAGAAGTTGCTGTATAACACAGGAAGCCCAGCCTGGTGCTCTATGATGACCTAGAGGGGTGGGCTGTGGGGAGGGGAGGAAGGCACAAGAGGGAGGTGATATATATATAGATAGATAGATAGATAGATAGATAGATAGATAAAATTATGGCTGATTTGTGTTGTTGTATACTAGAAACCAACACAGCATTGTAAAACAATTTTCCCCCAACTAAAAATAAATTTTTAAAAAACTGCAAAAAGAGACCCCAAAGTCACTATATATTGATAAAAGGATCAATTTATCAGAAGATATTACACACATGTGCAAAACAACAGAGCCTAGAGAGATGACATTAGGGTAATAGTATAGGTTGTTTCAGACTTCAGTCTCCCTCACAAGAAAGCCAACTCCCAGCTGTCCAGAGACAACACACTACCGTGAAAATTCTAGAAACCAAGTATGGAGCCAAGGAACCCCCCGCTCCCCATATCACAGAGACTAAGACAAACTGCAACAGTATGATAAGAGGAGTGGCTATACTTTGACAGCATCACCCATCCCCAGCCTGGCACAGTGCAACACCGAGAGAGGCCCCTTGAACCTACAATTTCTCCAGTGGGAAAAGAGAGTCCAAGGTGGATATACATCTTCCTCAGTGTTGCATGACACTTCCTTGGAGGCTTACTGGGGTCCCATCTCATGGAAATCACTGGGGGAATCTACAAAGCTCAGTCATTGGGAATCAGATAGAGACAGAGAAAGGGGAAGAGCTTATAGAAACTAGCTCTCAGAACTTTGTATTCCACATCTCTGCCTGCAAGAGTGTCCAAGCAGAGATCCTAGCCAGCTTCTCTGCCCATCTACAGAGCCAAGCTGGTGGTCCTGTCTGACCAGGGAGCTCAGCTGGCAGTTCTGGCGGATTTGGGTCCTCAGTCAATGGGCCATACTGGCCATGGAGCCCACTCTATGATCCCACCTGAGCAGAGAAGCAAGTTTGAAGATCCACCCAACTGCTGAGAATACCTTCTACCTATAGCCCAGCTCAGGGAAGGAGCTACCATTCCTATCCAACTGTTGAGTATAGCCTTTTGCCTTGCTTAATCAGGGAGCCTGAGCAGTGACTCTGTTCCCTCTGAGCTCAGGCTATGGTACCATCTCCCATGGAGTCCAGCAGCAGGGCCAAGCATAGAGCCCTGCCCAGTTGCTGAACACAGCTTGATGCCTCACCCAGGCAGGGAGCTCAGACCAAGGCTTCACCTAACCAAGAGCAGTACTGGAGCCCAGACTGCTACCCTGCCAAATCACGGAGCCCAACCAGAGACATTGCTCTGCCAGGGAACACAGACGGAACCCCTCCTAACTATGGGAGACTGCTTAGCCCAAACCTATCAATACTTACCTTATTGGATTAAATTCTCCAAACCAACTATCCTTTCTCACCAGACTAGTATGAATTAGAAACTAACAATAAGGAAGGAAGGGAAGTAGACTTTTATAAAACATGCAAATAAAATGACACACTCCTGAAAAAGCAATGAATCAGGAAAGAAAGAAAAAGGGAGATAAAAAAATAACTTGTGATAAAAACAGAAGCATAACATACCAAAACTTATGAACGCTGCTAAGTCAGTTCTAAGAGGAAAGTTTATAACTATAAATGCATACATTTAAAAAACTCTCAAATAAACTAGAAAAAGACCAAAACTCAAAATTAACAGAAAAAAGAAAATAAAGATTAGAACAGAAATATAATTATATGCCAACACACTAGATAACCCAGAAAAAATAGATAAATTCCTAGAAACATACAACCTACCAAGACCAAATCATGACATAAATAATCTGAACAGTCCAATAATGAGTAAGGAGACTGACTCAGTAACCAAAATTCTCACAACAAGACGAAGCTCAGGATTGGATGGTTTCACTGGTGAATTCCTCATTTAAAGACACCTGAGATGGCTGGATGGCATCACTGACTCGATGGACGTGAGTCTGGGTGAACTCCGGGAGTTGGTGATGGACAGGGAGGCCTGGTGTGCTGTGATTCATGGGGTCGCAAAGAGTCGGACACGACTGAGCAACTGAACTGATTCTTCAAAAGTCTAAAGGAAGAAACACTTCCAAACTAGTTTTATGAGGCCAGCATCACCCTGATACCAAAGCCAGATAAGTACAATGTCAGAAAACTATAGACTAATATCACTGGTGAACACAGATGAAAAATCCTCAACAATATTAGCAAACTGAATTCATAAGCAAATATAAAAAATCAAACACAATGATCCAGTGAGATTATCCCTGGGATGCAAGGATGATTCAACATATACAAATTAATAAATGTGATAGCACATTAAAATAATGAATAATAAAAGTCATATAATCATCTCAAGAGATCTAGAAAAAATACTTAACAAAATCTAACATCCTTTCATGATACAAATTCTCAAAAAATATGGTAAGAAGAAATGTTCCTCAATATACTAAAGGCCATATATGATAAGTCCACAACTAACATCATACCCAATGGTGAAAGACGATGTTTTTCCCTTAAGATTAGAAACAAGACTAGGGTTCCCACTTTCATACTCTTACTCAAATAGTACTGAAAGTCCTAGACAGAGCAATCAAACAATAAAGAGAAAAATGGCCATCCAAATAAAAAAGAAGTAAAACTGTCTATTTACAGATGACATAATCTTATATACAGAAACTCCTAAAGCCCTCATAGTAAAATTTCAAGTATACAAAAATCAGCTGCATTTATTTTCACTAACAGTAAAATATCTGAAAAAAAAAAACAATCCCATGCACAATAACATCAAAAATAACAAAATACTTTGGAATAAATTTAAATGAGGAAGTGAAAAATCTATACAACGAAAACCATAAGACACTGAGGAAAGAAGTTGATGAAACACAAACAAATAAAAAGATATCCTGTGTTCATGGACCAGAAGAAATGATATTGTTTAAAATGTCCATACTACCCAAAGATGCAATACAATCCCTATAAGATTCCAATAGTATTTCTTACAGCAAATCCTTAAATCTGTATGAAACCTCAAAAGATCTTGAAGAGCCAAAGCAATCTTAAGAAAGAAGAATGAAACTGGAGGTATAACATTTCTTGATTTCAAACTGTATTACAAATTAATAGTAATCAAAATAGTATAGTACTAGCATAAAAATAGACACACAGATCAATAGAATAAAACCAACATCCCAAAAATAAAACCATGCATACATGGTCAAATAATATTTGACAAGGAAGCTAAAATACTCTATCAGTAAAAGATAATCTCTTCAATAAATGATGTTGGGGAAACTGGTTATCCTTGTGCAAAAGAATGAAATTGGACCCTTATCTTACACCACTAAAAATAATTTGAGTTAATTATAGGTGGATTAAAGACTTTTAACTAAGACTTGAAACTGTAAAAATCCTAGAAGAAAATACATGGAAAAACTCCTTGACATTAGTTTTCACAATGATTTTTTGGATTTAATATCAAAAATGCAAGCAACAAAAACAAAGAGAAAGAAGTGAAGTTACATCAAACTACATCAAATGCTTCTATACAGGAAAAGTAAGCTATCACAAAATGAAAAGGCAATCTATAGAATGGGAGAAAATATCTATAAACCATGTATCTGATAAGGAGCTAATAGCTAAAATATAAGAGGAAATAATATAACTTCATAGCAAAAAAAAAAAAACCAAAAAAGCAAAACCCAAATAATCCAATCAAAAATGGGCAATGGACCTGAATAGACTTTTTTCTCCAAATAAGATCTACAAATGTACAAAGGTACATGAAAAGGTATTCAGTGTCACTAATCATTCTGCTGCTGCTGCTGCTGCTGTTAAGTCGCTTCAGTCGTGTCCAACTCTGTGCGACGCCATAGACAGCAGCCCACCAGGCTCCCCCATTCCTGGGATTCTCCAGGCAAGAACACTGGAGTGGGTTGCCATTTCTTTCTCCAATGCATGAAAGTGAAAAGTGAAAGTGAAGTTGCTCAGTCGTGTCCGACTTGTAGCAACCCCATGGACTGCAGCCTACCAGGCTCCTCCGTCCATGGGATTTTCCAGGCAAGAGTACTGGAGTGGGTTGCCATTGCCTTCTCCATCACTAATCATTAGGGAAATACAAATGAAAACCACAACAAGCTATCACCTCACACCTATTAGAATGGCTGTTATCAAAAAAGACAAAACTTCATTAGTCCTGGTGAGGGTGGGAATGTAACCTGGCAAAAAATAGCATGTAGGGTTTTCAAAAAATTAAAAATAGAATTACAACGTGATCCAGTAATTTCACTTTAGTATATATATCGGAAAGAAGTGAAATCACCATCTTGAAGAGATATCTGCCTCCCCATGTTCACTGGAGCATTATTTATAATAGTTATGGTAGCCAAGCTAAGTGTCCATCAATGAGTGAATGAATGAGTGAAAGAAAATGCAACTGATGTTATTCAACCATTGAAAAGAGGAAATTCTATCTTTTGCAGCAACATGGGTGAAACTTGAACACAGTTATGCTTAGTGAAATAAGTCAGACAGACAGACAAATATCATATGATCTCAGCTGTATGAAATCTATATATACAGAAAAAACTAAACTCATAGAAACAGAGGATAGATTGATGATTGCCATAGGCAGAGATGGAGGGTGGGGGTGGTGATGGATAAAGGTTGTCAATGGGTGAAAATTCCAGTTTTAAATAAGTTCTGGAACTCTAATATACAGCATGGTGACTTCAGGTAGCAATATCGCAATGTGTACTTGAAAGTTACTAAGAGAATAGATCTTAAAAGTTCTCACCACATGCACTAAAGTAAGTACATGAGGTAATGGAGATGTTACCTAATCTTATTTTGATAATCATATCACAATATAACTATCAAGAATATTAAGTCAGTAATTTAAAACTTCCTAACAAAGAGAAGTTCAGAACAACATAGCTTCACTAGTGAATTCTAGCAAACATTCAAAGAAGATTTAACACCAATTCTTATCAAACTCTTCCAAAAGACAAAGAGAAGAAGAATGAACACTTCCTAACTCCTTCTATAATCTAGTATTATCCTAACATCAATGCTAGATAAGACATCATGAAAAAAGAAAATTACACACCACGTCTTTTATGAATAAGCATGTAAAAGTCCTCAACAGAATACTAACGTCTAGTCTTCTCAGGCTGTTACAACAAAATATCATAGTCTTTGTGACTTAAACAACAGACTTTTTTTTTCTCACAGTTTTGGAGGCTGGAAGGACAAGAGCCGAGTACTAGCATGGCAGGATCCAGTGAAGAACATTTTCATGGCTTGCAGGTGGCCACTTATCACTATGTGTTGACATAGCCTTCCTTCAGGGCACGTGTATAAAGTGAGGGGGAGTGGCTTCCTTTTAAAAATAGGGACACTAATTGCATCACAAAGGTCCCACCTTCAACTCATCTAAATCTGATCACCTCCCAGATTCTACTTCCGAATACTACCACATTGGAGGTTAGGAGTTCAGTATGTGAATTTGGGGGAGAGGGATATCCAAACATTTATTCCATAGCAACAAGCAAGTTGAATTTGACAGAATGTTTAAAGGATTACACACCAAATTACACATTAAGTGAAATTTATCCTATAAATGCAAAGTTGGTCTGATATAAGGAAATCAGTTAATGTAATACATCACAGTAATGATCACCTCAACTGACACAGGAAAAGCATTTGACAAAATCCAACACCTCTTATGATTAACAAAAAAATACTCATAGAACTACAAATAGAAGGGAAATTCCTTAACACGATAAATGGTATTTATGAAAAACCCACAGCAAACATGATTTTCAATAGTGAAAAGTTGAAAATGCTCCCCCTAAGATCAAGAACAAGACAAGGAAGCCCACTTTCATCACTGCTACCCAACCCTGTACTGGACTAGCCAGAGCAATTAGACAAAAAAAAAAAAAAAAAAAGAAGAAATTAAAAGACATTCAAATTAGAAAGATATATGTAAAGCTATCTTTATTTTCAGATTGCAAGATCCTATGTCTAGAAAACCCCAAAGGATCCATAAGCTACTAAAACAAATTTAAAAATTCAGTAAAATTCACAGGGTACAAGGTAAATACATGAAACTCATTTGTGTTTACAACACAGGTAATAAATAATCCAAAATGAAATTAAGAAAGCAAATACATTTATGATAGCATACAAAAGAATAAAATACATGGAATAAATTTAACTGTGGAAGTTAAAGACTTATACACTGAAAACTACAACGCATTGCTGAAATATATTGAAGAACTAAGTGGGAAAATGTCCCAAGCTCATGGATAGGAACACTTTATATATTTAATACTACCCCAAAGAACTACAGATTTAACACAATCCCTTTGAAAATTCACTATATTTTTGGAGAAATGGAAAATCTGAACCTCAATTTCACATATAATAACAAAAACCATGAATATCCAAAAAAAACTTGAAAAAGAGGAACAATTTGAAGGATTTATAGTTTTCAATCTCAGAACTTGACAGTAATCACCATAGTGTACCTCATATGGATAGATATACACACAAATGGAACAGAATTTAAGAGTCCAGAAGGTAGCCCATAAACCTATGGCGAATTGATTTTTATAAGAATGCCAATTCTGTCCTTGAGAAAATAATAGCATCTTCACCAAATGGTGCTGAGACAAGTGGATTCCTACAAGCAAAAGATTGAAGTTGGAGCCCTATGTCACATCATATATAAAAATAAACTAAAATGGGTCAATGACTTGAATATAAGAACCAAAAGGTAACATTCTTAGAAGAAAACATGAGGATAAATCTTCGTAGTTTTGGATTTTGAGATGGTTTACTAGATGTGACACCAAAAGGTATGAATAACACAAGGATAAACTGATGATAAATTCTTTAGCATTGCCTTTCTTTGAAATTGGAATGAAAACTGACCTTTTCCAATCCTGTGGCTTATTTTTTCCAAATTTGCTGGCGTATTGAGTGCAGCACTTTCACAGCATCATCTTTCAGGATTTGAAATAGCTCGACTGGAATTCCATCACCTCCACTAGTTTTGTTCATAGTGATGCTTTCTAAGGCCCACTTGACTTCACATTCCAGGATGTCTGGCTCTAGGTGAGTGATCACACCATCGTGATTATCCTGGTCATGAAGATATTGTTTGTACAGTTCCCCTGTGTATTTTTGCCACCTCTTCTTAACATCTTCTGCTTCTGTTAGGTCCATACCATTTCTGTCCTTTATCCAGCCCATCTTTGCATGAAATGTTCCCTTGGTATCTCTAATTTTCTTGAAGAGATCTCTAGTCTTTCCCATTCTATTGTTTTCCTCTATTTCTTTGCATTGATCGCTGAAGAAGGCTTTCTTATCTCTCCTTGCTATTCTTTGGAACTCTGCATTCAGATGCTTATATCTTTCCTTTTCTCCTTTGCTTTTCGCTTCTCTTCTCTTCACAGCTATTTGTAAGGCCTCCCCAGACAGCCATTTTGCTTTTTTGCATTTCTTTTCCATAGGGATGGTCTTGATCCCTGTCTCCTGTACAGTGTCATGAACCTCCATCCATAGTTCATCAGGCACTCTGTCTATCAGATCTAGTCCCTTAAATCTGTTTCTCACTTCCATTGTATCATTATAAGGGATTTGATTTAGGTCACACCTAGTGGTTTGACTAGTGGTTTTCCCTACTTTCTTCAATTGAAGTCTGAATTTGGCAATAAGGATTTCATGATCTGAGCCACAGTCAGCTCCCGGTCTTGTTTTTCTGACTGTACAGAGCTTCTGCATCTTTGGCTGCAAAGAATATAATCAATCTGATTTCGGATTGCACTCATCTCACATGCTAGTAAAGTAATGCTCAAAATTCTCCAAGCCAGGCTTCAGCAATATGTGAACCGTGAACTTCCAGATGTTCAAGTTGGTTTTAGAAAAGGCAGAGGAACCAGAGATCAAATTGCCAACATCCACTGGATCATGGAAAAAGCAACAGAGTTCCAGAAAAACATCTATTTCTGCTTTGTTGACTATGCCAAAGCCTTTGACTGTGTGGAACACAATAAACTGTGGAAAATTCTGAGAGAGATGGGAATACCAGAACACCTGCCCTGCCTCTTGAGAAACCTGTATGCAGGTCAGAAAGCAACAGTTAGAACTGGACATGGAACAACAGACTGGTTCCAAATAGGAAAAGGAGTACATCAAGGCTGTATATTGTCACCCTGCTTATTTAACTTCTATGCAGAGTACATCATGAGAAACGCTGGACTGGAAGAAACACAAGCTGGAATCCAGATTGCCGGGAGAAATATCAGTAACCTCAGATATGCAGATGACATCACCCTTATCAGAAAGTGAAGAAGAACTAAAAAGCCTCTTGATGAAAGTGAAAGAGGAGAGTGAGAAAGTTGGCTTAAAGCTCAACATTCAGAAAACTAAGATCGTGGCATCTGGTCCCATCACTTCATAGCAAATAGATGGGCAACAGTGGAAATGGTGTCAGACTTTATTTTGGGGGGCTCCAAAATCACTGCAGATGGTGATTGCAGCCATGAAATTAAAAGACGCTTACTCCTTGGAAGGAAAGTTATGACCAACCTAGATAGCATATTCAAAAGCAGAGACATTACTTTGCCAACAAAGGTCTGTCTAGTCAAGGCTATGATTTTTCCAGTAGTCATGTGTGGATGTGAGAGTTGGACTGTGAAGAAAGCTGAGTGCCGAAGAATTGATGCTTTTGAACTGTGGTGTTGGAGAAGACTCTTGAGAGTCCCATGGACTGCAAAGAGATCCAACCAGTCCATCCTAAAGGAGATCAATCCTAGGTGTTCTTTGGAAGAAACGATGCTAAAGCTGAAACTCCAGTACTTTGGCCACCACATGCAAAGAGTTGACTCATTGGAAAAGACTCTGATGCTGGGAGGGATTGCAGGCAGGAAGAGAAAGGGACGACAGAGGATGAGATGGCTGGATGGCATCACTGACTCGATGGACATGAGTTTGAGTGAACTCTCGGAACTGGTGATGGACAGGGAGGCCTGGCGTACTGCAGTTCATGGGGTCGCAAAGAGTCAGACACGATTGAGTGACTGAACTGAACTGAACTGAAGCTGATAAATTGGAACTTCAAAAAAATTAAAACTTTTCTGTATCAAAAAACATTATTGAGAAAGTGAATTACTACTGATGGCTCCTACTTAAATCCATCACACATGGATAACTGCCTCCTCCCTACAGAATGGGAAAAATATTGCAAATCGTATATCTGACAATGACTTAATATTCAGAATATATAAAGAACACCTGCAACTCAACAAAAGATAACTCAATTAAATAATGTGCAAAGTACTCTTATCCAAGAAGATATCAAAATGGCCAATAAGTACATGAAAAGATGTTCAATTTCATTAGACAAGGAAATGCAAATAAATGAAACCGCAATGTGGAGATACCACTTCACACCTACTAGAAGCGCCATAATTTTAAAAAACAGAAAATTAAGTATGTATTAATTAAGTAAATGGCTTGTGAATGGTGGAACCAGATGTCTCATTATGAGTGGGAATTTGCAGATAAGCAAGAGGAAGCAGTTATCCATGTGTGATGGATTTAAGTAGGAGCCATGCTTAAGTATGAATTCATGCTTAACTAATATAGATACAGATGGTTCCATATAGAAATATTTATAAATTTGTGTATATACTCGTTACTATAAGCACATCAGTTTTTGGCTCTATTAACTGAGAGGGCCTAAAAGAAATAATAACCCAGTAGCAATGAGCACACCCAGCACTAAGATCTTGGTTTCTACTGCCATTCTCCAATAAGAGAACTCAGGGCTCCTTGGAGTCATTGGTGATTCTAAGGCTGGGGAGGAAATATACAACATATATCTGGAGCATCTTACAGTTGCAGAAAGTAAAGACGTGCTCAACACACACACACAGATACATATTGATGGAGGTATTTCAAAGTTTCACAGGAACCAACTGAAAGAGCTCCCAATGACCAAAAATGGAACAATTTGAGCAACAAAATAAAGTAGTATTGGGTTATAACCCAAAGTATAAAATAAATATCCACAGGATCACACTAATATAAATAAATGACAGAAAAAATTAATAAATGAAGGAGAAGATACAAACCTCACGAGCAGAAGAATTCCAAATAATTTACGTAGATGTTCTTCAGTCACTAAGTCATGTCCAGATCTTTGCAATCCCATGGACTGCAGCATTCAGGCTCTTCTGTCCTCCACTATCTCCTGGAGTTTGCTCCAATTCATGTGCATTGAGTTGGTAATACTCCACCTTCAAAGATGAAAGCACAGCTTCCCTCCTTAGGTGTGAGATGTACTGGGTGGTTTCCTTCGAAAGAGCACGATACAGAAGGGGGGCGGAAAGAGTAACTTTACAGCAGAGACGTGATAAATGATACCTCAGGCAGGTGATCATAACATCAAGTCATGTAGGCAGTACACTTGATATGACATGAGGAGAATGGCATTTTACCCCTGAGAGGTGGAAGTGTCCCAGGCTCTGAGGCTTAGGCTTGGATCCAACACCCTGTTGGCTCCATCTTGTTCTTTTGACCAAGGAAGTGGAGAGGCCAGGCCAGATTCACTGGATGGGGTGCTGACTCCACCTCTTGATGGAAGAAGCTGAACTGTTCCACAGTATATGCACAAGGTGTATATACAGGAAGGCCTAAAGAATGCTTGTAATCAACCTAGTGCTAGAATTGGCGAGTCTGACCTAGAGCACATTTTTACAAATAGTTTCACAGGGGCACAGCCATACCCCTTTGTTTGCAGTTGCCTTTGGCTGCTTTCATGCTACAAAAGCAGCATTGAGTAGCTGTGACACAGACTGTTTACTAAAGCAAGGAGCAGGTCACCTCTGTGAAACATCTGTATGTACAAGTGGAGAAACCAAGGCCTGCCATGAGCAAGTCAGCTACCCAAATCCTTTCTCCTTTCTCTCTCACCTACCCCATTGCTATGTAAATAGAGCCCCACCTGCTCATCCTTTGGTTGGAGTCACCATCACCTCCTCCAGGGAGCCTTGCAAGGGTCCACTCAGAAGCTCTCACTTCTGTCCTCATGACACTGTTACTGTGAGTGGCTCTTAACAGTAGTTTGCTAGCCTTACTCCAGCACAAGGAAAGAAGAATCTGAGGACACAGAGGCCTCTGGGATGTATCTAGAATGACTAAGGAGGCAGCTGACCCACGCTAGGGTCAGCGCAGCGGTGACGAGAACAGAATGCTGATTTTGGTTAAGAGGCAGAAATCAGTGGCAACGTCTTCCTGGCTGTGTGTCTCTGTGTCTTGTTGGCCCACCTTGCCAGCTGAGCTCAACATTGTGCTTGTAAAATGGTCAGAATGACAGTGCCCTGGGGGTCTGCATGCTTCTGAGACAGTGCCTGTACAGCGCCCTTCCCAGAGCCTGGTCAGGTGAGTGCTCAGCGGAGTGGGGTCTCCAGAGCAGCCCTAGGCTGTGACAGGGTCCTTTGGGCTGTAGGCCCCTCCTGCTGCCCTCCACTCTGCTGGGAGTGTGCATTCCTGCAGCTCAGCATCTGCGGGGAGATCTCCTTCCCTATCTGTGTTCTGCTAATAAAGAGAAACACACTTGGCGAGGTTAGACAAACAGCGGTGAGTGATTGACACAGCCGCAGCCCTTGGCCAGGCAGCGCGGGCCATGCAGCAAGCTGCTGAGAAAACACCGTGTGGGCTGTGCGTCCCTTGGTGTTTGCTTTCCATTAGCCTCACATTTTGCCCTTTAGTCACACTCTGTCTATCAAGGCTGGCCGAGGAGGAGCCTGCTCCCGTACGCCCTGGCTCACTTCAGGAGCAGCCCCTGAGGTCCCAAAGTGTTCCCTGGTGATCCCTGTTCATCCAACTACTGCAAGGGCAGCTCTGCCAGGGGAGAGCTTGGGGCTCTGAGCCCGGTTCCTCTGTCTGGAGCCACACCCGGGCCACCCTGGGAGCTGAGTTGAGCTATGTTGGGCCAGAGCCCGGGTTTAATAGCTTCCCGAATATGTCCCATGTGCCTCTGACCAGAGTTCTGCCTGGGGCTCAGGAGATGAAGAAACAGCAGACCAAACTGGTGATGGGCAGGCAGGGCACCTGTCTGTGGGCGGAAGGTCCACAGTCCCCATTTGTTTTCTAAAATAGACCTACCCAGGATGTGAGACCAGCCTCCGCACAGGGAAGGAAATGGAGAGGTCTGGGCTCAGCCTAATCCTCCTGACCCCCACCCCTCTACCACCCCTCACCTCCTTACCCCTCTACCATCCCTCACCCTTTCACTCCAGACCCATCCCCACCAAAGAGTCACTGCCAGGAATGAGAGGTTAAGAGCTCCAAACGTGTGCTCCTTCCTGCCTTTCCCATGGGGCCTCCCTCCACCTACTCCCATCTCAGAAGCTGTCTCTTCAATCCCAGACACTAGTCTTTACATCACACAATACTTACCTGCACACAGGGTTACGTGGAAATGACCATTTCCTGGGAGTCTTTGGAGACAATGTTCACAAAGCTGCAAGTGGGATTCAGGGGCAGTGAGAGCGTGTGCAGGGATACATGCCCCAGAAGATAAAATCCTGGCATCCCAGAGTGACAGGAGCCTCATGGAGGTCTGATCCACTCAAGCAAGGCACAGATCTCCTCTGCGAAACACCCCCATGTTCAGGAAGAGAAACAGTGGCTCAGCATGGGCATGTCAGCTTCCCCAGGCCTCTTGAGGTGGGCCAGGAATCCTTCCCAGGGTTCTCTAGTTTACACCAACAGAATGGTTGTCAGCCTTCGGGCTGGTAGTTTGGGAATCTGATTGTTTTGTACCTGGGCTCTTGGTCCCGCTCTCCCACACTCTCTTATTTTGTGGTATTGTTGACCACACAGAACTCAGAGGACTCTGGGCCCTGGCTACCCACTGAGGGTGCTTGGACAAACCAGCATCCACTCAGACCTCAGCTTTCACATCTGTTCATGGGGATCCTGGTGGGAGGAAGCCAAGAGGTGACCCAGCTCTTCCCACCCCATCAGAGAGGCTCCAGGCTGGAGGGCCGAGTGCTGCCTGCCTCCCTGACAAGGCTCTCTCCTCCCTCCTCCTCTGAAGGGGAAATTACCCATTAATGAAAGAGAATTACAAACGCAGCGTCTGGCCCAGCGCCCAAGGTCCTTGGGAGAGCAGGGAGGGAGCAAGCGTGCTGGAAGGCGAATTGGAAACAAATGCACGGGGGTGTTTTCTTTGGTGGATCCACGGTCCCCTCCCCACCCCCTATTCCTACCACTGTCCCAAATTTGGACTTTTTCGGAAACGGATTTCATGCCTGGGCTTCCCATGAACTCTCTTAATTCAATTGAGGGACCATTATCGGTACCGGGTGTAATGGGCTGTTTCCGCAGCCTGGAGGAGGCCTGTGCAGGCGAGGTGGGGGTGCTTCTCTCCTCTGCAGGTGGGGGCTGGGGTAGGGGATAATGGCGGAGCTGGGATGAAGCCCCTTCCCTGGCAGGTGCCCAGAGGGGTGGAATAGGAGGCAACAATTAATTTGAGGCCAGGCAGGGTAGCAAGGGGGAATCAGATGCAAAAGGGGCAGGAGGCAAAACAATAGCAGGTGAATCTGGGGCTTAGAGGTGGGGTCCCACAGACTCGGCAGGAGGGAATGTTAGGACCATATGTGGGAGGAGCCATCTGCCAAGATGTAAAGGTCCCCCTCCCCAGACACTTCATTGCCCATCCTCCTTCCTCCATGAGGAATTCTCTCCCACCCACCCTATTCCTATGCAGGGTCCCTCTTGCTCATCTTCTGATTGGACCCACTATCATCTCCTCCAGGAAGTCTTCCAGGGGCCCACCCCACAGCCCCCCTTTCTACCTCATGGTACTAACTGCCTTCGTCTTTCATGGTCTGAAACGAGCCTGTTCAGGGTCTGAAACAATACAAGGTCCTGGAGGGAGAGACCAGGAGGTGGGCCAAGTTTTGGAGAAGGGGTAAGGGGACTAGATGGCTCCTCCTAGCAGAGGGTATCCAGGCTGGTGTGGACAGAGAGTAGGTCCTGTCCCCATGTGGAAACTGGCCTATGGAGCTGTGCCCTGGGCCATCCCCTTGGCCTTTTCCCAGTCCTCATCTAGCAGGAGGGTCCTTGTACCAGCCTTGAAGGCTGGGCCTGGTGAGAACACTCACAGGGCACTTAACTGGGCCGCCCAAGCACATACCGTGAAGATTTCCTTCTGCAGAACGAGCTCACAGTCCCTTCTTAGTTTCTGGTAGGACAGACATGTGGACCCTGACTCCATGGCAGTCCCTTGAGAAATGCAAGGCTGGTCAAAACCATGTGGCTGGGAGCAGAGGATGAAGAGCCCTGCAGACCCACCTCATCTCCCCTACAGAGGCCTTGCCTCTTGTACTAAGGCCGGAGCCTGGTGATCCGGGTGGTAGGTGGGACTAGATCCAGAGCTGAGACTCCCAACAGCCAGGGACTGTTCTCAGGAGGCTGAAGTGAGCTGCAAAGGGATAGAGTAAAGTGCAGCCCTAGGCTTGATACATACTGGGCAAGTACAGAGGAAAAGCAGGCCACATCTCTGTCCCCAAGGCCTCCTGCCTTTGTGAGTGTTTTTCAGACGTTGCACACAATATGGCCTGAGTTCATCAAACACTCTGCACTCTCAGCCCTTTTTTGGGGGGTGGGGGGGGAGAGGTGTGCTTCCCAAGTGGTAAAGAATCTGGCTGTCAGTGCAAGTTCAGTCCCTGGGTTGAGAATATCCCCTGGAGGAGGAAATGGCAACCCACTCCAGTATTCTTGCCTGGGAAATCCCACGGACAAAGGAGCTTGGTGGGCTATAGTCCAAGGGGTCACAAAAGAGTCAAACACCACTGAGAGACTAGCAGCAGCAGTGGTTCCCCAGGACTAGTTTTGGCCTGTGGCCTGTGGACATAGTGATGAGGGTCACTTCCAGGCTGCAACAGAGAAGAGTCAGTCTTCCATCTCCTCACTCTTTTTCTTCAGTTTGTGGTACCCAAGTGATCACAGGTGTTGCTGCAAGATAGTGAAGCTGTTGTGAAGCCTGGAACCATGAGTGACTTGTGGAGTGCAGAGCCCCAGCTAACCTGTGTGTGAGATGGGGCAGGCATGAGAAATAGACCTTGGGGGTGCTAAGGGGTGGGTGACCAACACTGGTATGGTGGTATTGGTGCAGGGGGTTTGGGTAGGAGGTGGACTGAAATCCATATCAGAGGCTGGAAGGATGGTGACCCCCATGATTACAGCTGCAAGGAAAACTTTGAATGAGTGGCTTTGGGAGAAGAGGTAGGAAAGCAGATGCTAGCGGCATGTGGGGTTGCAACTGGCTGTGCTTGTGCAGTGGCTACAGAAAAGAACGGAGCTCAAGATAGAACTGGCCAGATTGCTAGCAGAATAGAAAAGAAGTTGGTAGTGCCCAGAGAACTGAGCCTAGATGACTAAAAAGACTAACTGCTTCTCAACTCAGACATTGAAGGTGAATTTGATGCCTTGGAGAGAAAATGCCTAGTAAACTCTCCTAATCCATCAGATGGCCTCAGGCAAGATCAGAATAAGGGTGGATCAGATCCAGAGCAGCTTTATCCCTGCAGAAGGCTGAGAGAGAATTTGTTTCTTGAGGCTGCATAAAAAAGCACCACGGACTGGGCTATCTAGACAAGGCCTGTAGGCAGGGTTATTTGCCACTCATTTCCCAGGCCAGAAGTGGGCCTATTTGGTGGGTTACTCAGCACCCAGAGAAAATCAGTGCAGCTGAATGGAGAGGAGGGTCTCCTTGGGCACAGGGTCAGGACCCTGTGAGCGCACAGCAGACAAGAGAGCAGAAGCAGGACCTAGAAAAGGCGTCCACTCCCCATCTGACCCGGGGCCCTGACACCCCAGTCTCTTGGTAGGACAGGAGATGTTCACTGGGCATGCATGGGAGACCCCCTCTTAGATGGGAGGGACCGAAATCCTAAAGGACTCTGAACTTGCCGAGGCTGTAAGGATCCTTGTTCAAGTATCCTGAGAGTAAGAAACTGTGTTCTCAGGCTTACCCTGTTTCCGGGGCTGGGGCTGGGCTTGTCAGTAGCCTGGCAGGACTGAGAGGGCCCGTCAGAGCCAGGCTGGGGCCTGGGGCACACAAGGAAAGGGCATTCTGAGGACCCAAGTCTGAGGTGGTTCCAAGCCAGCCCTCAGGGAAGGCGGCCAAGGCGGGCAGAACTTCAAATGCTTCGGGGTTATTTTATTTTATTTTATTTTACATAAGTGGAGGCAAAAATTGGTTTCTCGTGTGGTCTAACACTTTCCAAGTTGTAACATCACTCCCCAGCTCCTGCCATTCAGGGTGGAGCCAAGATGGGAAGAAGAGGGGTGAGCTGTGGGCTCCAGCTCTCCCTCCCTACACAAAGCCACCTTGGGGCACAGCCACAACAGTCTCAACCCCAACCCTCAGGGACACACATCCTCCAATCAGAGCCCTTCCCTTCTGGACCATCTGTTTGATATTAGGCAGGTTACCCCACTTCTCTGAACCTCAGTCTCTCTGACTGTGAAATGGTCATAGAGCTTATGCATGTGAGCCTATTTGGGACCATGCGTTTCTCCGGAGCCCAGGGAGTAATGAGTCATGGTTCTATTTTACAGCTCTCCTGAGAGGTCTCTGACTTGGCATGTTCAAGCTGGAGGTGGGGAATCTCTCAGTCAGGACCCCTGAGGCAACCCCTTCTTTCCCAGGAAGCTCAGCCCACTTGGGCAGGGGACCCACTGGGCCCAGGCTGGTGACCCTGGGTGGGTCCCTTGCTGCCCAAGCCCTCTTCCCACGGGACCCCCAGTCATGGCCTCCTCTCTCTCTTCCACTGCATCTGCCTCTAGAACTCTGCCTCAGTTTACCACTGACGTTCCCCAGGACCCCTGGAGAGGAGGCTCTTAGGATGAGCAGCCTAATTCCTTTGACTGATCCATCCGCTCCACGGTGTCCCCTTCAATTCCATCTTCCATGCCATCTGCCAGACCCCACAGCTTTGTTCCTGTGCTGCTCAAACAGCTGCCCCCTGGACAGGTCACCCAAGACCCTCGGGGTCCTGCTCCTGCCTACCCAGCCGCTTCACCCTCCACTTCTGATCCGGAAGGCCACGCTCTCCTGCACTCCTCCCTGTGCTCATTCCTCTGCCAGAAACGTCCTTCCTTCCTTCCCTACCTGCTCAGCTTAGACCTGCCCTCTGAAACCACCTCCTGACCCCAAGTCCTCAACCCTTGAAGCCCCCAGAGCAACTTGTGTGGTGTTTTTGAGGCCTTCCTTCTTGGCTAGCAGGTGCTGGCGATCACTATTGGTCAGCTCCCACTGCGTAACACAGTACCCAGAACCAGCAGGTGGTTACGTCTGCTCATGAATCTACTGGTCAGTCGGTTCTCCTGGTCTTAACTGATCTTGGCTGGACATGCTGTGGCATCTGTGATAGTTTGGTCAGGAGCAGGCTTGTTTAGGATGACCTCTGTATTCACTTTCTCTACTATATAAAGAATCATTCCTCTCCCATTAAGAGAGAGGCTGGAAGTGTGGCTGAAGGACACCAACGCAGGCCTTCCTTGGCTCCACCACTCACCCTCATCTGTCTCATCAGTGGCTGAGAAGAGAGACTGAGGGACCAGAGGTGGGCAGAGACTCAGTGTGAAAGGAGTCGGGGTCCTGATGACCGTGGGGGACAGGGCTGGCCTGGGTTGTGGTGTGGCCCCCAGGAGGACGTGCTGATGCCCACTATGCCTGCTCCTGGGCTCCAGCTGAGTCACTCCCTCATGGCTGAGCCCAGCTTGGGATTCCTGGAGACCCATGAAGAAAGTTTACCATAGGCAGTGGTGCCCAGCCACTAAGCAGCCCTGGGAGGCTGTTCATCTTTGAGGGATTTTGCGTCCAAGACTGGAGTCGTATCAGGGGAGTGGCTGTGGGGAAATGGGGTGATAGGGAAGAGAAGGAAAAGGAGGGGACAAGAGAGGTGCAGGATGAAGGACCAGTGGAGAGAAGGAAAGGAGGAGCCAGAGTGAGGTGGGCAATTATCACCTTGCCAAGCATCCCTTTGCTTCAGTGCCTGTGTCCAAAGTTGCTAGTTGTCTCTCTACCTTAGTCCAGTGAGACAGGAATGGTCACCACCTTTTACAAAGGGACATAGATCCAGGGAACTCTGGGACCCAGGCAGGATGGGCAGGAGCATCCCTGTTGTCACGAGTGGACTTTGAGGCACCAAATGTGGCAGCTGGTCTCAGGGGCTGACCTCCCCTCCAACCCACTGGAGCCGGGAACGTTCTCTCCCCATTATAGGCAAGACTCATGCCAAAAGATCCACCTGAGCTTCTGGCCTTCACCCCAGCCTCCTAGGGAAGACATATTCCCCAGAGCTGGGTGGACACTCAGGACCGCTACCTGATCTGTTGTTGTCCAGTTGCTCAGTCGTGTCCAACTCTGTGAGACCCCAGGGACTGCAGCATGCCAGGCTTCCCGGTCCTTCACCATCTCCCAGAGCTTGCTCAAACTCATGTCCATTGAGTCAATGATGCCATCCAATAATCCTCTGTCATCCGCTTCTCCTCCTGCCTTCAATTTTCTCCAGCATCAGGGTCTTTTCTGAGTGGTCTCTCTCTAATGAGTGCATCAAGTGGCCAGAGTATTGGAGCTTCAGCTTCAGCATCAGTCCTTCCATGCATATTCAGGACTGATTTCCTTTAGGATTGACTGGTTGGATCTCCTTTCAGTCTAAGGGACGCTCAATAGTCTTCTCCAACATCAATTCAAAAGCATCAATTCTTTGGCGCTCAGCCTTCTTTATGGTCCAACTCTCACATCTATACACGCTGCTGCTACTAAGTCTCTTCAGTCGTGTCCGACTCTTAGTGACCCCATGGACTGCAGCCTACCAGGCTCCTCCATCCATGGGATTTTCCAGGCAAGAGTACTGGAGTGGGGTGCCATTGCCTTCTCCGATCTATACAAACTACTGGAAAAACCATAGCTTTTACTATATGGACCTTTGTTGGCAAAATAATGTCTCTGCTCTTTAATACCTGAGGGCACATCCCACCCCGCCCCACCCCGCCCCCACCAGCCAGGACCTTACAGTGATGGCCCAAACTCCAGCCTCCATCCAGCAGGCATCATGAGGACCTAGTGGCAGGCTGACTCAGTTTTGCTCATCTGCAAAATGGAGACAGACACTGCTTGCCTAGACGAACTCCAGAAGAACTCGGGACAGTACGCTGGTGCAAGGGAGGTGTGCACGTGGGGTTACAGCCCTGGGTTCAGGTCTTTGTGTTGCAGGTCTGCAGCTGGTGACTTTGGCACAGGTACTAGGGTTCTCAGAGCAGTAGAGCAGCCAGGAGAGGATGACGTGTGTTCCCGAGGCCTAGGGCCACCCTGGGAGGGATGATGACAGACACCCAGCTATTACTGCGTCTTGGGACCAGGCCCTTCCCACTCACTCGGGGCAGAGGCAGCCCCAACAGGGATTCACCCAAGGCGCTGGCGGGCCTGTCATTCAGGCCTAATCCCTGCCCTTTGTCCGCCTGCCACCGGGGCTTTGGGTTGCCACCTGCCTGCGCCAGGTGATGTCATGGGAAAAGAATGTGATGGGTGGGGTCCGGAGAGGGGCCATCCTGGAGAGTGTCTGTCTCCCGTCTCCAGGTGGGCCGGGGTGCTGCGGGAGACGCAGCCCTGCAGTGTGGAAACTCAGGTCTCCCCTCCCCTGTGGGCCTTGGATATCATCCTGTCCTGCAGATGACATGTGTTCCATGAGGTCAAAAGTTTGAAAGTACTGGAAGCTTCCAGAGCCTTGTTTAAAGGAAGGCTGCTACTGAGCTCGTGGTCACAAAGCAGTGCATGAGAACAAAACAACGGGGGCTTTTGTGTCCAAGGCTCCATCGACTCCTCGAAACAACTGCAGAGCTGGGCATGGACATGTTCTCTGGGAGAGCAGCCCTGGCTGCACTGAGTTACCAGGGCTCCGGCAAGACTCAGCAGTGTGGGGGGCCTGCCATCCTGTGAGCTCAGAGTAGGGGCTGCCAGAGACTTCTCTGAGCCTCCGTTTCTCCATCTGTGAAACAATTTTTCTGCCCCCCACTGCCTTCCTACCAGGCCAGGAAATCCCAGGCAGATTTCTTAACTTCCTGTGGTCACTCTCAGTCAACTCATTCCTGCAATTCTCTACCTCCTGCGGGGGCAGGACTGGGCCCTCACACAGGGCGGTAGAGGACGCAGGGGCTGCCCTGGGGGCTTTGTGCCCTAACCTGATGACATCCTTCCTACCTGCCCTTCGACCTTTGGAGCCTCACCTCCTGTGGCTTCTGGGACCCTCCTCATGACTCTGCTGCCATTTCCTTCCCTTATTTATGTGGTAACTGGGGAGCCAGCCTCCTTCCACCTGGTGACTCTAGCATCTCAAGGCCTCAGCATCCTTGACTGGGTCCTGTGCAAGGGTCAAGAGATGATAAGAGATAGAGGGTGCAGAGATTTGGGGGCCAAGCCAGGAAAGGCACACGTTAGAATGTTGCATCCTGTAGGACAGTGAAAGCTCTGAACTTGACCTGTAAGTCACCATGTCCTTGTAGGCACCAGGTGGATTTGCCTCCTGCTCACCAGCTGCCCAGCCAGAGTATAACAGTGGGTGTGGTGGGGGGCGCGGAGGAAGTGGTGAGTTCTTTTTCCAGTGGCGTCACTCTCCCAAGCCTGGAAGTGGGTGAAATGTTCTCTCAGGGCACATCTGTGGGCATTTGAGGAGACACCTTTGCTGGTCCCTTTCTGTGACTTCTGTGGAACACTATCACCTCTTTGGCCACTCCCTCCTAGCTCCTGCACCCACTCAGCCCTCACTGCTGAAGCTCCCCCATCCCCTCCTCTCAGGCACTACAGTGAGCAGGATCCTGAGATGGCCCAGAGCCTACCCCGGAGTCCCCTCCTGTGACTGTGACAGAACCATGAACAGGTTACTGAACAGACTGTCTTGAGGGTGGGCCTAAACTAACTGGAGGGAAGGGCTTTTAAAGAATATGAAGCGTCAGAGAGATGGATGCCCTTCTGCTGGCCTGGGAAGAAACTAACTGTTTCTGGGGGCCGCATGGCTACTTGAGTGGCCTCTGGGAAGAAGAGCCGTTCCTTGCAGGCAACCTCATCCCACGGCTGCATGGACCTGAATTCTGCCAACCACAGGGAGCTTGGAGAGGACCAGAGTCCCAGATGAGACTGCAGTCCTGGGAGACATAAAGACGCTGAGTCTGGAGACCCTAAGCAGAGCTCCACCTAAGCTGCTCCTGGGCTTCCAACCATGGAGACCATGAGATCGTCAGTCTGCTATTGCGATCACTCAGTGTGTGGCAGCTCCTTGTGCAGCTTAGAAAATGGACACAGGCAGGACTTGAAGGGTTCCTGCCTGAGAGAAGCACGCGTCCTTCCCTGAGGCTGTGCAAACCTCCCAAGCCTCCCAGATTCCCCAGTGGCTGAGGCCAAAATTCTCTGTGACACACCATGAAGAGGTGGAATGATGTCCTTCCAAACGTCACACCTGCCCGGTGTTGCTGAGTGTGAACTTACTTGCAAACAGAGTCTTGGCGGGTTAATGAATTAAGGATCTTGTGATGAGATCATCCCGGATTGTCCTGGTGGGCCCTAATTCCACCGACTGGTGTCCTTCTAAGAGGCGAGGACACAGACACACACAGACAGGGAAAGGTCGCATGACACAGAGGCAGAGGTTGTCGTGACGAGGCCGTAATCCAGGGGGTAACTGGGGCCACCAGAAACTGGAAGAGACAAGAAGGGTCCTCACAAGAGCCTCTAGAGGGAGCATGGCTCTGCTGATAGCTTGATTTCAGATTTCCCTCCTCCAAAACTGGGAAAAGATACGCTTCAGTTGTAAGCCCCCTGCCACCCTAGTTGTGTTGTTTTTCTAAAGCAGCTATGGGAAACCAGTGCACATCCTGACGGAGTCATCCAGGAGAGGCTGGAAGAACAAGCAGCCCAGATGACGGAAAGGAGCTTCATCAGACACTTAGGTCCTTGCCACTGAGCCCCTGTGTCTGGGACACGCAGTAACAGAGCCTCCAAGTTGTGGCAAAGTACCTCCTCTCTTGTCACAGGGAAAAATAAGAGGTCATAGTGGGTGATTTCAGGGAGACCTCCTGAATATCCATGCTGACAGAATGTAGGCATTTCCGCCTTTCACCAAAGGAAACCAAGGCTCAGAGAAGGGAAACAGTTTGCCCAACAGACAGGCATTGTCCCTAGAAAAACACTCAGAGGACACAGAAAGAACAGGACAAGAATGTTAATTGCAGCCTTGTTTTTGTAGCAAAACCCCCAGACCAGCCTAAATGTGCCTTCATCAATAGAGGTGTGACTAAATAAATTAGGAAACCCTCGGAGGTTTTCTGCAGGTTTGGACAGGATGGATCTCTGAGACGCAATGGGGAGTGGAGGAAGCAACCTGCACAGTGAAGTGTGGAAACATGATCCCGTGGAGGCCTTTGACAGCCCAGCAAATCCCGAGTCAAACAAACTAATCGCAGGAAGACATTTTTTGAACAATCGGGGAAATTTGAAGACTGATGGGGCATTAGACAATATTAAGGAATGACTGCTGATTTTGTCAAGTGTGCTGACGGAATGGCGTTGTTAAAGGGGAAAGGAGACCTACCTCGGGGAGACAGCAACATACTGAGATGACTGCAAGTGAGGCGGTGGTGCCTGAGATTTGCTTGGAACAAGTCACTGGGGGCAGGGATATGGAGGCGCCAAGAGCGGTCATGAGAGGAGCTTGGTGGAGCTGCACAGTGGGTATTGGAAAATTTCAACAACAAAAGTTAAGCACCATAAAGCAATGTTTTCTACATATATACATGAATATAAATAAAGGCATGTTTTAATGACCAAAAGGATGTACTCCAGACAGGCACAGGTGGACGCCTGAAGAGGTGGGACCCTGATTAGAGGGGTGGGGCCATTTGTGGAGCCATGAATCTTAATTTGCAGGGTTTAGTTTTTTAGAGAGAGAATGCCTAGAAGTTTTACTCATGTAATTAAATGCTGCCCTCAACCAAATAATAGGAGAGAAAAGGCTGAGTGGTACAAAGGTTCAGTTATAAGATGAACTAGTCCGGAGGATCTAACGCATGGCATGGTGACTACAGTTGACAATACTGTATTGTACACCTGAAATGTGCCCAGAGGTTAGATCGCAAGTGTTCTCACCACACACACACACACACACACACACACACACGCACGCACACACAAAGGTAACTATATGAGGTGAGGAGTATGCTAATTAGTTTGTAGTAGTCAATTCACAATGTACACATATACCAAAACACACTGTATACCTTCAATATATACAATTTTTATTTTTCAATTAACAAAAAGAAAAATCTGGTGCTGTGGGCTTCAGTGGTGGCTTAAGAGCCAGGTGTTCCCACAACCCTACACACTCTGTCGGCAAGTTTCAGAGAAGTGGTGCCCACTCCATGCCTGCACATCCCTGCCTGAGCTCGTGTCTACAACTGCCCAGGAACTGGTGGAAGGAACAGAGTCCTCACCAGATTTGGAGCCATGGCAGCCACTCTCCACTCCCACAGCGCCACTTGGATGCCACTCTACTTATATTACGCCACAGGACTGACAGCTCAGGGCAAAAAGGGTAGCTGGGGGCCAGATGCACCAGGAGCCACCATTTGATTTTCAGTAACCCCAAGAAGGGGAGTGGGAAGTTTCCTGTGAGGGCAGAGCAGGTAGTGTGTCCGCTGGTCGTGTGTAAATCCCAGATCTGCTACCTGGTCTGCGTGGCTGGAGAGGGCCATTTCTGGGTTCAGACTCCATAGTGTGTGGAATAGTGTCCCCCCTAAAGTTATGTCCACCTAGAATCCGATAACATGATCTTATTAGAAAGCAATGTCTTTGCATATGTAGTTAGTGAGACACGGTTGTCCTGGAGGAAGGCGGGGCCCGAATCCAATGAATGATGTCCTTAGAGGAGATGAGGACACACAGGTATCTGAAGGGAGAGGTAATGGGCCAATGGGGGCGGAAATTGGAGTGATGCAGCCGCAAGCTCAGGGATACCTGGAGCCCCCAGCAGCTGGAAGAGGCGGAACAACCCTCCCCCGGAGCTATCAGAGGGAGCACAGGCCTGCGACATCTCGATCTCAGACTTCTAGCCTCCAGAACTGGGATGGGATAAATGTCACAACAGTCCCCAGGTGTAAATGGGGACCACAGCAGTGTCTGTGCTGCAGATTTGATTATTCCAAGGGTGAGCTTAGATAATAGTCACTGAAAAACAGGCACTCTGGTGGGGACAACTGGAACAGAGGCTGCTGATGAGGATACAAACTCACTCAGATACAAAGGGACCGAGGAAGTAGCTAGAGGCCTGGTTGGACCCAGGGTTCAAGAGATGCTGTCAAGACTCAGTTTCCCTTCGCTATGGCCTGGAATGGCATGCTGACCACCCAGCCAGCCACTGTGACCAGTATGAAGCCACTGAGCAGCACAGGCTGAGGTTGCTTTCTCCAGCCCTGGGCAGGAGCACAGGGCCCCAAGAGGACTAAGGTGGGATCTGCACCTGCTGCAGTGGCCGCAAACCGACAAACATGTCCCACGTCGCGGCATCAGAGATGATGCCGGCTGAGGAAGGAGCCCCACCCAAGAACGCACTTATCTCAGGCAGCTTGGGCCACTGTAACAGAGCACCACAGGCTGGGGCTTTAACTACAAACAGTTCTTCCTCACAGTTCTGAAAGCTGGAAGTCCAGGATCAAGCATCTAGTGAGAACTGTCTTCCTGGCTTGTGGACAGCCACCTTCTTGCTGTATCCTCACATGGCAGAAAGAGAGAGGCTCTTCCTATCAGGACACCAGTCCTGTGGGATCAGGGACTCCCCTTATGACCTCATTGAGCCTGAATCACCCCCTTACAGGCTCCATCTCTAAAACAGTCACACTGGAGGGTGGGCTTCAACAGGGGGAGTTTGGGACAGGATTCAATCCATTGAAGTCCCTCTGCCTGTCCCCACTCTAGCCCACCCCAGCCCACTCCCATGCCGGCCCCAAAGACCCTGTGTCAAATCCAGACCTGACCTTGTCCTTGCCTTCCTTAAAAGACTTTCCTTAATTCTGACACCAACAGAACAGTTGCTGAAATGGCTGGCCACATAGAATTTCTCTACAGAGACAAGCCAGGCATTTCTCCTCTCTGTCCCCACAACCACTCCTCCCTGGAGTGCAATGCCGTTTCCTCTCCCCTCATGTCTAGACTCGCCTCATGACTTGCTTTGTCCAATGGAAGGTGGAGGGAAGGACCTCATCCCTGCAGACTGGGCCTTCTGGGGCTTTGTTGTTCCCATGTCCACTTCCTAGAATGTTCCCTTTCAGCCTCCCAGATAACCAGGACCAGAAGCTTTCCTGGACCCTAGCAAGACACAAAGCTGTGTGGTGAGAAGGGCTCTGGAGAGGAGAGAGCATGGAGAGATTGGCAGACAGCCCCAGCCCTGCAATGAGGCACCAGGCTGTGAATGGGATCATCTTGGAAAGATTAGGTTGCCATATCAAGCAGAGATAAATTGCTCCACTCTTCTCTGATGGCTCAGACAGTTAAGAATCCACCTGCAGTGCAGGAGACCTGGGTTAGATCCCTGGGTTGGGAAGTGCCCCTGGAGAAGGCAATGGCTACTCACTCCAATATTCTGGCCTGGAGAATTCCATGGACAGAAGAACGTGGCAGGGTACAGTCCATAGGATCATAGAGTCAGATATGACTAAGTGACTTTCACTTTCACTTTTCTTTCACCCAAATTGCAGAATCTGGAGCAATTAAATTATTGTTGGTGTCTTGGGGTAGTTTCTTACATCTGACTGATACAGGTCTCCATTCATCTCTGGAGCTTTGACCAGAGAGATGTGGAAGAGGAATGCAAACTGAGAAATAGCCACTGCCTTAAACGGAATCTCTGGGAAGGGTTACAGGTGAGTGGCAGCGAGGGCATGCACTCTGGAAGTTTGGTTCAGCTTCCATCCCTGCTCTGGACTTCAGTTTCTCTCATCTGCAAAGTAAATGGCTTGGATAGGACCAATGACTTTTAGATATTATTTAGCCCTTTTGGTGGACAGGAGATTGGGTCAGCCAGCACCCATGGCACCTTGTTCTGAAGATGACACTTGGGTTCCTTTCCAAATCCCCAGTGCCCTTGGAGATAATTGTCGTGGATGCTCCGGGGCCTGCTTTCCCGCTATGAAGAAGTAGCCATGTAGCCAGAGGCTCATCTTCCCTGAAATCTCACCAGGAAGCAGAACTCTGAGATCTTCTTCCTGAGGCATCTGCACTCAAGGACCCTGTGTAGCTGACAGGAGCAGAGCCAGCCACCTGGTTCCAAAGTCAGGCTTCTGACTCCCAGCTCCCCCACCCACAAGCTACTCACTGGCTCTGGCCTCAGTTTCCCCATCTGTACAACAGGCTAATAGGAGCTGATGCGTGGCTTGATGGCACAGTGCCTGGCATACCATGAGGGCTCACAAAGCCTCAGCTCAGGGAGCTATTTCTGTTATCCTTACCATCAGTCTCCTGGGGCTGACCCAGTTACTGTCTTCTTCCAAACCCAACACTTGGGCCTCCCCTCATCTGATAACCTTCCAGGTCAGCCCCTGCCTGCTGCTGTGGGCAGTCAAGCTCCCTGGGCTGTCATGGCCCACAACACAACTCCAAATCACTGCACAGAGATGCCCCATGGAAACAATCAGGCCAGCATGGCAATCCAGCTGGAGCAGGGTAAGGTGGCAGCGTGGCTCAGGGTTGCCTCTCATACTCAGAGACTCCAAAGGGCTTTAGGGCTCAGGCGCCAGTAGGCAGTGCAGGACTCCTGGGATGCGTGCACTTGCCCTTCCCCTAGGGAGATGAGACAAGAGCATCTTACTTGGCAGGAAGACTTGTCCAGGGAACACCACTGGGAAGAGGACAGGGATGACCCGCACCTGCTGTAGGGTAGCACTGTGCCTGAGGATCCACCAGTCACCAAATGGCACCAAACATCATAACGACAGAAGTTACAGCCCATGGCCATCCTCACATGTATTAATCCAGTCCCAGCAAGATGGGAAGGTTGTGTAGTGTTTCATTTCACTGATGAGCAAACTGAGGTATAAAGACTGTCCATGATGGGACCAGCATTGGATGCAGATAGCCGTCTGGGGTCTAAGTTCTGAAGCCCAAGGTCTAAGCCAGGATGCTCAAAGGAATCACGTGGCCAGAGTGGAAGCCAGGAGTTGCTGTGCTGGCCCCTCCACTCTGCCCCCACCCTACCCAGCCACATTCCACCTCTTACCTGGGGGTGAGGCAGGCACAACAAGGAGCTGGACAGGGTGGGGCATTCAATTTCCAACTCTTGCCCCGCTACTGTAATAGGAAAAGTCAGGGAAAGCCACGGCAAAGCCCGGCGCCATGGATGCCGCCTGCCGGAGGCCTCATGGCCACAGAACCTGCAGTCATGCAAATGATTAATGTCAGCTCCATGGAGGGCCGGGGTCCACAGGAAATTGGAGTCGATGAATTTAAGAGAGAAACTCCTTGTTTAAACAGAACTACTTTAGAAAATAAATACTGCCGAAGTTGATGGTAAATACAGATATTTGTGTGGGACAGAGGTGGAAATATGAATTTAATAAAGCTGGTGGCACGTGGCCCTGCTCCTTGGCCCCCTGAGCCAGTGTCCCAGCAGCCTGGGCTGCTCAGAACAGGGCCTCGCTTCCTATTTCACTCCTGTGACCTTGGCAATTTACAACCCCTCCCCAGCCTGAGCCTTGGAGCGGTCTACAATCTCTCTTGCAGGCCAGTGTAGAGCTGTTGGCCCACTGCGGCCGTCCCCTCCTCCAGGAAGCCCTCCATGACTTTGCTGATGATGCCGGCATCCTGAGTGCTATGACCACACCCATAGCCTCTCAGACCTGCCCTGGGTGCAGTAGGCCTCCCTGTGGGCTTCACTAACCCCACTTGGTAGAGGGGAGACAGGGACTCCAGAAAACGAAGTGACTTTCCCAGAAGTAAGTCACAGAATAGAGAGGAGCTGGGGCCCACTAGGTGTGCCGGTTCAGTAATAGGGTCTAGGGTTGGGGAGGAACCACTATCCAGCTCTGCAAAATCCTTGTGGGCCCAGCAGCAGGGTGTGGGGGGACAATGCCCCTTAGGAGGGGATCCTCCTGTGGCCAGGAAGCTCCATCCCACTAGAGGCAAGGGAGAGTGCCCATAACTCCCACGCTGCACATCTGCTCATGTCAGACCTCCTGCCCCCGACCTGTCCTGTGACATTTACCGAACCCTTTCTGTATAAGGTCAGAGACCCAGACAGAGTCAGACTCCACCCCACCATGGTTGGGGGCCCCAGACATGGCTGGTGGAACGTGCCAGAGAAGATATGTCCCACAAGCTGTGGCCCAGACAAGGAGACTGGAACAATCTACCGTGGCTGGGGATCCCAGTGTTGCAGGAACCATCCACACCCCCCCTAGGATTCTCAGGATGGCTGATGCCGTCCATAAAGATAGGGTCAGCTGGTGCCAGGCACCTGGAGCAACTCCACCCCTCCTCATACACACACCCCTCAGAGGCTGGTCATAGAGCAGGCCACAGCCCCACAGGAAGCACCCAGAATCCCCTAGCAGATAGCCTAGCCACTCTGGGTCTGGCCCAGCGAGGGGAGTGCTTGCTGACAGTGCCCCTCAGAGGCAGGTGTTGTTACCACCTCCACTTTTCAAGCGGAGAAACCAAGGCACAGAAAGGATAAGAGGCCCTTGAGGCCACGCAGTATATGGCAGCCCTGGAGAGTGTCCACAATGGCTGGCTGGAGTCTTCAGGACACGACTGCCTGGAGGCCAGACCCCCATGCCTCTCCCAGCAGCCTCACAAGCCTGGGCCCTCGAGACGGGCTCAGCTGAAGCCATGGTCCACCACATGCACCCGTTTCTCGGATGAGAAGACTGAGTCTCAAGAGAGGCTGGGCCGGAGGTTCACCCTACCTGGAGTGTCTCAAGGCTCCCTGAGGAAGGACACACCCCGCCTCCCACCCCCGCTGAGGACAGCTGCACCCTGCTGGTGGAGACAGGTCTCAGGAACAACAACGCTGCTGTGTCAACACGTGCAGGACGACGGTGATTTACACGGGGCCTCCTAATCCCCCACCGGGCACCCTGACTCATGGGCCTGGCACCCCTGCCCGCGCCCGCAGGTGGACGGGCATTCACCGCGACGGCTGCGCCACTGTTATTTTTTCATAAGCCTGCCTTGAAATTTGTCAAACCACATATTGTTCTCGCACACGCCCGTCAGAGAAGCCCGCGCCAGATGGGCTGGCTTCCTACGTGTGCTCCAGGCAGCAAAGTTACACATCGACTTCGGTTTTATGTCAAACCTTTAAAAGGGGGAAATAAAAAAGAAGACATAGGAGAGATTTTTTTAAAAGAAGAAAGAAATGAGTCGGAGTCTGAACAGGCAGGACTGTGATCATGCACATATCCTGGCTCGCTGGTGCCGGGTTTTATATGGAAACTCGGCCCGTGGTAAATAGAACTTCCCGGCTGTCAGGTCCTTCATTAGCGAGGTGTGCATAATTTATGTATTTAAGAGCTGCCTTCAGCCAAGCTATCACACGGGGAGCATGCTTCATAGGTGTTAGTGTTTATACGGACAGTAAATAAATGTCACACACACACAAAATCCACTCTCAGGCCAGTGCTGACGCGGCCCCATCCATCATCCGCCCAGCTGGAGGTTTCGCAGGGCTGCCAAGGCCCGAGGGCTGCCTGGCCTGGCAGCAGAGCTGGCAGGGCCGGAAAAGGCTGTGTGAAGGCGGGAGGCCTAGGGGCTCTCACACCTGTCCAGAGGCCACAGGAGCCTCTGGGAGGAGTGGGCCTGCCCATCAGGAGGCCCCCCTCCAAAGACCTATCCCCTGAATTCATCGACATCAGGCCAAGCCAGGCCATGCTGGCTCCAAGGGCTTCCTTGGACAAGGATGGAGGGGCCTGGTCCATCTCTGCTCAGCCAAGGCTGCCGAGCCTGGAGCCACCTCAGAGGCCAGCACGGGCCGGTAGCTAATAATAGCACTGCAAGCAGGGGCCAGGCCAGTGGTGTTTCCATCCATTAGTTCACTGGCTCCTCACCCTGCCTACCTGGTAGGTCCTGTTTTTTAAAGTTTGGAGCTATTTTTAATGAAAAAAATTTCTTGAAATCGTTTTTGCAATTCTTTTTCATGGTCCACAATCAAACTGTACACGCTGGCAGGCCATCGAGGACATGTCCTCACCTCTGTAGCCTCTCATTCAGCCCCCGCCCCAGAGACAGCATTTTCTGCAGTTCTAGGGGGCTGTTCCAGGAGAGCCTGTGTGTAAACAGCCCCTTCCTCTTCTCTGGCAAAGTGGTGACACCCCAACACAGCCCTGTCCTTTCCTTTCTCCCTAAAGGCCACCCAAAGCTCAGCCCTCTGCAGACATGGATTCCTAAGGAGAACATGTGGATATCCCACTGAGAAGGTGCCCCCCCCACCCCCACCCCCACCCCACTCCCCTAGTGGCCAAAAAACCACCAGGGCTGTGCCTGCAGCACCAATATCCATGCTGAGGGCTGTTAAGTGTTCAGTTGTGTGCTTGCGTGCTCAGCTGCTTCAGTCGTGTCTGACTCTTTGTGACCCTATGGTCTGTAGCCTGCCAGGCTCCCCTGTCTATGGGATCCTCCAGGCAAGAATACTGGAGTGGGTTGCCATGCCCTCCTCCAGGGAATCTTCCCAACCCAGAGTTCTAACCAGTTCTCCTGTTTTGCAAGTGGATTCTTTGCTGTCTGAACCCAGCTGACACCTTAATCTCAGACTTCTGAACTCCAGAACAGTGGGAGAATAACTTTCTGTTGTTCTATGTTGCTTTGTTGTGACAGCCACAGGAGGCTAAGACATAGCCTCTGCAGATGCTTTACCGTCTCAGCCACCAAGGATGCAGAGCACCACTACCAGGCCTCAAACATCCCAGGGAGAGGTGATTAGGAAAAAGACATTGGAACTAGACAGGCATCACCTCCTTGGTTCAAGCTCTGTTAAATCATTTAGCCCCTCTTGGCTCAATCTTTCCATCCACACAGTGGAACCACAACAAACTTGCCTTGAGGATGTAATCATTATGGAGTACTATAGCCTCAATGGAAGTTGATATATGCTATTATTTGGAGACAGCTATTATAGCTGTCTAAATGCTATTATATGAGACAGTGTGGGGCCATAATTAAAACCATCACCAGGAAGTACTCTCTGCTGTGTGTGGAGGGGCATCACCCAGAGGTGTCACACATAGTCAAGTTGACCAGAGTTTGCTAGATGGAGCGAGAGCAGATCAGGATAACCCGGTGTCAGAGACCAAGTCCAGCCTTCTTGTCCTGCAGGTGGGAAAACAGGATCAGAGAGGGTGAGATCTGGCTCAAAACCACCAGCATGCCTATGGCCAAGGTGGAGCTGGAGCCCGGGGTTCCACCTCCAGCATCACAGTTCACAAGGCAGCGTGCAGCCCTGGAGTTGTCTCCTGTAGGAGTGGCCCTGCATGTCCTTCCCTGGACCATCCCTATCAGAGCCCCTCAGGACCTATGTGGGTCAGCCGTGGCTGCAGTGACACAGTGCAACCACCACAGGAGCTCATGCAACAGAAGCATGAGCTTACCCCACACGCCTGCGGCCAGGAGGCCATGTGGTGAGGATGGGCTGCTTACAGAGGAGACCTGTGCTTTCAGGGCCTATTCCTCAAAGGGGGCCCCCAGCGCCTCAGCCCAATTCCACTGGCCTAAGTACTACCAGGCATGGGACGCCCACCTCCTTCTAGGAGGAACTGTAAAGGAGTGTGAAACATTGAGCCTGGGAGGGGAGTTGGCCACCACCCTCCCTCCATGGGGAGTGCAGAGCTCCACAGCCTGCGGGCAGAGGTGGGGAAGGCAGCACCCTAGGATCATAGGTATGAAACGAGCACACAAACATCACTGTGCGGTCATGGCTTCTTTGGGCACTGCACAGTACAAACCCAAGGGCGGGCCCACTGCGAGAGTGATGTTAAATCCATAAGATCCTGAGGCATGCAGCCTGCGACGCCCACACGACTGGAATTTGGGAAAAACTGACCTAATTCAGGCCATCTCCTGCCTAGAGAACATTCACTTTTTTAATCGGGATTTCCAAAGAAGAAAGAAAAAGCATGGTGACATTTCAGGCCCCGTCACAGGTAGACTGAGGCACAGAAACACCTCAAATCTCTAGGGAGCCTTGGAGAGCACCATTAGGGATAAGCTGTAGCTAGTGGCGGGATTAGGGGCAGAACCACGTAAGTGTGAAGAACCAGAGCCCAGCTCTCAGCAACAATGGAATTCATTTCATGACATATCAAAAGCTCCTATGAAAATGATCTGAAGGTCTTAGGTGACCACAAGCTGAAATGATGGAACAAATTTGATAGCAAAACAAAGACGTGGTCTCCAATGTCACAAAAAGAATTGTGCTATCTCAAAGCTCAGAGGGGCGTCACCTATACTACAGCTAGAGAAGACCCTCCCTTCAGCTGAAGAAATTATATCCATTTCTTGCTCTATATTATACAAAGGACTTTAGCAAACCAGTGTAGGGCACTGGGGTCATTCAGTAAACAGGTGTCAGCTCCTGTGCCAGGGAGACTGGACTGGATTCATGAGAAAACTAAATCACCACGGGACTGGAGGACAGGGCTGGGGTCACCTACCTTAGATGAGCTGCAGATCCTCATCAACACCTCAGGCCTGCAATCCTGATCTGTGCTCCGATAGCTTGGAGGCTCTGAGAGCCGGCCACAGGGCCCGCCCTAGCCACCACAGGCCTTGCTCCTGCGCTTTGCACATCCAGGGTCTCCACACTGCTCACCCTGTCTCCCCTGCTTCCACGTTCTCCTCCTTCATCCTCCACCCTGGCCTGTGGCGTTTTCCTGCTCAAAGCCCCCCGTGGCTCACCATTGCTCTCACTGCCCATCTCAGTGGCCTTGGACAAGGCCCCTCTAAAGCCTCAGTTACCTCTTCTGCAGAATGAGTTTCACTGGTCACTCTGTATGGCGCACAGGCACCAGAGCAGTTTCCCTACAGAATGGCTTTCTGATGCTGTGTTTTCCTTTTCTGGGGCTTGACTTCCCACCACTATCCCTTGGGGGCCAGCCCTGTCCTTAGTCCACCTGGTTCTAGAAGGCAGGTCCCATCCTGATGCAAGGGTGCAAATGCACTCCTGCCCACCAAAATGCTCAGCTGCTGCAAATGCACAGCTGCCCACCAAAAGTCAGAGTTGTATGGGAGCCAGTAGGAAAAGTGCTGCTGTCCTGACAGCTGTGGGACTCAAAGTTTCCCTGGGTGTCTACCCCAGCTCTGGTTCCACAAAGCAGGGCACCCTGAGACGGAAGCCAGCAGAGAAGGAGAAGCTGGAGTTGCTGGACCCAGATGTGCCAGCAGGGAGACCTCCTGAGATGATCACCCACACACTCTGCCCTCTGATGCTGATGCTGTGGCAAAGAAATGAGAAAACTAAGTCCCTGGGAGCCTGGGACCTCTGCTGGGCCAGTGTGAGCGAACTTTAACCTCAGAGTGCAGACACCAAGTGCTGTCCTCCTCCAGCTGATAGCCTTCCTCCTACAGGCTCTGGAGGGTGTGCACTTGTGAGTGCAAAGGGGTGTGAGCATGAGAGTGAGTGAGTATGTAAGCATGAGCGCACACATGTGTGTGCATGGGTGCAAGTGTGAGTGTGTGTAAGAACTGTGTGCTAGGGCGTGCGTGAGGGTGTGTGCATTTGTATATGAGCAGCACGTGTCAGTGTGGTCATACACTGTAACTGACCAGACTCCCAGAGAGAGGAAACCTTGACAGAAACTCCTGAGGGCAGAGGCAGAAGCCAGCGCAGGTTGGGCTTCTAAGCTGCGAGTCCCTGGTTGAGTTGCTCCACTCTGTGCCTCAGTTTCTCATCTGTATGGAGGAGGATAAAGAGCACACCAGCCTCCAGGGCTGCTCTGAGAGCCACGACCCAGGAGAGAGGTGCCGCCCAGAGTTACCTTGCCTTGGGGCACTGGACCACACAGCTTCACCACAGACCCCCTTGGAAGCCTGCACCGTGGCGCTGGGTTGTGACATCCCCATAGCAGAGGAACACAGCCCCTCATTCAAGACATGAAGCCCCCACACGCTGGACCTGTGTGACAGCGGCTCAGAGATGGGACCCCAGCCTCCCTTGGGAGCCATGCTTCCTTCCTTTAGATTAGATGTTCCCATCGTTAGATTAGAAAGTGTGGTAGTTTCCACCCAGTCCCCACTGGCTCTGAGCTGTACAGACCCATTGTGGAGACCCTGGCCTACAGAGGAGCTGGGCTCAGGCTTCTTGCCACCTCACACTTCCTCCTCTGCTCCCCAAACCTACCAGATGCCCCCCAACTCTTTGCTCATATCTCCTATCTGGCCAGTTTCTCTCCCACCAGGTGGGAGGTCACCTTCCCTGCTCTAAGCCACCTGGTCCTTTGGCACATGAGACACATCCTTTGGGTGTATACAGGTCTATCTCCCTCAGCCCCACAGATTCTGGATCAGC
The DNA here is from genome assembly GCF_001704415.2 of Capra hircus. Lineage (NCBI taxonomy): Eukaryota > Metazoa > Chordata > Mammalia > Artiodactyla > Bovidae > Capra > Capra hircus. The sequence continues at coordinate 84,987,771 of NC_030815.1, forward strand.
TTGACACTAGACAACATCACGACAGGGGTAGGGGGTGCTACTGGCATCTGGTGGGTGAAGGCAACCCTGTGGAACCCCAAAACAGAGGATGAACCAACCCCAGAAACCAGAGCGCTAGTGGGCTTTGCCAAGTAGAGCAGCAGCCTGGGGCCCTCCCAGTCCGCATCTCTCTGCACATTGCTTTTCTTTCCCCCAATCCTATTGTCAGAAGACAGCCAAGGAAAACGTGCAGGAGTCCCCACTGACCAGAGCAAGCAGCCTGGAAGAATTAGGCTTTGTGGTAATTAGGCTTATCTGGTGCATGTGATGGCTAGGCCCAGCCACTGCCCAGCCATGACAGGGGACAGGGGTCCAGGAATGGGGTGAGGAGTGTAGGAGGGATTGCTATGGGGCAGGGTGGTGGCATGGGATGATGAGATGGACGTGGGGCCTTAGGAACTGCCCAAGTTTTCTCGTTGTCCATGAGAGACACAGAGTAGAACCACATGAACATCCTGGCCCATGCTGGGCCCCTGGGCCCTATGCGGGATACATGGATGCTGTCATGCTGGGTGGAGATGGATGGATGCTGCTGTGCCCTGACATGCAAGGTGCCCTTGATGTCTGCATGCCTTGAGGTGGGCATCCACTGCACGTGGTGGGTACCAACAGAGAACTACAGGAACTTCTAACCCCCATCCAGCTCATAGCAGCTCTCAGGGAGGAGAACCAGGACAGGGCATTCCTTCATCATGGGGACACTGGAGCTCATGCCCACACCCCAAGTGGAAGCCTCTCCTGGGTGAGTGAAGCAAGCCTTCGCTGTGGTCACCACGTTCAGTCACTCTGCACTGATGCTGTCTTTCTGGAGAGAAAGACTGCTCACATTCCCCCTGCAGGGCCACACAGAGACCCTCCCCAAGCCAGTCTCAGGCCCATCACCAACCACGTTTCCCAAAGTCTGGAGCCTCAGGGATCCCCCTAATTAAGAGCCTATACCTGACATGTGACCTTTAGCCAAATGCATATGAGGGATGGACACCAAGCCATAGGCTTGGGTAATACTGAATAGGTTCAAGCCCTCAGCCAGCACACAGCTCCTGAAGGGATACAGGTGAGGAGGAGGACAGGGAACGAGGGGAGGGAAGGTATAACAGGGGCCACATGTGGCCTGCAAAGCCTAAAATGTTGTTCTTACAGAACAGTTTGCTGATACTTCTTTTAGGCAATCTACAAGTCAATCAACTCATCCTTGCTCTGTGGCATTCACAGCTTTTCACAGCACCCACAGCATAAGCAGCATGAATTAATTCCTCAGGGGATCCTTCTGGCCACTCCTCCATTCCAACCTGGTGACCCCCATGGGGCAGGCTGGCTTGTCACTCAGCAGAGGTGGCGTGGACGGATAGAACATGGATCCTGTAATGCCTTCCTGGCTGTGACATTCCCCCTGGAAGTCGAGTTTGAATCCTGGTGCTCCCATTTTGAGCAGCGAGGTTTGGCTGCTACAGCGGAACACGTTAGCAATCCCTTCCCTCCACTTTCCTTCTTTAAGCACATCCTCTGATTTTCCTTAAGAAACCTGCCCTCCATCTATGGGAGGACTAATGAGGTTTGAGGAACTAACCGTCTGTGGTTTGAGGGACCAACACGACCCTGGGATGCAGGATGAGGACATAGTTTGGGTTCCACCCACCATGGTGATTGTTACCTGAACAAGCACAGGACTCTAGGACAGGAGATTCCATCCTTACTTGGACTATTAGAAAAAGACGATCATTTCTGTAAGGTGGTGGACAGGCTGGGAAGTCACTCTGGAGCCACCACCAACTTGCCCCACCATAACGGGGGCCAGAGCAAAGGGGTTTGGGGGACACCCAACTAAAGGCATCTGTTCCCTGTTCTGGATCCCCTTAGGCCCTGGGCTCCTTAGTGATGTGAGCTAGCAAATTCCCTTCTGTGTTCAAGCATTGGCAGATGGTCTCTGTCGCTCACGACCAGTAGAGTCTGGGCTAATGGACAGGTCAGGTCATTTCACCTTCCCCACCCATAACATGGAGGCTGCCCTATCTTCTACAATGCTCACTCTGAAGGGAACACTGCCACCTACAAGCTTTGACAAGAGGGCAGCACGATGCAGTGGCATGGCCAAGAACTCAAAAGAGTGGGCTTTGGGAGTAGAGGTGGGGGACAAGGCAAATTCCAGCTGAGGAGGGGGAGGGCTCCAAAACAAGATCTAGAATGTCAGCTCCCTCCCAGACATACCATGTTAGTAAGAGGTCCCAGAGCTCCTTCCTACCCTCCTGAAAGCAAGCCCCAACCTCAGCTCTACCTGGAGCCCCAGGCTGCTCATACTGCTGGCCCTAGCTCTTCTGGGTGACCATCTGCTTCTCCTACAGACCCAGATCCAGGATCTCCTCTGGCATCAAACCTTCCTGCCACCCCCAGAAGTCGGGCTCCCCCACTACAGACCTAATTCATGGCAGCACAGCCATGAATCTCCTCCTGGCTCTGTGTCCCCCAGGGTGGCCCAGGCTGCACCCGGACCCAGGCCCAGCCCCCTGACAGCAGAGTGTGGCACTGACAAGCCAGGATTTCTAATTAATCTGACTGCCATCTGAGACCCGCAGCAAGCTCCTCCGAGGAAATACTCACAGAGGTATTTCTTTCATTAAAACACGAGAAAGGAAGAACGAACAAACACCGGAAAAGAGGCGTTCTGGGAAGCACTGCGGGGAGGAGGGCGCTTCTCCGTCTCCTGACTTTCTCCATCTTGGTCGACATTCAATACTTCCTTTTGGAGAACACATAGATTTGTTTGACTTTGAATATTGAATTTGGAGGCTGTTCAGCAATTTCAAATTTCAGGAGTAGGGCGGTGGGGAGACACTGTAAATTAAAAAATTCTTTCCTCTTCGGTTTCTACCCAAGATTGTATATTTTTTGATGGCAAAATTAGGGATTAACTATAAACATCTGTTTGTTCGATACTGACATGGTTGTGAGAACAATGACCAAACCATTGGCGCTGGGGGAGGGTTGGAGGCTGCAAGTCCGTGGTGGAAAGCTCTGGGCTTCCTCCCAGGATTCTGAAAGGTGTGAAGCAGAGACGGGGCAGGGTAAGAGGGAGGAGAGATCCAGGATAAGGCAGCAGGTCTCTGTCCACTCTGCCCCCTGAGACACCTCACATACCTTGGCCATCACACATCCTCACCAGACCCAGGGCTCCCCAGCCTGCTCTTCCCACTCAGTCCTCATTGTCAGAGCCACATCTCCATACCAGCCCCCCAGGCCCTCCCTGTGCACCTACCGTGCACCAGACACTGTGCTGGGCTTTGAGGACACTCAGGGGCTCAGTTTCCCTCGACCAACTCTGGGAAAGCCCTGTTTCCAAACACAGTCACATTCTGAGGTGTCATGGGTCAGGGCTTCAACATATGATTTTGTGGGGGACACAGTTCAGGCGGTATTAAGTGACCTTATTGAGAGCAATGTTGGCAGAGTGATGGGGAGAAGGGAGACATAAGGCAGGGAAGTATAGACTGTGGAGAACTGGAGATAGCTGCTGAGGACAGCCCTTTTGAGAAATTTAGCTGTGAATAGGGGTGTTCTGGAGAAGCTCTATACAGTCAGCAAAAACAAGACTGGGAGCTGACTGTGGCTCAGATCATGAACTCCTTACTGCCAAATTCAGACTTAAATTGAAGAAAGTAGGGAAAACCACTAGACCATTCAGGTATGACCTAAATCAAATCCCTTATGATTATACAGTGGAAGTGAGAAACAGATTTAAGGGACTAGATCTGATAGGTAGAATGCCTGATGAACTATGGATGGAGGTTCATGACATTGTACAGGAGACAGGGATCAAGACCATCCCCATGGAAAAGAAATGCAAAAAAGCAAAATGGCTGTCTGGGGAGGCCTTACAAATAGCCGTGAAAAGAAGAGAAGCAAAAAGCAAAGGAGAAAAGGAATGATATAAGCATCTGAATGCAGATCCAAAGAATAGCAAGGAGAGATAAGAGAGCCTTCTTCAGCGATCAATACAAAGAAATAGAGGAAAACAATAGAATGGGAAAGACTAGAGATCTCTTCAAGAAAATTAGAGATATCAAGGGAACATTTCATGCAAAGATGGGCTCAATAAAGGACAGAAATGGTATGGACCTAACAGAAGCAGAAGATATTAAGAAGAGGTGGCAAGAATACACAAAAGAACTGTACAAAAAAAGATCTTCATGACCAAGATAATCACGATGGTATGATCACTCACCTAGAGCCAAACATCCTGGAATGTGAAGTCAAGGGGGCCTTAGAAAGCATCACTACAAACAAAGCTAGCGGAGGTGATGGAATTCCAGTTGAGCTATTTCAAATCCTGAAAGATGATGCTGTGAAAGTGCTGCAGTCAATATGCCAGCAAATTTGGAAAACTCAACAGTGGCCACAGGACTGGAAAATGTCAGTTTTCATTCCAATCCCAGAGAAAGGCAATGCCAAAGAATGCTCAAACTACCACACAATTGCACTCATCTCACACACTAGTAAAGTAATGCTCAAAATTCTCCAAGACAGGCTTCAGCAATATGTAAGCCGTGAACTTCCAGATGTTCAAGCTGGTTTTAGAAAAGGCAGAGGAGCCAGAGATCAAACTGCCAACATCCGCTGGATTATTGAAAAAGCAAGAGAGTTCCAGAAAAACATCTATTTCTGCTTTATTGACTATGCCAAAGCCTTTGACTGTGTGGGTCACAATAAACTGTGGAAAATTCTGAAGGAGATGGGAATACCAGACCACCTGACCTGCCTCTTGAGAAACCTATAAGCAGGTCAGAAAGCAACAGTTAGAAATGGACATGGAACAACAGACTGGCTCCAAATAGGAAAAGGAGTACGTCAGGGCTGTATATACGTCACCCTGCTTATTTAACTTCTATGCAGAGTACATCATGAGAAACGCTGGGCTGGAAGAAACACAAGCTGGAATCAAGATTGCTGGGAAAAATATCAATCACCTCAGATATGCAGATGACACCACCCTTATGGCAGAAAGTGAAGAGGAACTAAAAAGCATCTTGATAAAAGCGAAAGAGGAGAGTGAAAAAGTTGGCTTAAAGCTCAACATTCAGAAAATTAAGATCATGGCATCTGGTACCATCACTTCATGGGAAATAGATGGGGAAACAGTAGAAACAGTGTCAGACTTTATTTTGGGGGGCTCCAAAATCACTGCAGATGGTGATTGCAGCCATGAAATTAAAAGATGCTTGCTCCTTGGAAGGAAAGTTATGACTAACCTAGATAGCATATTCAAAAGCAGAGACATTACTTTGCCAACAAAGGTCCGTCTAGTCAAGGCTATGGTTTTTCCAGTAGTCATGTATGGATGTGAGAGTTGGACTGTGAAGAAAGCTGAGCACCGAAGAATTGATGCTTTTGAACTGTGGTGTTGGAGAAGACTCTTGAGCGTCGCTTGGACTTCACGGAGATCCAACCAGTCTATTCTGAAGGAGATGAGCCCTGGGACTTCTTTGGAAGGACTGATGCTAAAGCTGAAGCTCCAGTACTTTGGCCACCACATGCAAAGAGTTGACTCATTGGAAAAGACTCTGATGCTGGGAGGGATTGGGGGCAGGAGGAAAAGGGGATGACAGAGGATGAGATGGCTGGATGGCATCACCGACTCAATAGCCTTGAGTTTGGGTGAACTCCGGGAGTTGGTGATGGACAGGGAGGCCTGGCGTGCTGCAGTCCATGAGGTCGCAAAGAGTCGGACACGACTGAGCGACTGACTGATCTGAACTGAACTGAGGGGTGTTCTGCCTACCTATTGCTGGGGAAAGAGTCATGCTGACACTAAGTAGCTTAAAATAACAGTTTATTTTTCTCTACGGGTTCATTAGATACTTCTCCCACCACTGAAGCAACGGAGCACAACAGAGCACAGCCTGGGACAGCTGGGAGGTCTACAATGTTTTATTTCACAGAGCAGGCCATTTGCTTTAGCCATCACCTAGGAGCTTCCTGGGGTTTCCAGTCAGGATATCTTGGTTCTCATCCAGGTGTCTGGTCCACACGGTTCTTGGGCTTCCTCATAGCATGGCACTAGGTGTGAAGAACCAGCACTTCAAGAAGATGGGTTCCATGGGGCAAGTGTATATCAAGCCTCTGCTTGCATCATGCTTGCTAATGTCCCATGGCCCACAGTTACCCATATGGTCAAGCCCAGAGTAGGGAGGAGGGTGGGAAATCTGGGAGGCGTGGCTGACTGGGGCTCTGAAATCAGTGTGCCGCATGATCTGGATGCAAAAGGCAGCAGAGGGGGACGGGGAGCTCCAAAGTGGCATCAGGAGGTGTTTACAGGTGGTAGTGACTTGCACATCACTAGAGAAGGCAGAGGCTGAAGGCAGGAGGAGCAGAGTGATAACTGAAGACATGAGGGTTATGCTTTACTGAGCATTCTGTGCACAGCACGCTCTTGTCTGAGGGCTGGTGACGGTCCCGCAGTATACTCTGTGTTTGCATGCCCATCTCACATACCTCAGTGCTTCACACCTGAGCCGGGTGCCTGACAGAGCCAAGAGGCCTCTGGCTTTGCTGACTTCAAAGTCCAAGTCAGCATTCACTGCATCCTAATGGCAGGTGTCCCCCCCAGTTTCATATGTTCATGTCCTGCCATGTGGACATCCTGACATCAGAATGCGACCTTATTTGGAAACAGGGTCATTACAACAAATGCCCTTCACTGAGATGATACTAGAGCAGGATAGCCCCTGGCCAACATGATTGACGTCCTTATGAAAAGGGTAAATTTGGACACAGGTCCACACATGATTGACGTCCTTATGAAAAGGGTAAATTTGGACACAGGTCCACACAGGGAGAGCCGCACATGCAGATGGACGTGGAGATCAACATGGTGCTTCTACGCGCCAAGCAGCACCAGAAAATCAGTGGAAGGTCAGGAGAGAGGCCTGAAACAGATTCCGCCTCCTGCCCTCAGGAGGAGCCAGCCCTGCTGACACCTTGATCTTGGACTTTTAGCCTCCAGAACTGAGAGACAATACACTTCTCTGTTGTTTGGGCCACCCAGTGATGGGCTTTGTTTCGGCTGCCCCAGGAAGCTGATACCCTGGGGGATGAGGTAAGGGAAGCTGACAGGAGGGGGGCCCAGAGCTCATGGGGGACCCTGGGCCTCACAGGAGGAGACTCCACTCCCCTCTCTAAGGAGCAGCAAAAAGCATTCAGGCATATATTAGGGGCACCAGGGAGGGTGATGAGCTTGACACCTACTTCAATAGAAAGCCAGAGTTTTCACTGAAAAGATGAGGGTGGAGACAGACTGGCCCCTGAGTAGCAGTGCATCAAACTGCTATTGCTGTATAAAAACCTCCCCTAAGTTTAATGGCTTAAAACCACAGCCACCACTTATGGCTCACAAGTCTATGCAGAATCTGGGCTCCTTCACAGTGGTAACTCACAAACGCTGGTGACCACCAGCACCACAGCACTTGAATGCGGGATAACTGGACCTCGCTGCCTCTGCGTGTCCTCACAGCCAAGGCAGGAGAGAGCTGAGTTTGCATGGACCCCAGGCCAAGTTCAGAGCTGGCACTCCTTTAAAGCCGTCACATTCTATTGGCCCCAAGGTGAAGGAAGATAGATTCTGGAAGGACATGATTATGGGGATAGAGGAAGGGGTAAAATCACACTATCATAGGTGGGAAAGACAAAATCATTCCCACAGAGGATGTGGGACAGTACTGACAGGGACCCCCAGGAGAATTTCCAAGCAGTGCCTATCACCCCACTGAGGCGGGGGACTGAGTTTGCCCTGACTTTCATCTAAACACTTGCACACTTGAGTCAGCTCCTCTGGCTTCAGGAAGAAGGGTGCACAGGACACCTTGGTCTGTCCTACACTTCTCATCCCTTATTAAGGACAAGCCCAGGGCCTGGCACGTAGGCAGAAATCCATCAGAGCCACTCCACCCCATTGGAGACTCGGTTCCCCCACCCCCTTGAGGCAGGCTGCTCACTTCTCTGCATCTCTATTTCCTCATCTGTGGAATGGATAACATGGGGAGGGGGGAAGTCCCCAGTTCTAAAAACTAGAAGAACCAGAAATCTGAGAGCTGTTTCTGAAAGTTTGTGGGAACCCAGTTTGGCATCATGTCCTCACCTTGCATGAGGTCATCTGTGCACCGTTGGCCATCTCAGAATCATCATTCCCACCTTCTGTTCGGCAGACAGATGGCTTGAGAACACAGTACAGAATACCTCTCCCACCTCCCTCCCCAGCCCATCCTTCTAGGTTGTCACAGAGCACCAACTTTGGGTGCCCTGAGTCGTACAGCAAACTCCCACTGGCTATCTATTTTACATGTGGCAATGCGTATGTTTCAGTGTTACTCTCTCAAATCATCCCACCCTCTCCTTCCCTCTACTGTGTCCAAAAGTCTGGTCTTTATGTTTGTGTCTCCCTTGCTGCCCTGCACATAGGATCATCCATACTATCTTTCTAGGTTTCATATATATGCCTTAATATGCAATATTTGTCTTTCCCCTTCTGACTTATTTCACTCTGTATAATAGGCTCTAGGTTCACCCACCTCATTAGAACTGACTCGAATGGGTTCCTTTTTATAGCTGTGTAATATTAATTCCACTGTGTATATGTACCACGGCTTCCTTATCCATTCAGCTATTGATGGACATCCAGGTTGCTTCTATGTCCTAGCTATCATAAACAGTGCTGTAGTGAACACTGGGGTACATTTGTCTTTTGCAATTACAGAGAAACTGATTTTTTAAATAAATGAGAAGATCTTGCAACCAACCAACCAAAAAAAAAAAAAAACCAGCAAATAGATTTAAAGAGATTCATGAGGTGAATCATTGTGTTGCTGGTAAGAAAAGTGCATGGTAAGAACTCAATCAACTAAAGCTAAGGCTGTGATGAGAAAGCCCTGACGTAAGAGTCCTCACTTGAGACTTTGCAACCAGGGGGAAGACACAGCTTTGAGACTCAGACTCGCGGCTTTGTTCAGCATTCAGCATCACACAAACAGTGCCTACTGCACACAGGCATTAGGCCCTGAGCACCCAGGGGAGCACTGGCCCTGAGCACCCAAGCCACCCAGTCAGCTGTGGAAGCAGATAACTGAGCAATGAAGATTCAACAGAGTAACTTGTAAGAGCCCTGAGGAGGCTCCCAGCTCAGCCTCGGGAAAGGGTGGAGGGCTTCTTGGAGGAAGTGGCCTCTAAAATGACTCTGAATAGACCAAAAAACATAGCCAAAAAAAGAGGCCTTGGGAAAGTAAGCCCAATAAGGCACACTTATATTAGTTCCCCTGGTAACCCCGTGGTCCCCTCTCCTGGGGCAATCTAAGGAATAGCATTACAGCGCAAACCCAGCTCCCAGACGACAGGAAGGGAGGGATCCTGGTGGGTACTGGGCACACTGAGAGAACTATGTTCTCCCTGCAACCCATGCAGTGACCAAGAGTTTTATCCAGAATAGGTACAGTGTCCTAAAGTTAATAACGATAAATAAAAAACACGTGGCCCCACAGGAAATAGAACAGAAGTCTTGAATAAGCGTTTCACAAAAGAGCACATCTGTGTGGCAACAAATACAAAGAAAGGTAATAATACAAATAATTAAAATCCCAGCTCAGCTGGTAAAGAATCCACCTACTGTGCAGGAGACCTTGGTTCAATTCCTGGGTCAGGAAGATCCCCTGGTGATGGGAGTGCTACCCACTCCAGTATTCATGCCATATCTATGTGACAACAAACACAGGGAAAGGCAATAATGCAAATTAAATTCCCAGTATGTTGCCACCACCCAGCGCAGATGAGATAAAATGAAAGAGACTGACAGTGCCAAGAGTGGGGAGGACAGGGAACAGCCTGAGTCCCACAGAAGGAGGCCGAGGCCGTGCAGCCATTGGAGAGCTGTTGGCAGTTTCCACCAAGCTGAACCTGCCTGTAGTTGGGGCCCAGTGGTTCCACCCTAATACACACCCAACAAAATGTGGGCTGTGTATCTCTGGGAGACCAGACTCAATCAATCAACACACCCGTCCAGTCAGTCTACAAATATTTATGGGACACCTACTGTGCACAGGCACCATCCTGAGTCATGAAAAGCAGAAAAGTGCTTGGAGATCTCATTCTGGAGGGGGAAACAGACATAAATAAGAAGAAGCCAAAAAATGCATAATGTGATTTCTAGGGATATGTGCCAAGAGCCCTAGAGTAGCGGGTTGGGGGCCTGCGTTGAAAGCTAGAATATGAACCTAGGCAGGGCCATGAGGGCTTCCCTAAAAAACAGCAGAGAAGAGAGTGTGTTTGAGAGATGAATGGCGTTGGCTGTTTAAGTGTCTGGGGGAGGGGCAATCCGGTAGGAACAGCATGGGCAAAGACCCTGGGGCAGGTGATGGAGAGAGAGCCCGGAGGCCAGCAAGGCTGGACAGTTGGTTGGAGCAGAGGGAGGGTGGGAGCAGTCCCGGGAGCCAGGGACCTCGAGGAGAATAGGAAGGAAAGTGGAGTCCATTCACATGTCCACCTCCTCACCGATGGGGGCAGGGCCAGCTCTCACCCACACGTGCATCCCCAGAGTGCAAATGTGACATTTTGCAGGTTCTCAAAAGGGTAGTAAGTTAAGTCAGACCCACAAGAACAGGACCTGGGGTCCATTGCCCCTCCCACCCACCCACACCCATCCATTGTGTTGGTTAGAGCCTGACAACGTTTCTTACCTGAGCAAGCCTTCTCTGGAGCGTTGGACCAGGTCCTGGGGAGCTCCAGGTGGGCATCTCATGCTGCTGTGTGCAGGAGGCCTGCAGCCTGCATGCTCTGGCCCTGAGGTCTGCAGCATCCCAAAGGGGACCACTGGGCACAGGTAACCCTGGACTCCCACACGGCAGAGCTGCCCTCCACACGTTCACCACTCTGAGCCCCTATAAATACCCGAGGCTCAGCAGAGAGCCTCCTGACCATATTATGACCAGTCTAAATAAGACTCCTTTAATAAGAAGAAACACACGGCCCCATTTATACACAAGTGTGTAAAATATATTAAAATAATTTTAAATGCATGAGTCACTCACAGAGAGTGTGTTTTTTTAAAAAAAATCACAAACAGTACTTTGTGGTGAAGACGGCAGTGAACAGGGGCTTGTCCTACGGACTCAGGACCCCAGCAAAGAAGGAGCACAGACACATGGGGGACACTACCTCGTGCCAAGGGAGCACTGAGTCCAGACTTGCACCCAGATGATGAACAGCACCATCGGCATCGGAGACTGTGTCCTCCCCGCTTTCCACGCTTCCCATACCAGCATAGACGCCACAGGCAAAGCCAATGGTACTGTGGTTTGGGGGCCCAGAAATGACACTTCCTATTTCACTGGCTCATTCTGGGCTTGTTTCCTCATTTACCGACTGGAGAGAAGAACCCTGCCTCTAAGGGCTGGATCTGCCTTCGGAGGCAGCCCCACTTGCCACACTGTCCTCCTACAGGCCCTCCTGAGGGGACATTCACCCCCTGAGAGACATCCCTGGCAGCTGACGTTGGAAGAACGTTCTTTTTTGCGAGGTCTAGTTTCCCAAAGAGAATGGAGACCACAAGGCGAGGGGGCGCAGGAGTGCTCCAAGGACTGCTTCCCAGGGCCCCATGCAAAACGGAGCCCTAGCCTGTCCCTGCTCCTTGCCCTGGGCCCAACCCATCACTTTGGGCATTTAGGATTTCAACATATAAATTTCAGAGGAACACAAACATTGAGTCCCTAACACATGCTGCTGCTGCTAAGTTTCTTCAGTCGCGTCCAACTCTGTGCAACCCCACAGACAGCAGCTCACCAGGCCCCTCCGTTCCTGGGATTTTCCAGGCAAGAACACTGGAGTGGGTTGCCATTCCCTTCTCCAATGCATGAAAGTGAAAAGTGAAAGTGAAGTTGCTCAGTCGTGTCCGACTCTTAGCGACCCCATGGATTGCAGCCTTCCAGGCTCCTCCATACATGGGATTTGCCAGGCAAGAGTACTGGAGTGGGGTACCATTGCCTTCTCCAGCCTAACACCTAGCACCGTTCAAAAACAGTTTGGAAAGAGGAAAGAGCTTTCCTTCCTCTTAAGTTTGTTTCAAGTAAGTGATGTTTCAAACCACTGTAGTTACTATCATTGCTCAAATTGCCCCAGTTGGGGGCTCTTCTCCTTGGCCCCGGTTTCTTCTCACTGGTGCCCAGTAGCCCTAGTCACCTCCTTGCTGTCTGTTATAACAAAAAACTTCAAGCTCATCTTGCCTGTTTCCTGCCCCAGACATGGACCAGCTATTTCTCTATGGAGGCCTCGTTCCTTTTAATGGGAAATGATACAGGGTCCACAGTGAAGGTACCAGACGGGCTTGCTGCTACTGGATTCATCGTTTCAAGGAATATTCAGTGGCTAGAGCTAGAATACACAAACTCTTTAAAGATTTTCTTTTATTGTGCTAAAATATACATAATGTAAAACTTACCATTAACCATTTTTAAGTGTAGAGTTCAGTGGTATTAAACACTTTCACATTACTGTGTAGCCATCACCATCATCCATCCCCACAACTCTTTTTATCTTGTAAGACTGAAACTCTACATATATATCTATATATATGTATACATACCAAACAATAATTTCGCATTCTCCCTTCCTCTGGCCCTTGGCACCCACCATTTTACTTTCTGTCTGTATGATTTTGACAACGCTAAGCGCTTCATATGACTGGAATCATATAAAATTTGCCTTTTTGTAACTGGCTTATTTCACTGAGAATAATGTCCTCAAGTTCCATCCATGTTGTAACATGTGTCACAGTTTCCTTATTTAAAGGCTGAATGCTATTCCATTGTATGACAAACTTGGACAGTGTAGTAAAAAGCATAGACATCATTTTGCTGACAAAGGTCCGACAAAAGTCAAAGCTATGGTTTTTCTAGTAATCATGTATAGATGTGAGAGTTGGACCAGAAAGAAGGCTGAGCACCAAAGAATTGATGCTTTCGAATTATGGTGGTGGAGAAGACTCTTGACAGCCCCTTGGACAGCCAGGCAACCAAACAAGTCAATCCTTGAGGAAATCAAGCCTGAATATTCATTGGAAAGAATGATGCTGAAGCTGAAACTCCAGTACTTTGACCACCTGATTTGAAGAGCTGACTCACTGGGAAAGATTGCAGGCAAAAGAAAAGGGCGGCAGATGGCAAGATGGTTAGATAGCATCACCAACTCAATGGACATGAGTTTGAGCAAACTCCAAGAGATATTGGAGGACAGGGAAGCCTGGTGTGTTGCAGTCCATGGGGTCACAGAGAGTCGGACATGAGTCAGCGACTGAACAACACCAGTATCCGTTATATGGATAGACCATATTTTGCTGATCCATTCAACCATCAGTGGATATTTGGGTTGTTTCCACCTGTGGGTCACGTGAATGCTGAGATGAACATAGGTGTACAAATTGGCATGAGTAACTTTTTGTTGCCAAAGGAGGGAATGGAGACATGAGTGCATAAATGAATGAAAGGTGCATGCTCAGAGGATCCAGGCCTGGGCTTTCTTGCACAGACCCCTGAGGCGTGGTTTCTGCGTGCTCCCTCTCTCTCTTCTCCTCTCTCAATCTGTACATCCTAACATCAGCTGGGCCATCAGGCAAGGCCATGGCTACAAAGACCCTTGATGTCGCTTCTTTGGAAGGGTTTCTACCAGTTTGTTTCACACAGTGCCTAAGGTCTCCTTCACAAGTGGGAAGTGTAGGCAGGAATCCAGAAGTTTCTGGACAGCAGCTGTTAGCATCACTCAGACTGGACATCAGGGCAGCACTGATGTACTTCTCTGTTTCCTCCTTGTTCTTCCTCCTTCCTCATGTCACTCCACACATTCCTCCTCCTCCCCAAGTCACATACCCCTTGCCTGTCTCCCCTACCTCCTCCACCTCAAACATCTTGGTGGCTGCTGCATGGCTGAAGCAAAGCCAGTGGCTGCTTGAAGGTGGGACATCATCAGAAGATTGTAGAAGTTCTTGAAAGTGGATGAATAACATCAGAGGATTCCAGAAGCTCTGAGCTGGGTCCTCAGAAAGCATCGATTACATCTGACTGTCTTAAACTTATTTAGCAGTCAACTCTTTGTTCAAATAAAATCTTACTAGAACCTATTAACTCAGAGCTCAGTACAGCTATTTCTATGATCACTTTCCCTGACAGCCCTCCATGCAGCTTATACCATACACCCCAATCACAAAGAGCACATGGCTGACAAAGGGTGTGTTTGCCCGCAAATCCCAACTGGGGGCAACTGGAGGGTAAGAGGCTGTGCCTACCAGCCAACTTCTGGCAACCACTGGTTGCAGGTGTATGGTGTGAATTCATTGGAGAGCAGGCTGTAGTGGCAGCAGTAATACTCAGGCAGCCTAAAGCCAGCACTTACAGGTGGAAGTCAGGCCCAGGATATCATTCATCTGTTTACTCACTTACTCATTCACTGCAACCCTGGAGGGGATGTGCATGAGTGTCCAGGTTCAGGGCAAGCCCTGGGGATGTGGGAGCTCAGTCTGGTGCCCAACACAGACAGGGATGGAGACAGGGAGGACTCTGGAGAAGCCATGCCTGAGAAGTATTTGTGGTTGGCCATCAGAGGAAGGCAGAAATGGTGTTTCAGGCAGGGAAGGGAGCTTTGGAAAGTGAGTGGTTCTGGAACCCACAGACCAGGCAGAGGGTGGTAAAAGGAGTGGGTGGGCAGGGTGAGGGGGTGGTAGTGTGAGCTGAGGGCTCTGGGCCTGATGGAAGCTGTTGAAGAGTAAGCATGACAGTGATGCGGCCCTGAGCTCCAAGCAGTCACCTGAATGTGCGCAGCTCTGCCAAGGCCACACCCAGGAGCCTGCCAAGCAACCTGCCGCTGCCTCAGGGTACCACCACAAGGCCCTGGGAGGAGAGATTTTGCATTCCAGAGCCTGCTGGAGCAAAGGCTAGGCTCCCTTTCATGCGAGATCTTTGTACATGTTCTCAGCACACACTGAGGCAGGAGGGGCACAAGTGCTTGGCCCAGGATCTCCCAGCCTATCCATGGCATTCACTCTTCTGGCCCACAGATGTTTCTTGTGCACCTACCACATCCCAGCCACTGTCCCAGAAATAAGGGCTCAAGGATGAGCAGAACACGTAGGGTCTCTCCCTCCCAGTGGGAGAGCTGGCCAGAAATCCATCACCTGACAGCCTGAATAACTTGTTCCTTGCCAACACCTGAGTCACTCCCATCAGCCCCTGAGACACACAAACATCATGTCATATCTTCAAAATAATTCTAAAACTCCTTTGTGAGGAAATCCTGCTCACCAAATAATCAAGCACCTTAAGGAGAATACAAGGTTTATTGCTATTGTACAGTCGCTGAGTCGTGTCGGACTCTTTGCAACCCTATGGACTGCAGCATGCCAGCCTTCCCTCTCCTTCGTTATCTTCCAGAGTTTGCTCAAACTCATGTCCATTGAGTTGGTGATGCCATCCAACCATCTCATCGTCTTGCCCTCAATCTTTCCCAACATCAGGGTCTTTTCCAATGAGTTGGCTCTTTGCATTAGGTGGCCAAAGTACTGGAGCTTCACTTTCAGTATCAGTCCTTCCAATGAATATTCAGGGTTGATTTCTTTTAGGCTTGATCTCCTTGCTGGCCAAGGGACTCTTAAGAGGCTTTTCCAGCACCACAATTCAAAAACATCAATTCTTTGGCACTTAGCCTTCTTTCTGGTCCAACTCTCACATCTATACATGACTACTGGAAAAACCATAGTTTTGAAGTTTTATTATTAGTCCCCATTTTCAAGAGGGAAATTGAGGCACTAAGAGGAAAAGTAACTTGCCCAAGGTCACACAGTTAGTGAGTGGTGTGTCAGGATTTCAACCTAAGCTAGCCTGGACCTCAGTCACCAAGCCAGACTGCCTCCACTGCTCTCAGCGAAACCTTCACAAGAATCTACTCGAGGTTGAGGATGCAGAGCTGAGACAGTAAGTTGCTCTGACTTAAATTTATACTCCAGTCCCGCTTATGTAAGTAATGCAAGCTACTCCTCTTCTGCACTTCAGTTTCCTCATCTGTGAAATGGGCTTGGTTTCGTCTTCACCTTGATGACATCAAGATTAACCATCAAGATTAACCTTGATGACAATTAGCCAAAGCAGTGCCCATCATCAGTGCTCCATCAATGGTGGAGGCAGTGGTGGCATGCTTACAAGCTCAGGGAGGGCCCTGGGTTCCAGTCAAGATCCAAGGCTGGGAGACAGTGCCACTACAAGCTTTCACATCACATCCCCAGGAGACACCCTGGAAGGTGCACAGCTCCAAGACAGGTCAGACCCCTACAGAGCCCATACTGCTTATGCCCAGCCCACCTGCCGCTGTTCACACAGGAAAGAAGTATCCTGAAGGGTCCCTGAAGGGGAAAGAGCTCAGCCCTGTGTCCTCCTAGCTCTGGAAGTTTTCTGAGCATCTGCAATGGGCACCCAACCCAGCAAGAACCAGGAGGTCTGAATCCAGGTCTGTCTGGCTGCAAATACAGTGTCCCTTGTTGCTCAGGAGAATGTCAGGTGGAAAGGAGCTGCTGCTGGAGGCTGTGAGGCTATACCAGGATTGAGACAGCTATGCCCCCAGACAAATACACAGAGAATCACAGGCAGATGTGATTTTGCCTTCCAGGCAAATGCACAGACCCCAAGCAATTTGACAGACCCCAGGCAAATGCACAGAGAATCACAACAGGGGTGAGTGCCAGCTAGCACTCAGAGTAGACCACGTTGGGAATAATGAGGGAGCCTCCACCTGGAGGGAGAGAAAGGACCTCACATCAAGGGAGTGCAAGGAAGAACACCATGGACTGGGGAATAGAATGTGCAAGGGCCCTGAGAAAAGAAGAAGCCTGGCATGTTTGAAAGGCTGAACATAGCAGGTCAACAGCAGGCAAAGGCACTTTAGACTGCTTTCCATCTTCCCCAGTGAATACCAAACAAGACCCCTCTGCATCAGGTCACAGGTTGGTCTGGAACACAGCATGCCCCAGGAAGAACCCCATTCCTACTTTTGCCTTCCTTGCCCCTCCCTTTTATTATCTCCTGCCAGTAACTCTCATTTCTGCCTCCTTTTCCCATCTTTCTCCTCTGTTTCTCCATCTCCACTGTCTCCTCACTCCCCTTTTAGCTGTTTATTTACCCCTTCCATCTTCTCTCTCTCCCCTTCTCTCTCCTCCCTCCCTCTTCCCAGCATCCACGCCCCGATCCCTTCTTCCTCTTCCCAAAGCCGCCCTCCCCCTCCTCCAGCTGCCTCCTCCTCCTCGGAAACCCTCACCCCTTCCCCGCCCCTTCAAACGCTTCTAAATTGATAGTTCACTATTGCATCTCCTATCTTTCCAACTCTTTCTATTTTGTCTCTCCTCTTCTGCCTTTCTACCTCCCGCCCCAAGCGGGTCCCCAGGGCCAGCTCCCGCCTCCACCTGCCCCTTCACGCGCATGCATGGCGATGCTGCCTCCTGTGCGCAGCGCCGCGCCTAGAGCCTTGCTAATGCGTTTCGCATGGCGCGTCAGTCAAACGCCCTTCTAATGTCCTTAAAGCACGCAGAAAATTGCATCCTTATGAAAAAGAAAAAAAAAAAAAAGGCAAATTGCTTGGTGTAGGCGGAGCTGCCTCAGGGCTCTAGTGGCTGCGCTTGGAGTTCAGGGAGGCTGAGCTGGCACAGAAAGCTGCCCCTGGAGGGAACCAGAATGTCACCTCCTCCCCACCACCTTCCAGGCAGCAAGACCCACCTTCTCACCTCCTTATCCACTACCTTTGCCCACTTCTCCATATGTATTCCCATCACTCTGATCTTTCGCCTGTGTCTTTAAGGCCAAGCTTCACTCTGCCACAGGACCTTTGCACTTGCTATGCTCACTGCCTGGTAAGCATTTCTCACATTCATGTCTCGGTTGAAGAGTCAACTCCTGAGATTGACTCTCTCTGACTAAAGCTTCCATCCCACTCATTGTCTATCACCTATTTTTATTTTCTACAAGGCATTTGTTACTTCCTGATATCATCTTGTAGATTTAATTGTGACATTTTTGCCTCCAATTTGAGCTCCTTGGGTCACAGGCTGTGTGCCCCATGCCTAGCACGGTGCTTGGCACACAGCAGGCATTTAATAGATACTTGGCAGACAAATGGATGAGACTCATTCTGGGCAGGCAGGGGCCATTGAGGACCCTAAGGGATCTAGGATACATCAATTTGAACCTCAAGGCAGTGGAGATCCACAGAGTTGAAATCAGATCCAAATTCTGCTGTTGATAGCTGTGTGTCCCTGAGTGAGTTGCCTAACATCTCTGAGCAGTATCTTCATCTGCAAAATGAGAGTAGGGCCCCTATTTTACTGGACTGTAACTGGATCAGTAAAGGGGGAATGGCCTGTGTCCCAGTGCTGAGAACCCCACCACATCCTGCAACCCAAGAAAGAGCTTAATTAATATCAGAGAGTCCTCGATAGCACTGATGTCTCACACTATTATTTCCTGAAACACTAAGAAAGAAAAATGGTAAAACACTGCCAATGAAGACATAACCCAGTGGTTTTTTAGCGCCCAGAATTTTTATCTTGTACTTACCCAAGGATCTATTTTGGGCTTATTAAGACAAAAATTTCTATCACAGATCACTACTGAGTTTACATGAAAAAGAAACAACTACGGAAATCAATGGATTGAGCATTCCTAAAACTTCTCCAAGGTCAGAGGCATCCTTGAATTGATCCCCCTCCAGCAACCTACAGTCCTGTCCCACTTGGCCTCTGCCTGGTGTGTGAGTGTCTCCGAGTTCCTGCCATGCTACTGCCCTGTGTCTTCCTGCACCTTAAGGAAGATTCCTTCCTCCCTCCAGGCTTTGTGGCTTTCTCCATCAAGAGTTGGTGCCTGAGAGATGAGGGGCCTCCACTGTCCAGCCAAGGACACCTCCTTAGAGACAGTCACATCTTTGCAGACACAGGGTCCACAGGGCTTTCCACCCCAACTGTCACATGAAACCAGATTCCAGAAACGGGAAGACACTGTCTTAAAGTAAATAAGATGAGCATAATACAGTGTGAGGACTAACACAAAGGAAACATCTGAAGTCACAAAATGGAGAGGCCCCTGCAAAGTCAGGGAGGACCTGCCTTCTGCTGCACCATGGATGTGGCGTGGTCCAGGGACCAGGGCCAGTGAAGAACTTGGCCTTGAGCCAGGCTGACTCAGATGCATGTTGCTGTTGCTGTTGCTGTTGCCACCTTTCTGCCCTGCCCACAAATGAGGAGTGAGTCCTGGCTTCCTTCCTTCCCCTTAAAGTGGGGCTGGGAAGGTGGTTTTGGAGACAATTTCTTCTCAGCTCAGAAAGTCCGGGGCCAGGTTGAGCTGGAGGGAGCCCACTGGGTCTCCGTAATCATTCTTAGCCTGACTGCAGCCCCCCTGGGCCTGAAGAGGCCTTGAGGGGCAGAGACTCAAGGGATCAGCTGGTCCCCTCTGTGGACGTGGGAACTCAACATGGGATCAGAGATGTAACTTCTGGGACAGGGGTTCCCCTTGAGTGTAGGAATGAAATCAGGCACTGGGCAACTAAAAACGGAGAGGCCTGGTTTCTACTCCAATTCTGGGCCTCGGGAAATGTCCCCAGGCAGTATTGCTCACTCCAGGTTGAGCCGGCACCACTCTGGATCCTGGTTCCCTCTTAGGTGCAGTAAGAGAGAACCTTCCGGCTCCAGGAGAGGCAAACCTCGCGCCTGGCCTGGTTAATGTGCTCCTGGGGTCCGTGTTTCTTTTCTGCCACCTTATGAGTTCTCACTACTGACCCTACAAGAGAATCCAGAACAGGGAAACGGAGTAAACCCAAATAAACTCTATTTTTTACAAAGAGGCGACAGGAGGAACAATGGGGAGCCCCTGCTCGGCTGCGCCTGTCATATCCTAGTGGTTCCGACTTCGCGGAAAACCCGCGGCTAGTCGGAAGCTTCGAGAAAGTTGCGGCGAACCCCAAGCCGGCCGCGACAGGCCCACCTCTCCTCGAACGCTCCCTGCGATCCTGGCCTGAGCGGAGCGCGACTCGGAGCTAGGCTCCCGCTTCCGCCGACTAGGAGAATGACTTGCTCAGGATCGGGGTCGTAACCCCCATCCCGGGCCAGGACTTCAGCCAAACTGCGCCCACAGTCTCCCTTCCGGTCTAGGCCCCTGCCTACCCCCACCTCACAAAGCCCAGACGCGCAAACTTCGTGCTCGCCTCCGAGCGCTGCCGCCGAGCTAATCCCGTGTGCCGCTAGTCCTCGCGCCAAGCCGCGCGCCCTTCCAATCAGGCCGGAGTCCTGGACACCAAGGGCGTTCCACCTCCACCCCCATTCTGGGCCCTCGTCGATCTCGAGACGCCTGAGCCCGCCCCTGCCCCTGGCTGAGGGTCTGGGGCTCCGGAGGCACGGCCGCACGACCTCTTTTGCGCTTTGGTGGGGTCTCCGGGTTTTGTTTCCCAGAACCTTGGGACGGAGATGAGATTTGTGCGGCGGTGGGGAGCCAGAAGGTCGTTCCTTCCCCAAGGCTCGGGTCAGGGAGCGAGCGGTTGCTGCCAGGCAGGGAGAGGGTTTCCGCGCTGGGTGGCCCAGGTGGCCGGGGCGGGGTGGCTCTGAGGCTGGGCGACCGCATCGCCGTCAGAGATACGGTGCGGCTCTTTATCTACAGTCCTAGTTCTGCGGGCGGCGGTCCTTGACTGTAAGTCTGAGGATGGGCGGCAAATCTGCCTCCGCTTCTTCGCTTTTTACTGGAGGGAGCCTGCGCTTCCATCGGGTCTCATAGGAATTGCCCAAGTCAGGAATGCCGAGGTGCCGAACGCGGTCAGTTAGCAGCTCGGTCCTCTGCGGGGCCTCCAGGTCTCGATCCACTGCGGTCGCCCCGCTCCCTGTCCGCCAAGGAGCACAAAGGCGCGGGCAGTGACAGAAACCCCTCCCACCCCCGCCCGCACTGGAATTTGGACCCCTTCTACAGGGGCCCAGCTCCCCCACTGACCGGCTGGTGACCTCGTGACAGCGGTGCCCGCGTCAGGTTCCCCATCTGTGCCTGCAGGAGCTGTACTTACTGTAATATTGGAGCCCTTGTGCTCCGGAGCCGGTTTCCTCCGACGCCCTCCCTCCCTCTTAGAGCTCTGGTCCTTTAAGGCTCTTTCCTCCAGTCCAGTGAGGGGGCTGCCTTGGGGAAGCACCAAAGAACCACAAGGCAATCCGCCCGAGGTTGCATTCCGCAGATTTAATGAAACCTGAGGACCCAGAGGACCCAGAACGAGGTCCCAGAATGGACTGGAGGAGTGCAGGTCGGTATGCCTCCTCTCTCCTCTTTCACTCGTCTTGTCTTCTCCAACTCTGCATAGTTGACAAAAGCTGTGCTGAAATCTCTCCCAGGCCAAGGAGGGACAGAACTTCTTGAATTTTCACTCCCACTCCTGTCCCACTTTGAGGTGGAGAGGATTAAAAATCTCAGTAGTGTACCTGATTTGACTAGCCTGGGCCTGCTGTAGGAAGGTTTTGGCAGGACCACTACACTGAGCAGACCTGGAGGTAACCCTAAGGGATGGAAGGAATTAGGAGCTGCAGTCACACACTGATGGTCTATTTCTTCCCTCCTGCCTACAGGTTTTTCTCAGGCCCCTCAGGGGACAGTGGCAAGTGAGTAGTCTGGGAGCTGTTTTTGAGGTTAAGAGCCTAGAAAGGGAGTTGATTTCCCAAAGACTTGGCAGGGCTGGGGCTTGCAGAGAATTGCCTGCCAACCTCAGAAAACATCCTCTTTTTCAGTCCTCCCAGCCTCAAACCAAGGCCAGTGATGCTTGGGTACCAGAAGTCCAACTGCAAGTTTCAGGAAAGGGCAGTCAAGAGGCGGATTTCAAAAGGAAGCTATCAGCCACTGCAGGTGAAAGCCATAACGGTTTTCACATTCTGAAATTCAAAGCCTGCATCTCAGTATAATGTTCCTGACTCTTTCCGTCTCTGTTTGCACCTGCAAGGACCTGGTTTCAAATCTTGTTCCTGTTTGGAACTCTGCAGAGCCAAGTTTCCGTCTGTCTCCTAGCTTTAACCAGTGGTGTGCCCATTTCCCCATCTCCATAGCCTGGTGGTAGTCCTAGAAAGCACAAAAACAGAAACCAACTGGGGAGCTCGCAGCCCAGTTTAGGTCAGGGAGGAGGCAACTGGAAACCTTCCCCAGCAAAAGGGGCTGGGTTGGGGGGGGGGGGCAGCAAGCACTTGCCACCAGGTCATGCCCTTGGAAAGGGGCACCCTGAAAGACTGTGAGCAGTTTGGGGTCCTCTGCCCTCTGCCTCAGGTACCCCCACTCGGTTCCCAGGTGCCTTGGCCCGGGTGTATACTGTAGAAAGTGTCAAAACTCCGGGAGCCGGGTGCCTCTGCAAGCAAGGGCTGCTGATGGTGGCCGGCCTCGAGGTGAGTCCTAGGTTTCCTGTCAGCCTTGGGAAGGGCTGGCCAGAAAATCTCAAGGACCTCATAGTCCCTGAGACCGAACCAACAATCGGGCTGTTTTCAGCCTGGGGCCACTTGCTGAGTGAGAGCGCGGTGGCCTGGGGCTCCCGCTCCTGTTGGCGACCGCTGTGCAGCCTGATTGCTGCCATCCGCAGCGCCCTGGGCCGAGAAGGAAGGGAGCAGGTTCAGACTGGCCTCTCATGCCCAAAGTGGAAGCGATTCCTAGGATCCTGCAGCAACCGAGCCTTCTGCCTGCCGGCCCAGCCGGGTGGAGCTGGTTACGGCTCGCATCCATGGAACCCCGGGGCAAGGATGTTTCAGAAGCCACTGCGTGTGTCCCTCTTACCTCGCCGTGTACCCCGCCAACCTCGCGGATTCAGAAACTCCCTCATCAAGTCCCGCTGTGTCATAAAATATTTTATTGGAAAAAAAAAAAATCACCGTCTTCGTAAGAGAGGGGTAGGGGCCCCAGCGACGTCGGTTTGTCTGGGCGCCGTCTCCGGCCGTGGTGGCCTGCGCCGGGCCGCGGGGTCCCCGACGCGTGGAAGCGCGTGTGTGCCTGGAGGCGTCCGGGCCCGGGGTCCGGCCAGAGGCGAGTGGGGGGTGCAGGAGAGGAGCGGGGCGTGAACGCGCGTGGATCGCCTGGCGCCGTTGAGCTCCGAGCGGAGGCGACCTTCTGCCGCGTCTGATGTGAGCTTCCAGGCTAGGGCCCGCGAGCGCACTGGGGCCTCGGTTTGGCTTCAGGGTCTGTCCTTGTTTGGCCCCTAACTGTCCGCATTCAAGGTAATAAAAAGTTTAGAAAGCAAACGGCGTGGACGCAGAAGGGCCGACTCGCGGCTTTCGGCAGATTCTGGGAGCCGCCGACTGCGCTGGGGTTCCCCTGGACCCGCACCCTCTGCCGTGCTCAGTCCTCGTGGCTCCGGTCGCTGGCCTCGCCTGGCGCCTCCACCGTCTTCTCCGCCTCCTTGGCGCGCTCCTGCTCCGTCAGCTGTTCGCTCGTGGGGATGGAATTCTTCTTTGGCCTCCCCTTGGGCTTGGTGGGAGACTCCAGGCCGCCGCCCTGTAGCACCTGCGAGGGAGACCGGCGGCGCTGCGGTGAACTGGCCGGGGATCCCGGCGCCCTGGAGAGGCAGGCAGGACCTGGAGAGCCCAACGAGGTCACCGGCAGGCCGCGCCTAGCCCCTAGGAAATGGTGGCCATTTGTCCGAGCGCTGCTGGGGCAAAACGACCAGAACTTTTCGGGCGGAGGGTTCAAGTCTTCCAGGAACACTGAGAGCTCAGGGAGCAAGAAAGGAGCTGGGCCAGGGCACCGGAAGGAAGCTGAGCTAGGGCACCCAGAGGGACAGAGAGCAGGGAGGGTCCTTCTGGGCACCAGGACAGAGGGAATCGGGAGTACTGGGCGCATATCTCCACGGTGGAGAGGAGAGAAGCTCTTGAAGGCTGCAGGGGCGTGGCGGCAAACGGAGAACACAGAAAACCGCGAAGACACTTACTATTTTCTTCCACTTCATCCTTCGATTCTGGTACCACGTCTTAACCTGCAACTGGCTCAGACCCAGGGACTCGGCGAGATCTATTCTGGAAAGAGCGGGGTGCACCCTCAGCAGGGCATGCAGCCTCCCTCCCACTACCCGCTGGGCCCAGCCTGGCCCCGCGCTACCTGTCCGGCGTGGAGAGGTACTTCTGCTTCTCAAAGCGTTTCTCTAGGCCCATCAGCTGCAGCTCGGTGAACACCGTGCGGCTCCGACGCCCCTTCTTGGCCTTGGTGCCCGGCTCCCCAGCGCCTGGCGCCTCCAGCTTCCCGCGGAGCTGCAGCTCCAGCGGCAGGTGCGGAGCGCCCGCCGCGCCGGGGAGCCCAGGCCCCGCGGCCAGCAGCGCCGAGCCCAGTCCGGAGCAGCCGAGCGGCGCCAGCGGGAACTTAAACACCGCCGCCTGCTCGGCCTTCAGCACGGCTGCGGGGAGAGAGTGGGGAGCCGGGTGAGCTCGAGCCGTGCTCCTCCTCCTGGAGATCCTCGCACCGTGCGCCCCTGCCGACAGCTCGCCCTCAGCCAGTGTCCCCGGCACAAAACTTTCGTGCTGGCCGGGATGTGAGAAATCTGTGCAAGGCAGACCCTTCTCGACGCCGGGTTTCCCAGAGGCTGGGAGGGGGACCTCCCCAACCCGGGCTCTGCCTGGCGTTCCCCAGGCCCCAGCTGCCCTGACATTTCAGGATTCCCAATGAACAAGGTCGAAGCTCCCAAAGCAATGGAGTATGTGTGTCACAGAAAAGGGAAACCAAGAAAAAACGGCACAGTTAGGAACATGAGCATTTGCCCCACCAAAATTGGCTTTGCTGCATTCAGGGGGGAAAAAAGAGAGTTTCAATGGAGTAAGCAATCTGCTGGTCTATGCAGAGCAAAACAGCCACCCAGAGAGACAGGCAGTGAACAGGCAGAACAGTCAGTGAAGGTGAAGTTGGGAGCTTCCCGGAAATTCCAAAGCACCCCCAAGAAATAGGAAATTTGTTCTTCCTGCTTTCTCTCTTTAGACTCTTCCCCGTAAAGACGTTTCAATTTTCATTAGTCCTAAATGATTTTTTGTTTTTTTGCCCGCTTCAAACGAATTATTAACAGTGCAGCTGGAGGCAAAAAGCAGCAGAGATTGAGCTCAAAACGAACCAACTGGTCCCGCTGGCCCTCAGGCAGGCGGATCACAGGCTGAAGGGTCACTGGGTATAGAGGATGTCAGTGCCCTGGGCTGGGGTCCTGCTAGAAGGAAGGAGGGCTCCCCGCCCGGATACATCTCACTACCGGCGATGTTAGGCCCGCTGGAGTCAAGAAGGGCCCGGGCACGATGAGCGAGTGAAAGTGAGGAGGCAGCGGGAGGGGAGAAGGGATCCTTGGAGAACGGGGAGAGGAAGGGCAGACCTACCCCACTGAGAGGAAGGTTGGAGAGAGATAGGGAAAGGTCAGAAGAGGGAATGAAGTGGAGAGGGCAGCCAGGTCAAGGCAGGGCCTGGACAAGAGAAGAAGAGAAGAGAACTGAAAGGAGCAGAAAAAGTCTGAGTTGCTCATAGAAGCTCGGCCAAGGTGCCGCTGATCTGGAGCATAAGGGCCAGTCCGGCAGCAGCTCACAGACAAGCCTCTTGTCCTCAGGCAAGGCCCAAGGGGGTCTATGCTACAGCACAGGCGGGTTCGTCGCCAGCCTGAGACCCTGGGCTCCGGGAGGCTCTGGGCTGGCTCCGGCCAGCGTCAGCCCCCAGCACAGCACTCAGACACACGGGCCTCTTCCGTCAAGGTCCAGCTTTCCCAGCTTGGGCAGCCACGGCCACTCCCAAGTCCTGTGGCGAAGGCCCAGGCGCCCGCGGCCTGAGGTCGCTTTGACCCGAAGTCTGACATTCGCAGTCTGGTCCAGCGCCCGCGATGGGGATGCGGGCTCGGGTCCCCGGGCTGGACTCCTTGGGGCTGGAAACCACAGGGTCGCAGTGAAGAAGAGAGCGAATGCTCTCCCGGCTGGCCTGGCCCACGGGCACGAGGCCTGGTTTCTGCGCGGCCCGGCGCCTGCCCCTTTTGCTTCCCTGCCTGGAACGCGCCGAAGGAACGACCCGGGGCCTGCGTGCCCGGAGCTGCGTCCCGCAGAGGCCGCGGCTCGCTTCCTCCCGCCGAGCCCGGCCAGCGCCCCGCGGCCCCCGGCCCCGCACGTACCCAGGTGGCTGTGGAAGGGCCGCGCCGCCAGTAGCGCCTGCACGCCGAACTTGAGCAGCTCGCCCGCGGCGGCGGCAGCGGCGGCGGGAGCGGCGCCCTTGGGCCCCGGAGGCTCAGTGAGGATTTCCTCGATCATGAAGCTGCGGTAGCGGTGCGGCCGGTGGTCGGCGCAGCCCTCGGGCGGCCCGAAGCGCGCTGCGCCCGGCTCCCCCGGCCGCTGCATCGCGGCTCCCGGAGCTCGGCGGCGTCAGCGGCTGGGGCGCGGGGCCCGCGCGGGGTCTAGGCCGGCCCGCAGCTCCCGGCGGCGCGCGGGCGCCGGCTCATGCCCCCTCCCCCGCCGGCCAGCCGGGCGGAGGCACAGGGCGCGGGCGGGGCGCGCGGGGCTCGGCTGGTCGGACCCGAGACTGCGCCCCCGCCCCGCTCTGCCGCGCCTCTAGCCTGGTCGGCCCCGCGTCACCGCCCCGCCCCGCCCCGCCCGGCCGCCCCGCCCCGCCCCGCGACACCGCCCCTCACCCCCCAGGCCGAGCCCGAGGGAGGGCCAGAGACGGGAGGGTGGCAGGAGGGAGGGGGCCGCGCGAGAGGCAGACCGACCCAGACAGAGGGAGACCCAGCGGAGCGCACGCCCAAGAAGGATCGAGCCGCAGAGCTCGGGACACAAGAACCCCAGGGATGGGAGATCGAGAGAGAGAGAGAGAGAGAGAGAGGTGAGAGAGGGTCTAGAGCGAGACACCGAGGGCCACACAAGATGCGAACGGTGACGTGAGGATGCCAGGGACGCCGAGACGTGCGCAGAGAGCGACCGACAGAGGCGCGGGAGGCAGCGGGCCGTGACGTGCCAGAGAGCACAGAGGCAAGCAGGACAGAAAGAGGGGGCAGTAAAGAAAGATGGGACAGCTAGCAAGGCGGGCGGCCTGGGCAGGGGTTAGGGAGCCCCGGAGAGATCCGGGGGAGGAGTAGAAAGCTCGGCTGGGAAGTGGGTGGCGGTGCTCAGCCTCCATGCCAGGACGCAGGGCCGCCCTCGGGGCTGGAGTGCAGCAGTGGGCCGAGTGCAATTCACCGGGCAGTGATCCTACCTGTGCCTCAGTTTACCAGGCACCGCCTCATTTCTGCGGGACCGCCCTGAGAGTCAGATTTCTCCAGCCAGAATTTGCTTATATTGTCAAGTGATATGTGGACCCTTCCACACAACCCTAGACGCGGTGGAGTGGGTTGGGTTCCCCTAGTTACAGCAAGAGGTGGATGCCAGGAAAAGGAAAGGCTGCAGATTTGCCTTTTCGCAGTTTTGGAGCAACAGAGGAAACGGGTATTGAGTGGAGCTGGATGTGAAGCCACAGAGGGCCCTGGGAATCTGGAGATGAACTCTGGCTCCTGCCTCTTCTCTGAGCCTTAAGGACCCCAATATGATTGAGGAAGGCTAGAGGCTTTGCAGGTCTCTCTCTTTAGGGGAATATTAGTCCAAGTTAGGGAGTCAGTCCCAAAGCTCAACTCTCCACTTAGTCTATCTCTTTGGCATTGTCACTCAAGACAAGCCACTGCCCCATTCTGGACCTCAGTCCCCTGACCTGTCCAGAGAAGATGCTCACATTTGATTTCAGGGAGGCTGTGAGGACTTAGTGGGGGGTTCTGTTCCCATGGATCCATAGGATTGACTAGGGAGGAGTAAATAGTTTGTCTAGACAAGGAGGGTGGGGTGTCAGCGGAGATGGGTGGGTGTCCCCAGGAGACTGGGGAGGGTGCCTACCCTTCTCCTCCTGTCCCTTGGGGGGTCCCTCAGCTGGGGTCCTGGGCCTCTTCTCTTTTCCATGTGAGCTCTGCCTGGGACCTCAGTGATCACCTCTGGGAAACAGAACCTACTTACTACACCCGTGGCCCTGCCTCACCTCAAGATGATGCAGCTTGTCAAGCTCTAGCTGCCAGTGGTGAGGCCCTGGCACCTGTGAATGAGATACCCAAGACTCTTTGTCCACAGGGACAAAGAGAATGTCTTACCAGAGGCTCTAAGAGCCTAGCTGCCTGTCCCCCTAGTTGTTGAGTGACTTCAGCCAGGGCTGCACCTTTCTGAACCTCCCAGCCCTCCTCAGGACTGAAAAGACCTCCAGCTGCTCCCTGTGTGGGTGATCTTATGAGTCACATGGCTGCTCAGAAGGGGATAGTGTGGGACCCATTAAGAGTGAGGATATCCCACACAAGGCAGGCCTCTCTCCTGGTGAGAGGTAGAGAGACAGGGAGTGAGTCTGTGCCACCTCAGTTGGCCCAGCAGCCACCAGGCAAACAGAGAAAAGCCAGTGTCTCCCAGAGCTCTAGGCAGTCCAGCTGGGAGTCTCTTCTAGCTCACAGGCAAAGAGAACCCCTCCCTAGATAGGTGCTTGTGTGTCATCCAGTCCAACCACCTACTTTCTCAGATGGTGAAACTAAGGCCCAGCAAGAGGAAAGTACTGGCCCAGGGACCACAGTGAGCAAGGTTTGTTTTCTATTTGGTCCTGGTGCATATGGCATGGGGCCCATTTTCCTCTCACCTCCTTCCACCTAGTAGGGCCCATCAGCCACCTCCTTCTTTCCATACCTTCCCAAGGGCATAGCCTATGGGTAGCCTACTGTGAACCCCTGCTCCATCCCTTTACCTTCTGTTTGTGCCCTTAACTGAAGCCACCTGGCTTTGAACTATCTCTGCTCTAGGCAGTTGCCTCCCTGAGGGTCTTAGGTCCTCCAGACCAGCGGAGCCCAGGACCCAGATCGGAGGACTTGGGAATCACATTGATCAACTCTCACCAAATCCATTTTGCCTCCAGTCCTGGGTCAGGTTTAGGGGTAGGAGCTTATTTTCAGGATTGAGGCTTCACCTCTAGATTTTTGGGAGTCAGAAAATTAGTGCAGTCCAGCCCCCACCCTATTTCGCAGATGCTGAAGGGGAACACTTCCCCTCAGCTACTTAGGCTTAGCTTCTGGAGGCTGAGGTCTGAGCCATGGCAGGCACCAGGAATACGGCCCATGGCCCTTTAAGGGGGCATTGGAGACCCTCGCTGGCCCAAAGGGCTCCCTGTCACCCCTCAAGGCCCTTCCCTGAGTGGGTAGGCCTCTGATCTCCCCTCTCTGGGCACGCCTGTGCTCCGCTGTGATCCCAAAGAAGATCTACAGATAAACCCCCTTTTAGGCGAAAAAATACTCACAAAGAGCAGCAGGGCCTCTTTTGCTTGGGAATTGCAGCATTACTGGCCGGCAAATGACTCCCAGAGAGTGGGGTCCTTCCTCCTTCCTTCCCAGAGAGAAGGGTCCCTCCTCCCTGTGGGGAACAGAGGCCCAGAGAAGGGAAAACCCCCTTGGGCGAAGGGGCCTGAGGGCCTCTCGCGCGGTCCCAGCCTTGTAGCCCCCGCCTCAGGGGTGCAACCACCGGGCCCAGCTCCTCCAGCCCGGGCCTCCCGCCGCCGCTGCCGCCTCGAAAATCCCGGAAACCGTCCGCTCTAGGCGGGCGCAGTGGAAAAGGTGACCTCAGCGCCCGCAGCCAGCCGCCCTCACCGCGGGCCGGGCGATGAGGGGCTCCGGGCAGCAGGGGGGTCTCGGCGCCGCCCGGACGCCGGGTGGGGCCCCCTCCCCACTGCTGCTCTCCTCCTCAGACCCCACAGCCGCGCCGTCAGGGCAACAGCGCGAGAGAGGATTACCTCCCTCCCTAACCGAACCCCCTCAGCCCAGGAGCGCAGGTCCCAGACCTTCCCCTCCTCCACCTAAGGGCTCCTTCTCCCCTGGCGCCTCCCGGGTGGGTTTCTGGAGCCGATGGGGCAAAGGGGGCCCAAAGCACTGTACAGATGAGGAAGCTGAGTCCGGCTGTGCGCAGGCCCGGGCAAGGTCTGTGACCAGGTCTGGGTGCTTCTGCATTACCTGGAGTGTTCTGGGCCCAGTTCCCCCTCCAGCACCCACCGAACCCCGGCCCTTTTTCGTTGTCTCCTCTCCAAGTTGTCGAGGGTCTGTGTCCTACTCCGCAGAACAGAGTCGGGGATGGGAACCCATTCCGGACCTATCTGCTCACCCCTGGGCGCAACCTCCGGTAGGCAGCTGCTGGAGGCGGGCGGGGGTGGGGTGCGGGTGGTGGGCGCCACACCTCCCCCCAAGCCCAAGTCAGCCGGGAACGGAGCCGCGAAGGACTTCCCGGTCTCTGTCACCTTTGGCAACCCGGCGTCCCTCGCCCCTGTGCCTGGTCTCCTCAAGGACGCCAGCGGTCGCGTCGGCGTCCAGAACGAAAGTCGTCCTCTAGGAGCTTCTTTTGAAAGCGGTCACTTGTGATTGTCCCCGGCCCAGGGCAGGCTAACGCTGGTGGCTGAGGCTCTCAGGTGGCCGCACCGGCTCTGTCTCCTTGGACCATGCCAGGAGGAGCATACCGGCACCGCCGGGAACGCATCGTTCGTCCTGAGGCCCCGTGCCCCATTCTTGCTCATAGCGTCTGGATTCAAGACTGGCGACATCTACCTTGCCTTTAGAACAGAAACTCTCGACGTTATAAAATTACTCCGTCTCCACGCTCCTAAGTCACACCTCCTGATGACCGCATGATCACTTTCTCTTTGGAGAAGCCGATCTCTATTGATGCCTTCCTTGATGAACATTTCAAGTCATGTGCGGACTTTTCGTTTTGAATCGTTTCAAACACCTGTGAGCTCAGGGCTCAAAGAGCCTTTGGGGACAGCACCTTGAGACACATCCCTCCCTCTCCCCTTCAAATTCTCCCTCTTCAAGTAATTTACAAATTTGTTCCTTTGGAAATAATTACTTTATTTTTGTTTTGTAGCTATTTTTTTTTGACGTGTGACTTTTCTTTAGAAATGTGTTTTAAAGACCAGATCCATAGGTAGGCAATAATTGCCTTGACCCAGCCAGGATTCCGTTCTTGATGCCCCCAGAAACCCAAAGCGTTCGTGCTGGGCACAGCGCAGACCTCGGGCTGTTCTGCACTCGCCCCTAGGCATTTCAGCCTAGCCGGGAAGGTTTGAACAACTACCTTGGTTCCGAGTGGAGTCCTGAACAGTATCGGCATTGGAGGCCACACGCAGGGCCGGGAAGTAGTGGCTGCGAGTGCCTCCGCTCTCTGGGGCCCCAAGACTCACTCAGCAGCTCCTGCACGCAGATATCCACGCCGTGTGTAGGCAGCCCGGGGGTCTCCCACTGGCTTCTCCCGCAGGTATGCACAGGTCCTTCGAGAATGTGCTCTGAAACAAGGGCGCTGTGCTCCAGGGACACGGTGCCAAGGAGCAGGAGGCTGGGTCTGACTCCCTCCCCAGTGCCAGTCAGGGACCCCAGTCCAGGTTCCCAGCCGGTCTGGCCTTTGAGAGAACGAGGTGCCCGCTCTCCTGGGCCACTGTCCTCCTGAAGCCACGGGACCGGCCTCGGCAACAGGACAGAAAAAGAGAGGTCCCACGACAGAGGCCGGTCCCTCCAAACAGACCCGCAGGCAAGATTCATGCAAATGGCTCAAGCTTTGTTTTTCTTCCTTTTTTTCCTCCCTTCCTTCTTGGCTGTTCGTTCTCTTTTCCCTCCCTTCATCTGTTTACCCTTTTTCTTCTTTAGCCTGCTTCCTCTGCATGCTTCTTCTTCCTCTTTTCTTGCGCTCTTGCTCCTTCCCTGCTTCTCTGCTCTTTCCTTTTCCCTGTTCCCTTTGGTCAGAAGGGGTCCACATCCCAGTCTGTCTCCCTGGTAATAAAGGGAGAGGCCTTGTACTCACCAGGGGACCTCCCAGTACCCCACGCAGAGCCCTGGGAGGCTTATGGGAGGCAGGGTCTCCTCTCAGCTAGCTGGGCATTCGAGGTGGCAAAGATGAATGAGGCAAAAGACTGCATCTGTGACCCAGCCAGGCGAGGTGGGCACATCTCCTCCAGGGTGTCTTCCAACAGATGGGAGGCCAGAACATATTGCCCCTTGCAAGAGGGAATTCACACCTGTATCTGTCCTCCCTAACACGGAAGTCCCTTCTCCTCTGCAGTATTGGGAGGGGTGGGGGGCGGGTGGGAAGTAAAGAGGAAAGAGAGAAGCCACCATCACCGTGTTCCTTAGACGCCAGGCCAGACCCAGCCTCTGATTCCTAGGCTCCAGTCCAGTCCTTTTCCTGCTTGTCTGAGTGAGATGAAGAATCTAGGAGCTTGGTGCCCAGTCCACCTACACCTGTGCTTCCTGCACTCTTTTGTACATGTTCCTCAGTGCCAAGCATGGGCACAGAGGCCCTGCCTGCAAATGTCCAAATGCCATGCAGGGCACACAAGGAACCCGCGATGCAAGCTCATTCCCTGTTTCCCCAAATAAAAACACAAGAAGGGATGAACCAGATGAATACTTCTTTCTTACCAATTTAAACAGTCTAGATCAAGGGCTGAAAAACTTTCTGTAAAAGGCCAGATAAGCAGATATTTTAAGCTTTGTGGGCTGTATGGATCTGGCCTAGTGCCTCCATTCTGCCCTTGAGCACGAATACCGCCATAGGGAACACGTGAAGGGATGAATGTGCCGCTGTGCCAGTCTCGCTCCATATGCACATCAAAACTTGAGTTTCATCTAATTTTCATAAAATATTATGTCACAAATATTTGTCCTATCTTTGTTTGTTTCAACTATTTAAAAATTTGAAGAACATTCTCAGTTCACAGGCCATGCAAAAACAGGCAACGGACCATAGTTGCCAATTCCTGGTCTACTAGTCTAGATGCAAATTCTTCTGATTGCCCACATATGTGCACCTCTGTATCGGAAGGGTTACCTTGTTTAAAAAACATTTTTAATTTTTTTTCCATGAAAGCACTCATTATTTTTGCAGTATTGTGGCCTTAGAAACACAAATCATTAAGTTCATTTCCTACTCCCATGTCTGAATTCTCAACCATTTAAAGCCTTCCTGATACTGATACACCTGGGCACAGGGTTGGATGCTTTACAACCATCACCTCATTTAATCCCACTATAGTCTTTAGAGTAAGAATTATTCACCCTTAATTTCCAGCTTCTTGCATACTCCTTGTGACAGTACACTCACTCCCTTCAGTGGCAGCCCTAACAGACGCTAAAGGCTGATTCCTCTGGAGAACCCCAGCTGCTGAGAGCTCAGTGACCTGGCTGGCAGCCCTGGAAGGTCAAAGGCCAGCAAGGGTGTGAGTGCTCCCTCCAGGACCATCCTTTCCCATCTCCTCTCAATTCCAACTAAATCCCCTCCAGCTGTTGAAATGTGGATTGGACAGGGGGCCGCAGCCTTGACTTTCTGGGAGTTTCCCAAGCCCTGAGCTTTTGCAGGCCTTTGCAGCTGCCAAGTGACAAATCCTGCAAGGAATAGGCAAAAGGAAAGAATATGACAGAAAAAAAGCTATTATAAATGTGTTACTTGCTAAAAGTGTTTCCAGGAAATCTTGCAAAAGCGGAGGCCTCACCCTCTTCTTCAGCATCTTCAATGGCTTTTGCGCCCTCTGCTGATCGGATTAAATCCTAACCAGGCTCACTTGGATTCATCTTTCCCCTTCAAAAGGAAAAGCAACTCAGAACTTTATCTCCCTTTTATGTGCCAGACGCTTGCTGGATGCTGAGCAGGAGTGAGGAGATATCCTCAAGGAGTGAAGTTTATGGAGAGATGGACAAATGTGCTTATAAGTGACAACAAGGTGAGGGAGAGGTGGATGGCTTCCTAGAGCAGGTGACATGATCTAAACCCCTTGAGGGGTACGGAGCTTCCAGACGCAGACACAGTGAGCTCATGCTCTGGAGGGTGTTAGTGTTCCAATCGGTGGCTGGCAACATGTGTCAGAATGTTTTTAAATGTTTAGATACTTTATTGCCAGCCACAGCTGGCCTTCAGAGACATAACAGCCCTGTATGCTCCATGCTTGGGGTGTCTCTCCATTCAGGCACAGGTTCCACTGTGTACTCCCCGACATGAAGTAGCCCTCAGAACCATCTAAAGAGCATGTTCTGTGGGGGCTTTGTCACCGTCCCCCTTACATTATCTCCTTTAATCTCATTCTTGGAAGAGGGCATTTTTACAGGTAACTCAGTGGAGGTAGCAGAGCAACTTCATTTGTCCAAGTGGTGAGCTGGTATTTGAACCAGCATTCTGTCCACAGCACCACAGTGACCTCTTTGGTTGGGGAGGGGGGTCCTCCACTTTCTGACTTAACCTCTTTTTCTCTCCAAGGCCTGATTTCTACTGAGGTTTATACCAGTAGCTCCATCTGCCAAAGGTCACTTCCACTCAGGTGTCCACAGACACGCTGAGCCCGCATCTGGACTCATTGTCTCTCACCTCCCCCCAGGCTGCCTCTCCTTTTCCCTGTGCTGAGGCTGGGGCGGGGGGCGGGGGGGGAGCATCCGCTGGAGCAGCCATCGGTGTACACATGCTTTACTGCCCACCAACCAGGAGGGCCCAAGAGACAGGCCTCACTCTTACCAGAGCACTCACAGCAGGCAGGGCATCCCCATTCAGCCGGCAGAGTAGCCAGTGTACTGGGCCCCTTCCATGGGCAAGCCCTGTACTGGCCCCAACCCAGGCCCACCCCAGCTGTCTAGGAGGGCATATGGGTAGAGAGGACAGAGGGTAACAAAAGGTGGTGGATTGGGAAGGACAGGCTGCTTTGGGAACCTGAGGAGACAATAGAGAAGGCTGTGGAGGGGACAGCTGAGTAGGTATCTGGGTGTAGCAGGGCTGGAAAGCCCACCCATGTGCTGAGCTCGGAGCAGGGGTTTGAGCCTTTCTGTGATGTCTGGGAAGTCACCCATTTTGAGGCTGAAGGGCTTGTTCCAGAAACAAGCTTGTTCCAAATGGCTTTGCATTTGATGTTGCCCACAGCAGCTTGTCGTCAGTCAGGGAACTACAACTGTAGATGCTCCTAGTGCCCAAAGACAGCCTGTAGACCCTGGGGCAGGTCTGAGGACTTCTGTTGTGGCCCCATTTACAGGCCGCATAACCGCTAGGAGTGTCATCGACCGAGCTGGAAACGGCACCTGCTGGTTGTGCAATGCACAGCCCCTGTCTCCACCCAACCATGTCCAGCAGTCCTGCCAATTACTTGTTTCC
The DNA here is from genome assembly GCF_001704415.2 of Capra hircus. Classification (NCBI taxonomy): domain Eukaryota; kingdom Metazoa; phylum Chordata; class Mammalia; order Artiodactyla; family Bovidae; genus Capra; species Capra hircus. The sequence goes on from NC_030815.1 coordinate 85,023,004, forward strand.
TTCTGTTCCCATGGAACCAAATGGGGTTGAAGAGACTGTTGTCATTAAATTTTACGACATTATATATGCCCCTTTCCCAAATGATAAGCTACAATTTGAGATCACAAAGGAAAACATATCCTATCTTCATACTCATGTTAAAAATCTAACTTAATTTAGAAATCTACAGCCTAGCCATGTTATATTTCTGTTACAGATTAGAGCAAACTTTCTCTTGAAGTTTTGAGTAAGGGTCATATGGCAGACTAAATTCTAAGACTGCCCCTTGATGTGTGTACATACCCTATGTAAGTCTTCCCCTTGAATGTGTGATAGACTGTCACTGCCCTGATTGTGTTACCTTATATGGCAAAAAGGGCTTCCCTGGTGGCTCAGATGGTAAAGAATCTGCCTGCAATGCAGGAGACCTGGGTTCAGTCCCTGGGTTGGGAAGATCCCCTGGAGAAAGGAATGGCTACCCACTCCAGTATTCTTGCCTGGAGAATTCCCAAAGACAGAGGAACCTGGCAAGTTACAGTCCCTGGGTCATAAAGAGTTGGACACAACTGAACAACTAACACCATATGGCAAAAGGGATTTTGCTAATATGATTAAGGTCCCTAACTGGTTGGTGTTGAAATGATCGAAAGGAAGATTATTCCGGACTTGACTTAAGTAGATGACCCCTTTTAGACCTCCCTGGGGTCTGAGCAGTTCTTCTGCAGGCCTTGAAGTCAGTTGCCACATTGTGAAGGGGCACGCAGGGGACCTGGGACCAGGACCCCACAGTGGCCTCAAGGAACTAAGAGCAAGGGAACAGATTCTGCTCACAGCCTGAGTGAGCTTCACAGTGGATCCATCCTCAGCTGGGCCTCCAGATGAGACCACATCCATGTTTGCTACTCTGTGGGAAGACTCAGCAGAAGACCCAGCTAAGCCCTGCCTGGACTCCCTACCCACAGACACCCTGAGATAACATGTGTACATTGTGTCAAGCAACTGTATTTGCAATAATTTGTTATTCATGAATAGAAACCAATTCAGTAAGTTACTTGTGCATGGGCCAAACCTGACTTCTGCCTCAGGAGAGAGACTACAAGAGGAGAGGATACCCCTTTGGAGACCTTTGCAGAGACCAAGTTGGGATTCCACTACTCCAAGGCACACCTGCCAAGGGACTATCATGTGCCTCTAGTCCCCACATGCACATTGACTCCCAAGGAAGCCCCTTTGGCAGGCAGCTGGCCACAGTGTGGGCAAGACCTACATGGTACTTCCTCACCTAGGGTGGAGAGCAAGAGAGGTGATTCTGATCACCAGTATCCTGGTATCCTGCAACTGCCCACTCACTATGATTAAGAGCGAATCCAAGGAAGACTCCACCCAGAGAGGGAAAGCTGCTCTAAGCCTCTCTGAGGCTGCAGAGCTGGCCAGTGTTGCATGCAGACCCAGGGAAAACCAGGAGAGAGGTGGGGGAAGATGTGTGTCCAGTTCCTCTTTCTCCCATCCTCTGGGATCTGGGAGGCAGGATGAAGTAGCGCATGGTCTTTGACTCCATTCTCAGATATCTGGCCTGGTGCAACCAGGGCCAATCTGCTCAGTCCTCACCCCCCTATTTGAAGTTTGTTCTGTGGCTATGTCTCAGTCCCTCCCCTCCCCATCCAGCCCTACTCTCACAGCAAATGTATTGACCACAGGATGCCTCCCCTCCCTCCTGGTGACAGACTTCAGTCACCAGGTCCTACCCTCTGCCTGCTGCACCTGGACTTGAGCTCCTAGTAGGAGCCAGTTATGCCCCATGAGACCAGACCTTTTTGTTGGCCAGGCCCTGGTCAACGTGGTTGTGATGCACTGCTGAATCCTGCTCTAGTTCTCTGTGTCCTCTTCTCAAGCTCCCTCAGTTCAATTCAGTTCAGTCGCTCAGTTGTGTCCAACTCTTTTCGACCACATGAACCGTAGCACGCCAGGCCTCCCTGTCCATCACCAACTTCTGGGGTCCACCCAAACCCATGTCCATTGAGTCGGTGATACCATCCAACCATCTCATCCTCTGTCGTCCCCTTCTCCTCCTCCCCTCAATCTTTCCCAGCATCAGGGTCTTTTCCAATGAGTCAGCTCTTCACATCAGGTGGCCAAAGTATTGGAGTTTCAGCTTCATCATCAGTCCTACCAATGAACACCCAGGACTGATCTCCTTTAGGATAGACTGGTTGGATCTCCTTGCAGTCCAAGGGACTCTCAAGAGTCTTCTCCAACACCACAGTTCAAAAGCATCGATTCTTCAGCACTCAGTTTTCTTTATAGTCCAACTCTCACACCCATACATGACTACTGGAAAAACCATAGCCTTGACTAGATGGACCTTTTGACAAAGTAATGTCTGCTTTTCAATATGCTGTCTAGGTTGGTCATAACTTTCCTTCCAAGGAGTAAGTGTCTTTTAATTTCATGGCTGCAGTCACCATCTGCAGTGATTTGGGAGCCCAGAAAAATAAAGTCTGACACTGTTTCCACTGTTTCCCCATCTATTTGCCATGAAGTGATGGGACTGGATGCCATGATCTTAGTTTTTTGAATGTTGTGCTTTAAAAGAACTTACTCACTCTCCTCTTTCACTTTCATCAAGACGCTCTTTAGTTCTTCTTCACTTTCTGCCATAAGGGTGGTGTCATCTGCAGATCTGAGGTTATTGATATTTCTCCTGGCCATCTTGATTCGAGCTTGTGCTTCCTCCAGCCCAGCTTTTCTCATGATGTACTCTGCATAGAAGTTAAATAAGCAGGGTGACAATATACAGCCTTGATGTACTCCTTTTCCTATTTGGAACCAGTCTGTTGTTCCATGTCCAGTTTTAACTGTTGCTTCCTGACCTGCATATAGGTTTCTCAAGAGGCAGGTCAGGTGATCTAGTATTCCCATCTCTTTCAGAATTTTCCACAGTTTATTAAGTTAGAGGAAATCAGGGCTGTATGTGAGAGAGTGGCTGCTGCTGCTGCTGCTAAGTGCTTCAGTCGTGTCCAACTCTGTGCGACCCCATAGATGGAAGCCCACAGGCTCCTCCATCCATGGGATTTTCCAGGCAAGAGTACTGGAGTGGGGTGCCATTGCCTTCTCCAGTGAGAGAGTGGCAGAGCTGGCTAATTTCTAGCAGGGAACTTACACAGACTGTGTGCTGATTACACTGTATCACATACTGGGGAAGTTTCTCCCTTTTCAGTTATTTCTTCATCTTCCTGGTTTTGTTAAGTCCCACATCTCCCCTCGCTGCTAGTATGGGTGCACTGTGCTCGCAGACTGGCCGCTCTTCTTTCAGCAGACGAGTCCAGACTCAGCTGTAAGCACCAGGCAGGTAGCAGCGCTGGGGCATGCAGGGACAGAGGGGTGTTGTAATTGAATTTATCATTATAGTTAACTACTTTTTATTTTTCCTAAGTGATGCTGAGTGGTTGTTTTTGTTTTTAGGATCTGTGGAAGTGAAAGTGTCGCTTAGTCGTATCTGACTCTTTGCAACCCTATGGACCATAGCCCACCAGGCTCCTCTGTCCATAGGATTTTCCAAGCAAGAATACTGGAGTAGGTTGCCATTTCCTACTCCAGGCTATCTTCCCAACCCTGGGGTCGAACTGGTGTCTCCTGCATTGCAGGCATATATTTTACCATCTGAGCCACATCTAGGTAAATTTTAAATACATTGAGTTAGTTAGAGCAATGCCATTTAAAGGGGGGAAAAATCAGGTAAACAGTAGCACGGGTGATTCATGAGGAAATGACGTGATCATGGAGGCGGTATGAGCAGGGCAGCATAGATTCGGATTCGAATTTCACTCAGTAACCTGGGGCACCAGCCTTCTTTGTGCTTCAATTTCTTTCACCAAGAAAGGACAATAACATTGTGAGGACCCACTATGTGCACATTCACAAAGCTCTCAACCATGCAGCACATGCTAGGTGAGTGTGTGTTAAATAGAACTGACAAATGGGGTTAAGGAAGCCTGCATAGTGAGCCCTTTTAGATGCTGCTGATGGCCATTCCTGTAGGGACTTTCTGACCCCAGTCTGAGAGGTGCTGCCCCTGCGCTGACACCTGTAGCTCCAGATTTTCTCGGTCACTTGCTTCTCTTGTCCCCTAGACAGGACCCTTAGCCTTCCTGGCAGGAGGAAGTGACTGTCAACTGCAGTACCGAGCAGGGGGCCTCACCCAGTCAGTGAATGTGAATGAATGAACAAAGTATCAGGAAGGTTCTGACTGCTCCACGGCCATGCAGTTGTCTGGATGCCGGATGAGCTTGCCGCAGAAAGAGCCCTGAGCCTTCGAGCAGGAAGCACCAGCCTCCCGCAGAGCTTCACCCACATCTATCGTGACTGAGCACGACCCCTTGGCATGTGCGCAGCAAGTGGAGACAGTGACTCCTGAGCTATGTGTCAAACAGACAGTCTTACAGTCAGGGCTCAACTCAACATCTGCACGGTTCCCCTACAGGCAACAAAGTGAACTGCAGCCAGATGGGCAGTGGCCACAGGAGCCCCGAGGCTGGTGCTGGTCATGGTGGGGTGGTGGTGGTGAGGGATGTGCGGCTGGGCTGGGGTGAAGAGTGGGTGAGGCAGGGCTGCGGTGAAGAGTGGTTGTTCTTGGAAGTTTACTGTGCTGGTAGCCAAGTGGGCCCTCTCCAGGGCTTGGAGACAACAAGCCAAACCTGATTTCCAGGCCCTGCTGCCCTCTCAGCGAGGCCCTGGAGCTCCTGATGCCAGAACCCCCTTGAGTTGGGCAGAGGCTTTGTTCCAGTTAGACATTCCATCAAATCAGAGTCATGCTGGACTGTCCTTCCTAAGGCCTTTGTCATTGGGGTAGACCTCCAACATCTGGTAGGGTGGAAGAGCTGGGAGGGCCTCCAACCCCATGGACTGCTCACCCCCATCCCAGTGTCCATTGCCCTCCTTGAAGTCCTTGCCCAGCCCTGGGTCTGCTCATGGAGTCTATTCACTCATCCCACCTGAGGAAGGATAAGGCGACAGGGCCAGGACCTCTCCAGGCTGCTGCTTGCCCCCAGCCCGGCCACTCCATTTCCTCTGGGGCCCCTTCCATCTCACAGGCCAGAATCCCTTATAAATGTTGTGCATTTCAGTGAACTGTGCCCTGCGTCACCGGTGAGGAGGCTTGCATGCTAAGTTGTTTCAGTCCTGTCTGACTCTTTGCAACTCGATGGACTGTAGCTCGCCAGGGTCCTCTGTCCATGGGCTTCTCCAGGCAAGAATACGGGAGTGGGTTGCATGCCCTCCTCCAGGGGATCTGCCTGATCCAGGGATTGAACCCACGTCTCTTCTGTCCCCTGCACTGGCAGGCGTGTTCTTTACCACTAGCGTCACCTGGGAAGCCCAGTGAGAAGGCTATGTCAATACACCGCTTCACCCCTGAGAGATTCAGCTTCCCATCATAAAATAAAAATCAGACCAACTTCCTCATCACAGGCTTTCTCAGCACCTGGTCCATAGCAGGTGCTTAATGAACAGAAGCTCCCACTTGCTTCATGCAAAGCTGAGGAGGGGAGGGGCTCACTCCAAGCCACATGGCTGGTGGTGGGATTGGAAGGACACGTATGGTCACAACAGGCTGTAATGAAAGCCTCCTCTCCTGGGAGGCTGGCAAGGCCAAGGTCTGTGTCCGCTCCTGCTGTGAGTCCATCACTCATTGGTCCACAGAGTGGCTCCATGTGGGGACTGCTTGTGAGGAGCAGAGGGGAAGAGGGGATTCTGGAGAGTTTCAAATTGGTGATTAAGTGGTCCAGCTTGGAGGTGATGCTGGTCGCTTTCCTTGACAACCCTACCAGAGCTAGGACAATCCTACCACACACACAGCAGGGCTGAGACGAGCACTCCAGGCAGCTAAAGCTCAGAGCGGGGGTCCTGCCTCCAGGCTGCTCCCCTGCTCTGTGGCATCCCCAGTCTGTCTCTCCCTTAGTGAGGTAGGGTCACAGGGGTGAAAGAGGTCTCCAAGCACCCTCCTGCCCAACACTGTGACAACCAATTCATGTGTGTCTTGACCAGTCATGTCTCCCTGACAGTTCTGGCTCCACCCTTCACCAGTTTGGGAGACAAACATTGAAACCTCTCTGAGCTTTATCTTTCTCATCTCTCCATGGGGGACAGTAATAATCCCATGTTCTGGGATTAGTGTGAGAGTGAAATGAGATAATACTTTCAAGGTGCTTAGCAGAAGGCCAGGAAAAATGCTCACAAAATTGGAACAATAAGATACTTTTAAGTGCTCAGAAAATCCTTACTAGTGATTACTGTTTGAATGAGTATCTTCTACCATACACCTAAGCCCTTTGCCATAAGGCAGTGATGTCCCCATCTTTCTGACCAGAAAACTAAGTCTAGAGGCTTTACAGAATATGCCTAAGGGAGCTAGTAAAAGCACAGTCAAATCTGAATCCTATGCTAGGGAGTCTATGGTTGCCCAGTCCTGGGTGCAGGAAACTAGTGGCCAGGTGGTAGGGGTGAAACTCATATGTATCAACACCCAGAATAAGAGATGGAGAGTGAAGCCCTGAGAGGAACAGGAACAGTGCAGAGGTCAAGGCAGAAGATGCTGGCACCGCATGCGTACATTTCAGGGCAGTCTTGGAGGCCTGAGTGCAAAGACGCAGCTGGGTGGTTCTAGGTAAAGATGCTGGCGTGCAATGGGAATTTGCTGTATGACTCAGGGAACTCAAACCGGGGCTCGATAACAACCTAGAGGGGCAGGATAGGGAGGGAGGTGGCAGGGATGTTCAAGTGGGAGGGGACATGGGTAAACCTATGACTAATTCATGTTAATGTTTGGTAGAAACCAATGCAATACTATAAAGCAATTGTCCTTCAATTAAAAATAAATAAATTTTAAAAAAGAAAAAAAGAGAATTTCCCAGATTAATAAGGAATACAATAAAAATAAACTTTAAATTCTTGAAAAAAAAACTGCTGGCATGATTTTCTCCCATCCCCAACAATCCGGTCCACCTAGGCATCTTCTTGCAGAAGCTCAAGTCGCGGTCCAGAGCTGAGAGCAGGGACGCAAGCCCAGGCTGTGGGACTCCTCTTTTGCTTCCTGGAGTCCCTGGCTGCCAAGGGACTGTCAAGTGCTTGTCAAGTGTTCTGTCAAGTGTCCCCCAGCCCCCGACTCCCTTGCACAGGTCCAGCCTTAGGTTTCAGAACTTGGTATGAAGCTGGGCACCTTCTCAGGATGGGTGAGGAGAGAGAAGATGCAGATACCCCAACAGGACTGATGACTCATGTGAGTCCTTGCTCCTTCCCTCCAGCCTCAGCTTTCCTGCTGGAGACTTTGGACAGTTCCCCATCCCTGAGACAATGAGGGTGAGTGGATTCCCAGAGGGTGTGAGAGACCAGGGGTGGCCCCAGGAGAGCCAAGTTGGCACGTGGAGGTTCCGAGGAAAAGGAGAGCTGCAGCAGGTGCTCCAGGGCTGCCCTCTCCTTCTAGAAGGCCTGTGAGGCTCCAGGCCCCTAGCTGAGCGCAGGTGTGACCAACCTGCCTGCTTGCAGCCTGCACGCCCTCTGCTGGCTTCTCCCGGAGCAACAACTTAGCTCCCATCTGTGTCTTTCTCCGGACTGCCCTGGTGGCAGGAGAAAACAGGTCCCCACCCCACCCCACCCCCCGCCCCCGCCGCCGCCAAAGAAACAAGTATTTGTTTATTTATGTATCATGTGTGTATTTTTTAAATCTCCGCCAAAGGGCTTTAATGTCCTTGACAACAACATTCACCAACCCCACCGTCACCACGGTGGGGAGAACTTTATGTTTTCTAGGGAGAAGGGGATAAGTTCTGATACTTTAAAATAGTTAAAAGAGGATTCTAGAACAAAGCCATCACTGCCTGTATGAGTTTCCTTTGGCTGTCATAAGAAAGCATCACAAACTTGCTGACTTAAACAGCAGAAATCTGTTTTTTCAGTGCTGGAGGTTGGAAATCTGAAATCAAAATGTCGGCAGGGCCATACTTCCTCTGAAGGCTCCAGGGAGGATCCTTCCTCTTCTCTTCCAACTTCTTGTGGCTGCCGATGACCCCTGGCTTCTGGCTGCATCACTCCAGTCTCAGCCTCTGTAGTTGAACAGCCTTTTCCTCTGTACGTCTGTGTCTTCATCTCCCTCCTTAGAAGCCTTCCTGTCATTGCTTTAGAGTTACCTTCATTCATCATAACTGACCACATCTACAGAGACCCTATTTCCAAATAAAGTGACATTCACAGGTCCTGGGAGTTAGGACTACAGCATATCTCTTTGGGGAGCAGAGTTCACCCCACAACACTGCCCATATAGCACCTTTGTACAAATTACATAAGGACACCTGTTCCTTAAGGTAGGCATGGCTGCAGCAGTCAAGCGCAGGCTGGGTTTGAGCCTCTTGCTTACCCTTGAGTTGGGTACCTGTGTGCAGAGAACATACTGCACAGCTGTAAGCAACAGCCCTATTCTGGAACCTCCCATTTAAATGCTTAACATCCATCCCAAGTAAAAGGTCCAGACTGAAATATCAACTTCAGCCTGGGTCAACAGTGCTACAAAACCCAAAGGAAGAGCCTGAGCAGCTGCATCCCAAGGATGAGGCCAAAGCAGGGTCTGCAGCAGACAAGACCATAAGTAATACATTATCTACAGAGAATTTAAGAGCAATAACAAAGCTGTCTAAAAGTTGGTCTCTTTTTTTTTTTATTATCACCGTGTATCTGCTATTTTAAACAATGCCAATCATGAAACTCTCCTCCCTTACCCACATCTTATGCTGGTTTAAGTTCTAAACAACTGCTGCTGTTATCATTGTTTTTATAATATATGGAAGCTTTAGGCTAGCACACACTATTATTTACCTTTTCATGAAAACTGTGGTCTGCATGGAAGTTACTTAGATAACTAGAAGTTAGGCAGTAGAGCCTGACATACATCTTGAGTTTGTGAGGTTTGGGGACCATTGGTGAGCCCCAGTAGGATCACACACTCCTGAGATCAATGGTAAAGTCCGTGTCCATCCTGAAAGCAGGGTAACTGCGAAGACAAAGACAGACCTCGGGCTCCCAATCTACTTTCTGCCAGAGCACTGGAGGTTTTATTTTTTACTAGTGTTTAAACCTTACAACAGGGACTTCCCTGGTGGTTCAGTGAGTGGCTAAGACTCTGAGCTCCCAACGCAGGGGGTCTGGCTTCAATCCCTGCTCAGGGAACTTAGATCCCACATGCCACGGCTAAGAGTTTGCTTGCTGCGATTAAGACCTGGCCCAGCCTAATAAATAAATAATAATAATAATTTTTAAAAAACTTACAACAATGAAACAGAGAGCCAAGTGTAAAGTGTGACAGTTATGTATCCTGAATGGGCTGACGATTACTAGACAGGTGGTAAAATGACAAAGAACAACACACATGTACCAACATCAACTTCCTGCTTTTAATTTTGATGAACTATAGTTAGTTAACCTAAGATGTCACTGAAGAGAACAAGGTGGAGGGTACACCAGACCTTTCTCTATTACCTGTGCAACTTACTTTGAATCTAAAATATAATTTAAAATTAAAAGTTAAAAAGGTAACTGTGGGCAAGAGTTATCTCAAAAGCCAAACAGAACAATGAGATAGTGCAAAATGCAAAGTGTACTAGTTTTGTGAATGCAGATTTATTTTGCACATGAAATATTTAACTTAAATTTATTATCCTTTTAAAATTACGCTATGTATTTTTAATTTGTTATTAAACCATAGCAGATCAATGTTTTTGTTAAATGTGATCCCCTAAAATATGTTAGTGTAAAAGTTTTAATCCATGTTAATTTGTCTTCCTATTTTATACCATAATAATTTTTTTGGAATGAAGTTAAATTAAAATTTTGCTGAGGGACTTTCCTGGCAGTCCAGTGGTTAAGAATCTGCCTGCCAATGCAGGGGACATTGGTTCAATCCCTGGCTGGAGAATATCCCCAAAATCACACAACTGAGGTATTATGGCAAGCAAGTCTGTGTGGGTAACTCTTGGTCACCTGGGACCACAAGCATGTGGAGATCTGGGGAGAAGCTGCAGTAGGTCCAGAAACACCTCCTGGCCTGGGTCTTCCTGGGCCAGGCTGGTGAATGGGGTCTCAGGAGCAGCCCTGGACCTAGCTGGCTAGTGCCTGACGTGTGGTGTTCGCTTCAAGGCCCTCATGTGTAAAGGGATCCATGGACACCTGCCCCCGTGCTGCTGTAAACAGCTGGCACCTCGTGCGCAGGCATGCCTGCACCCCTGCATCCTCACCACACACATTTCTTCTTTCTGCTGCCTTCTACACAGCTTTGGGGCACTGGCCTTGTAGACATGATCCATTTCATTTTTGGACCTCCATCTCCCCGTCCATGAGAGGAAGGATGGATTGGATCGTTCTCAAGGCTCCTACCAGTTCTGACATCATCTTTGTCCTGGCTCTCTTTGTTTAGGATCTATTTCTTCACGTGTTTACTCAAGCCATGAGCCACTTAGCCACAACAATCCTAGGGTTTTGACACAATTATCTGTCTTTATGGATGAGGGAACTGAGGTTCAGCAAGGGTGGTAACTTGCCTGGTTTACCCTATAATAAGTGGCAGGGCTGAAACTGGAATCTGAGCACACTCTCAAAGCCCTCTAATCACTAGGCCACTCCGCTGGAGGCAGGAGGGAGCCCCTGGGCCAACTGCTCACTGGTAAAAGTGAATGCCTGGTGTGGAGTGAATTACTGGAGGTGTTCGAGCAGAGGCAGGTTGATTGGTCAGGAAAGGTGTAGAAGGTCAGTAGAGGATTGGGTAAGACCTGCATGCTTCAGTGGCAGCATCATATTAATAAAATATTTCCAGTTTTGAGAGGTGTCCCAAATAGTTTGTTCTTATTGATTTGTGAGTAACTTACATTATATAAACTTAAAATGCATCTTTTAATAGGGAAAAATGAAAATTCAAGGTTACACTTGTAACAACACCATCCTCAATCTCTTGCCTTTTAATATGCTTTCCTGAGCAGGAAGAGGAATGAATGGAGTCACAGTCCTTGGGTCCACAGAGGGGTAGGTCCACCTTGAATCTTATCTGCGCCATGTACACAACAATCAGGACTCTAAAGTGCCTTGGGTATCCCTCCAATCTAGAGATCCCAGCGCCAATGATTCCACTCTGAACTTTTCAACAGCACCACAGCCTGGGGTGGCAATTTCCAGGAGCACCAGCCACATGCCCAGTAAATTCTGAGCCTTGGAAAGTGCCTAGCAGAGGGTCCCTCAGTCTTTTTTTGACTGGGATATTTCATCATCCAGGCACTGATGTTCTCTGGCAAAGATCTTAACCCGGTCCACCACACCCTCCTTTCCTCAGTCCGTTCTCATATTTCTTGGCCAGTGTCTTTTCCCTCCTAGTTCTGATCCTATACCCCATGTTTTAGCTGTAGTTCTGAATATACATTCTATTTCTAGTAGTTACAATATCACTATTTGCTTTGAAAAGTAAACCTCAAGAGCTCTGTGGCTTAACCCACTTAAAATTTCTTTTTCATTCACATGTTTGTCTGATGTGGATGTTCCTGGTCTATGGATGGTATTTCTTTCTCCATACAATGACTTAGGGATCCAGGCTCCTTCCTGGGAACAAGTTATGGGTTAGCTGTGTACCCTGTGATGTTTGATGAATGTTGCATATGCGCTGGAACACAGTGTGTGTGATACTGTTGTTGGCTGGGTATCCGATAAGCGTCAGTTAAGTCAAGCTGGTCCATGTCCTTACTGATTTGAGCCATCAAGTTTTAAGAGACAAATGCTTAAGAGACACATCCAACCATGCGTAAGGATTTGTCTATTTCTCCTTTTTGCTCTATCGGTTCTGCTTCATGTATTTTGAAGTTCTGTTGTTAGATGCACACTCTTAAAGATTAAGTCCTTTTGAAGAATCAACTCCCTTATCATTATGACTTGCTGTTCATTATCTGTGTCAATATTCCTTGTTCTGAAACATACTTTGTCTAATATCAATATAGCCAACACTAGATTGCATTTGGTTTGATGGAGTTTGCATTGTACACCTTTTTCAATTTTCAAATATGCAGCCTGTAGGCATTTCAAAATTTGAGATATAATTGACATATTAATTTCAGGTATGCAATATAATGATTTTATATTGGTATATATTGTGAAGTGATTACCATAAAAAGTCTAGTGAACATTCATCACCACACATAGTTATAAAAAGCTTTTTCCTGATGGTTTTTAAGACCTACTCTCTTACAAAATTTCAAATATATAATAGAGTATTAACTATAGTCACCATTCTGTACATTACATCCCCAGAACTTACTTATTTTATAATGGACATTTGTACCATTTGACCACCATTGCCCATTTTTCCCGCTCAGTACTCCCTACTTTTGGCACCTGCCAATCTGTTCTCTGTATCTGAGTTGGATTTTGTTTTTTGGTTTTTTAGATTCCACATGTAAGTGAGATCTTAAAGTATTCGTTTTTCTTTTTGATGTCAAATGCAAAAAATCATCACCAAGACCAATATCAAGGAACATACCGTCTGTTTTCTTCAAAGGATTTTATGATCTCAGATCTTATATTCAAGTATTTAATCTATTGAGTTAATTTTGTGAATAGCGTGAGATTTAGTGGTCCAGTTTCATCATTTTGCATGTGGTTGTACAGTTTTCCCAACACCACTGAAGAGACTGTCCTTTCCCCATAGTATATTCTTAGATCTTTTGTCATAAGTTGATTGACCATATTTATAGCAAAAGTTGGCTCCTGTAATCGCTATTCTTTTCTGTGTATTTATGTGTGTTTTTATGCCAATACCATACTATTTTAATTACTGTAGCTTTGTAATTCAGTTTGAAATCAGGAAGCATTATGACAGACATCAGCTTTATCTTCTTGTTTTTTGTAGTTCCTTATAAATTTTAGGATTGATCATTCTATTTCTCTGAAAAATGCCATTGAAATTTTGTTAGGGATTGCATTGAATCTGTAGGTTACCTTGGCTAGGATGGCCGTGTAAGAACTGTTAATTCTTTCAATCCTTGAGCACATCATATCTTTCCATTTATTTGTGTCTTCTTCAATTTTTTTCATTAATGCCTTTTGTTTTTTAGTATAAAGGTTTTTCACCTCTTTGGTTATAACCAACCTAGACAGCATATTAAAAAGCAGAGACATTATTTTGTCAACAAAGGTCTGTCTAGTCAAGTCTATGGTTTTTCCAGTAGCCATGTACGGATGTGAGAGTTGGGCTATAAAGAAAGCTGAGCGCCGAAGAATTGATGCTTTTGAATTGTGGTTTGGAGAAGACTCTTGAGAGTCGCTTGGACTGCAAGGAGATCCAACCAGTCCATCCTAAAGGAGATCAGTCCTGGGTGTCCATTGATAGGACTGACGTTGAAGCTGAAACTCCAATACTTTGGCCACCTGATGCAAAGAGCTGACTCATTTGAAAAGACCCTGATGCTGGGAAAGATTGAGGGCAGGGGGAGAAGGGGACGACAGAGGATGAGATGGCTGGATGGCATCACCAACTCAATGGACATGGGTTTGGGTGGACCCTGGAAATTGGTGATGGACAGGGAAGCCTGGCGTGCTGCAGTTCATGGGGCTGCAAAGTGTCAGACATGACTGAGTGACTGAACTGAACTGAACTGATTTCTATGTGTTTTATTATTTTTCATGCAAATTATAAATGGTTTTTTTCCCCTTCATTTCTCTTTCTGTTAGTTCATTATTAGTGTATAAAAATCAACAGATATCTGCATGTTGATTTTGTATCCTGCAATCTTACTGCATTTATTAGTTCTAATCATTTTTGGGTGGAGTCTTTAGGGTTTACTGTATATGTTATTTGCAAATGGTGACAGTTTTATTTTTTCATTTCCAATTAGATGTCTTCAATTTTCTTACCTATTTGCTGTGGCTAGGAGCCTATCTATGTTTTTATATTTAAGTGAATTTCTTATATACAATGCATAATTGAGTCTTGTTTATATATATATATCTCTGCCTTTTGGCATGAGTGTTTAAACCATTCACATTTAATGTAATTATCCATATGGCTGCATTTGCGTCTACCATACTGATTTTTTTATTTGCTCTTTGTTGCTTTTTTGCCTCTTTCCATAACTCCATTCAGGAAGAATACTTTTTATGATTTCATTTTGTCTCCATACTTGTCTTATTAGATAAGTCACATTTATGTATTGATTTACTCTAGGGTTTACAGTGATCACCGTCTATATTCAAATAATATTTTTCATATATAATATATAAACCTTACAATAGTAAACTTGTATTTCCTTCCTCCCACCCAATATTTTGTGCTATTGTTATCAGACATTTTAATTCTACATGTTTAAACTCCAAAATACATTGTCACTTTTTGCTATAATAGCATTCTTTCTACAAACTTTTTAAATTGGAAAATGTGTTCCAAATTTATTCACGTATTTGCCATTTTGGATACTCTTCATTTCTCTTGTGGAGAAACACAGTTTTGGCCTGGCATCTGTTTCTTTATTCTTGAAACAATTCCTTTAACGTTTCTTGTAGTAAAAATCTGCTAGCAATAAATTATCTCAACTTTTGTTTCTTTTTTGAAAGATATTTTCACTGAGTATGGAGTTCTGGGTTAACATTTTCTTTCAGTACTTAAAAATACTGTTTTATTATCTTCTGAACTGCACAGTTTCTGAATAAAAATTTATTGTCATTCTTACTTTGCTCTTGTAATAAGCCGTTTTTTTCTCCAGCTGCTTTATAAGATTCTCTCTTTATCACTAGTTTCCAGCAATTTGATAATGTGTGACTTTCTTTGTTTCTTCTGTTTGGAGTTTGTTAAGCTTCATGGATATTTGGGTTTTCCATTTTTCTCATATTTGGAAGTGTTCAAGTATCATTTCTCTAAATATTTTTCTTCCTTTTCTCTCCTTCAAGTACTCCAATTACAACTCTGTTAGACTACTCAGTATTGCAACACAACTCAGTAAAGTTCTGTTCCTTTCTTCCAGTCTTGTTTTTTCTCTATGTGCTTTATTTTGAATGGTTTCTATTGCTACAGCTACAAGTTCACTGATTTATTCTTCTGCAGAGTCTAGTTTGCTTTTAATTCCATCTAGTTAATTTTTCATTTCAGTATCATATTTTTAATCTCTGTAACTTTCACTTGGATCTTTTCTTTTCTTCCAGTTTTACTGATATACATTTAAGGTATACCAAAAAATGATTTGGCTTACATACATCTTGAAATGTACTTGGGGCTGTTTTATATCTTTTATTTTTTCCTCATTATGTTCACATTTTTCTTTATTGCTTTGAACATAGTTGTAAGATTTATCGTTGTTTTACTGTCTTTATCTATTAACTCCATTATCTCTGTCATTTCTCAGTCTGTTTCTTTTTTTGAGTTTATTTTTTATGGGAATATAATTGCTTTTTAGTGTTGCGTTAGTTTCTGCTATAGAGTGAAGTAAATCAGCCAGATGCATACATATATCCCCTCCCTTTCGGACCTCTCTTCCACCTCCCCCATGCCTACCATCTAGGTCATCACAGAACACCAAGCAGAGCTTCCTGTACTTTATAGCGGCTTCCCACTAGCTATTCATTTCACACACGATAGTGTATATGTGTCAGTCCTAATCGCCCAGTTTGTCACACCCTCCCTTTTCCCTGCGGTGTCCACATGCCCACTGTCTATGGCTGCACCTCTATTCTTGCCTTGGAGATGGGTTCATCTGTACCGTTTTTCTACATCCTACATTTACTTGTTAATGTACAATATTTGGTTTTTTTCTTTCTGACTGCCTTCAGTCTGTATGACAGATTCTAGGTCCCTTCACGTCTCTACTAATGACTCTATTTCATTCCTTTAGTGGCTGAGTAGTATTCCACTGTATGTATGCACCACATCTTCTGTACCCATTCATCTGTCATTGGATATTCAGGTTGTTTCCATATCCTGGCTATTGCAGATAGTGCTGCAATGAACACTGGGGTACATATGTCCTTCAGAATTATGGTTTTCTCAAGGTGTATGCCCAGTAGTGGGATTGTTGGGTCATCTGGTAGTTACATGTTTAGTTATTTAAGGAACTTCCATACTGCTTTCTATAGTGGCTGTATCAGTTCGCATTCCCACCAACAGTGTCTTTATCATGTTGAGGTAGTTTACCTCTATGCCTACTTTCTGGATAGTTTTTATCATAAATGAGTGCTGAATTTTGTCAAAAGCTTTTTCTGCATCTATGGAGATGATCATATGGTTTTCATTCTTTAATTTGTTAATATGGTGTATCACATTGATTGATTTGCATATACTAAAGAATACTTGCATTCCTGTGACAAATCCCACTTGATCATGGTGTATGATCCTTTTAATGTGTTGCTGGATTCTGTTTGCTAGTATTTTGTTGAGGATTTTTGCCTCTGTATTCATCATGATACTGGCGTGTCATTTTCTTTTTTGTGTGATGTATTTGTCTGGTTTTGGTATTAGGGTGATTATGGCCTCAGAACAAATTTGGGAGTATTCCTCCTTCTTCCATTTTTGGGAAGAGTTTAAGAGGGAAAGGTGTTAGCTAAAGACCATATACAATAAACTCAGAGCAAACATCATTCTCAGTGGTGAAAAACCAAAAGCATTTCACCAAAGATCAGGAATAAGACTAGGATGTCTAATCTGGCCACTAATATTCAACATAGTTTTAGAAGTCCTAGCCAGAGCAATCAGAGAAGAAAAAGAAATAAAGGAATATAAATTGGAAAAGAAGAAATAGAACTGTTACTGTTTGCAGATGACATGATACTATATATAGAAAATGCTAGAGATGCCACAGGAAAACTACTGCAGCTAATCAATGAATTCAGAAAGTTGCAGGATACAAAATTAATGCACAGAAATTTCTTGCATTCCTATACACTAACAATGAAAGAGCAGAAAAAAAATTAAGGAAACAATTCCATTTACCATCACAACAAAAAGAATAAAATAATTAGGAATAAACTATCTAAGGAGCCATAAAACCTTGTACTCAGTCTGCTTCTGTTGAGTAATTTTTCTCCTGGCCATGGGCCATGTTTTCTTGCTTCTCTGCCTGCCTGGTAACTTGTGTTTGAATATTCCATACTGTGAATTTTACGGTGTTCTTTCATGCTGGGTACTGTGTGTTGTTGTTGTCATCATCTAGTTGCTGAGTCATGTCCAACTCTTTGCCACCCCATGGACTGTAGCCTGCCAGGCTCCTCTGTCCATGATCTTTCCCAGACAAAAATACTGGGGTGGGTTGCCATTTCCTTCTCCAGGGAATCTTCCTGATCCAGGGATTGAATCTGTGTTTCCTGCATTGGCAAGTGGATTCTTTGCCACTGAGCCACGTGGGAAGCCCTGTTGTATACCGTTACATTATTTTAAAGAGTGTTGTTCTGGTAGCAGTTACTTTCAGATCAATTTGATAATTTTGAGGTTTAATTTTAAAACTTATAGGGGTTTCAGAGTAGCTCTTATTCTGGGGAAAATTCAGCCCTACAACTAGGCCTGGCCCTTGTGCATATGTTACCCAATCCCCCAGGCATTATTAGGAGGCCTGTGGGAACACAAACTATTCCCACCCTTACCTAAACACCAGGAATTGTTTTGTCTATTGCTTTGGGGGATTCCTTTCCTTGTGCAAACATGCACAAGTACTCTAATAAAGCTTCAACAGGATCCTTCTGCAGATGTCTGGAACTCTATAATACAATCCTTTTCTAAATTCTGTCTGCAAATTTCTAACCTTTCAACTTGTCTAGAACCCAATATCTGTTTCTTGAACTCAGCAATACTTCCCAGTATTGTTGGGTTTTCCTGGCCTCTCTTGCATTGCTCTTTGGAAGTTGATTCCAGGCAACAAGTTGGGACAATTATAGGGCTCATGTCATTTGCTTCCTTTCAGTTTCTCAGTCCTATGCTACCCAATTTCCAATGTCTGAAAACTATTTTTTCAGATATTTTATCTAGTTTTCTAATTTTTATGGCCAGAGGGCAATTCTCATAGCATTTAATCTTTCATGGAGAGAAGTACAAGTCATCCATTGAGTTCTTAATTTCAGTTATCATAGTTTTCAATTCTAGAATTTCCATTTGATTGTTTTTAATAGTTTCCAGTTCTCCGAAAAAAAACCAAAAACCTATATATTCTCATTGGTTGTATTGAAGACATGAAATATGAAACAATTATTTTAAACTCCATGATTGATAATCCTAGTATCTGGGACATCTGTGGGACCGTCTTCAATCTTATTTTGCTTCTTTTAATTTTTGGTTAATTATTGTCCTTTTAAATGCCTGCCTATATTTGGTTGATTGCCAGTTATCTGTGGTTTAAAAATAACAGAGATAATTTGAGACTTTGGATTCCTTCTCATGCAGAAAGGATTTACTCTTACTTTGGCAGGCAGTTCATAAGGGATGGGGTGTAAGCCTTCAGGGACCAAGCCAAGATTCTGGGTGCTAGATAGGTCCTCTCTCCTTGACAAACTTTGAATGACAGTTGTTGCTCCCCAGGCCCATGGAGCCACCAACAGTCTCATTGAGCTTCTCAGCCTCTGCAGCTGCAGCATTCATTTCTGGCAAATATCTTGGGGAGAAAATGTCCCAGATGTTGGGTTCCTCTAAATGCACTTCCTTTCTCTCTACAATGATGCCAAAAGATGTGACTTTGGATTTTGTCCAGATTTTCTAGTTGTTCTTGGTTGTGAGGGTTAGTTTGAAACAAACTGGTTCACCATTACAGAAAATGAAACTCAGCCTTGATTTCTTTTAAATAATATTTTTGAGGCTAAGAGGGCAGAAATTTGCCCAATGATGACATCTACTCAACTAAAATCTTTCTGGTAGTCAGAGCTAACTCTAATTCCCTGAACAGTGAGATCATAAAGATGACTCTACCCAAATAGCTAGGGTGGATAGCCCCCTTGATAAAGTCAGACAGTAGCATTCCTAAATTAAAACATTTCAAGCAGAAGAGATTTACTACCTTGACGTGTGCAAGTAAGGTACTGAAAAAGGAAATGTTCACCCATGGTGTTATGGGTGCTTGGAGAAAAAGTGCTTGTAATATTAATATCCAGGAAAAATCATTATAATGATAGTTTCTATCATATCCAGAAAATGAATTTTCTAAGGGTATATTATAAGTCTTTTCTGTCCATACCTGTCTATTAAACTCTAGACCCCTTTTCTCCATTGCCTCCAGTATCCTCTCCCTGGATGTCCAACAGCACCTCAGACTCAAGAGTCCAGGCTAACCTTCCTCTCTTTTCTGCCCCTCTAATCTTTGTTTTTCAGAGAAAAATTTCTGAGGTGAAACTATTTTAATAGAGGCAACATCTGGAGAGTTTAACTGTGGAACGCAAGAGAGATCGAAGGCAAGGCCTTTTGCTTTTTGTCTTGTACTCCTTTATAACCTTAAAAAAAATTAACTAGGAATATCATCCTTTAAATGAAAAGAACATGTTCTCTAGCATTCACTCTCATGGCCATTAAGGCAAGAACATGAGCATCCTTCCAGATGACTGTTCCCACCCTTCCCTGTCCACTTGACACCAGGCCCTCTTCCCAACCCCACCATCACACGTATATGCAGAATGTAACCACCGCCAGGGCCTTCCAGCCTTCCCATCCCACTCCAGTCTACTCCATTCTGATTTGAATTCTCTTTTTATTTGTCTCAAATGCATAGCTGAGATTCTCATGGGGGTGTCTGGAGGGTGAAAAGAGAAGGGGGCATAAGGCCCCAAGCATAGCTCCTGACATAGCAGTTCTACAACAAATACTTTGAGGAGGAACCTGGACAGGTCCTCCAGCGTCCTTGTTCTTACAATGCCCTCTTAAAGAGGTCCTTACTCAGCCTTCAGGCTTCTCAGGTGGCTTAAGGGTAAAGAATCCACCTGCCTCTGCAGGAGATGCAGGTTCGATCCCTGGGTCACGAAGATCACCTGGAGAAGGACATGGCAACCCACTCCAGTATTCTTGCCTGGAGAATTCCATGGAAAGAAGAGCCTGGCAGGCTACAGTCCATGGGGTCACAAAGGAGTTGGACACTATTTAGTGACTAAAACAACAACTCAGCCTTCAGCAGTCATCTAGGGGCTGCCTGCTCTGTGGTCTGGCAGCACAACTGGGGCAGCATTCTTCCAGCGCATGGTATGCATAATAACTGCCTCCGAAGATGCCCCTGTCCTAAGCTCCAGAACCTGTGATTATGTTAGCTTATATGGCAAAAGAGACTTTCCAGATATGGCGGAGTTGAGGCTCTTGAGGCGAAATTTTCCTGGATTATCCAAGTGGGCTCAGTGTAATTCCAAAGGTCCTTACAATATGGAGGCAGGAGAGTCAAAGAAGCAACGTGATGACAGAGGCAGAGATTGGAGTGATTCTTTCCTCTAGAAGCTGGAAAAGGCAAGGAAATCAATCCCCCCCTCCCCAGAATGAACCAGTCCTGCTGACTCCTTGATGTTTAGCCCTGAGAAACTGATTTCACACTTTTGAGCTTCAGAGCTATAAGACAGTAAATGTGAGTCATTTAGGTCACAGAAAAAAAGTGTAAGTGTTAGTCGCTCAGTTGTGTCTGACTCTTGGTGACCCCATGGATTGTAGCCCGACAGTTCCCTCTGTCCATAGAATTCTCTAGGCAAGAATACTGTGGGATTGAGCCCACATCTGCAATGGCAGGTGGATTTTTCACTGCTGAGCTACCAGAGAAGTCCCATTAAGTCACTAAGTTTGTGTTATTAGGTTGGTGTAAACAAAACTGCAGTTTCAGACTGTGAACCATTATAACTAGTCTCAAACACTCGTTAAATAGGAACCATTACAATCAACACATTTTTGCCAATGAAAAATAAGTTTGTTTATTCCTGCAGCATACAAATCTGTGCTTCAGGATTCCACGAACTTTAGGAAAGCATTTTCTGCCTCCTGCTGGTTGTAGAAGCATTTTCCTTGCAAAAAGTTGTCGAGATGTTTGAAGAAGTGGTAGTCTGTTGGCAAGAGGTCAGGTGAATATGGCAAAAATGCGTAGCCCAATTGACTCAACTTTTGAAGCGTTGGTTGTGCGACGTGTGGCTGAGCATTGTGGTGCAGAAGCATTGGGTCCCTTGTGTTGACCGGTGCTGGCTGCAGGCATTGTAGTTTTCAGTGTGACTCACTGATTTGCTGAGCACACTTCTCAGATGTAATGGTTTCACTGGGATTCAGAAAGCTTTAGTGGATCAGACGGGCAGCAGACCACCAAACAGTGACCATGATTTTTTTGGTGCAAATTTGGCTTTGGGAAGTGCTTTGGAGCTTCTTTCCAGTCCAGTCATTGAGAGGGTCATCCCCAGTTGTTGTATAAAGTGCACTTTTCATTGTACATCACAATCCAATTGAGAAATGGTTCTTTGTTGTTGCATAGAATAAGAGAAGTCACTTCAAAATGACAATGTTTTTGATTTTCAGTCAACTCATGAGGCACCCACTTACTGAGATTTTTCACCTTTCCAGTTTGCTTCAGATGCTGAATGACCATAAGATGGTTGACGTTGAGTTCTTTGGCAACTTCTTTGTAAGAGGATCAACTTTGATGATTCTCTCAGTTTGTTGTTGTCAACTTCCCATGGCTGGCCACTGTGCTCCTCATTTTCAAGGCTCTTGTTTCCTTTCTTGAACCACCTCTGCACTATATTCATTTGCAGTTCCTGGGCCAGATGCATTGTTGATGTTGTGTTATCTCCACTCCTTTACAATTCATTTTGAACTCGAAGAAGAAAATCGCTCAAACTTGCTTTTTGTCTGCCATCATTTCCCTAATTTAAAATAAATACGAAATAAATAGCAAGTAATGTCATTAGCAAAAATACATAAAGTGAGAAATGGGCATTAAAAATGTATAACACAACCACATTTATTTAAGAATGCATTCTAATATCAAATGGCAATGTTCAACAGTGCAAAGCCACAATTACTTTTGCACCAACCTATTAATTTTATTACCAGCAGATAGTACAGGGTCACAGCTAGAGCTGAAATGCGCACCACACCATCTTCCCAGTGGTTTGCTGAAGGGACGATGGCCCATTTTCCTTAGGTCATAGCTCCATATTTGATTCATTTGAAAAGATCAATGCAAAGCCTGTTGAATTCAGTCAACAGCTAACATCTAAAAGGTCAAAATCTGTCCCACTCCACAGTTTCATGATTGTCATGATATCATTTTTAATCCAGAAATACCTTTGAAAGTTGCTTTCATACCTATGATTGATCATGAGTCAGGCCTGGGACCTGACACCCTTTGATGCATGCTACAATGCTTGCACCTGGACATACCTATCCTTGAGCTAGAAAATACAAGGAAATTTTATGAGAGTAAAAATAATGGTGTATGTGCAGTTGGGACAAATTCTGGACCAAAAGACAAAAATCCCAACTGCCATTTCTGAAGAGCCAGGAGCAAAAACTGGGTGTCGGGAGCAAAACAGCGTGCTGGGCATGCCCCCAGCACTCAACACCACAAAGGGGTGAGCAAATCGCCTAAGCCACCCCTCCAGCCTGACCCCTACCCTCACCCCATACAAGGAATGAGCTTGCCCACCCTGCCCTTCCCCTGCTCTGGGGAGTAAGGGAGAGAATGTATTTCTTGTTTTTGCTCCCTCCTGTAGCTGGCACAGGAACCCCAATAAAGCCTTGCCTGAATTTCTTGTCACTTTCTTAAGAGGGCATAATTTCCCTGATCCTAGGTGAGAGGAAGCTCTACTACAAGTTACCCCACAGGGACTAGTGACTCTTCTTGGGGTAAAGAGTATTGAGGGACATAGGGAGGTAGAGGCTGGGATTGGTCCGAGAGACGGGGAATAGTACGTGACTGCAGAGAAGTGAGTGGCTCTGGAGAAGTAGAAATACTGTCAGAAGTTGGGGGAGCCTGGTGATCCCCTCTGAGAGATGGGAGATCATAGAAGGGGATCATATGAAATGTCAGGAAAGCTTCTGGTTCCCCACATTTTGGATTACAAGAGCTATATAGGGCAGGGTTTTGGTAAAGAACCTTGAAAGCCTGAACATAGGAAACTTCAGTCCACTTCCCCATCCTGCAGCAATAAAGATCCAATTGCAGAATGGTATTATAATTTAGAGACCTTTTTTTCAGGCTATTTTTCTCCATTTCCCAACAAACTTAAGTTTTTCCTTTCTAAGCCCTTCTATTAAAAAAAAAAAAAATTCCAGTTCTTAAAGATACACTTCAGAGGTGTTTCTTCTGGCTTAGAGAGGGATCCTCCCATGTCAGGTAACTTGCAACTGAGAACAAGAAAGTTCTACAAATGGAATCTGGTGTTCCAGAAACATTTACCAGGAGGATTTAACCTGAAGGGGTTCAGGGTGTCCCCCAAATTCCTTTCAAACCTGATGGGGTTTCAAGCATTCTCTACTCTGCTATCGAGATGTCTCTGGTCTTCTTTAGTGCTTCGCCCAAGGTGTCCCCCAGTGTGGCCGGCAGTGGGGGGGTAGCATTTGAATCATTGCAGACTGGTTGCCAGGATTTTCCTTTGGAGAGATCCATTGTCTACATAGCTTATGTCCTACGATAAGTCTTCCTATACTGGGGTGTATTGCTCATGATTGAGCATCTACAAAGTTTTTAATTTGGGCTTCTGGGTAGTGGTCAGCCAGATAGGCTGGTCATAACAATACATAGGCTGTCAAAGCCTGGAGTGAAGGAGTCCAAAAGATACAAAGAGGGACCTTTGGAGAAATTGAAGTTGGATGTTATGGAAGATGGCACAGGGTTCAAGGGTGGAGGCTGGGAGACAAAGAAATTCTCACAGTAAATTTTGGGCATTGAGTAAAGTAAGAGTCTAAATAGCAGAAGAATCCAAAATGCTTTGCCCTATATATCTGGCAGCTAAGACAGAATTGGGAATCGTCTGACAATTTTGTCTGACATAGACAGGACCGAATTTGGCAGAGCAGGGACACAGTTTAGGAATGATGTCCAAGAAATCCTCCCCTAAAAGGGCATGGAGATATAAAGTGAGAAGATACCTTGTTGTGAAAGTAAAGTGCGAACGAAAAGTATAGTGGAGGGTTCCACATTGGACAGTGAGAGAGCGAGAGAAACCTCATGGGCTCCTTCACGATGGGGAATCACATTTTCACCAGGTCCCAAAGGACAGCATCAGCTGTCACTCAAGTGATTATTATTTGTATCTTTGTGACCTGGGGAATACCCTTGCCACCCCCAACTTTGGGGGGAAGACTTAGTGCAGTGGGAGAACAGAGTTTATGCCCTGTGGGTATTGATAATAGAGCAAAGCAGAGAGCGAGAGAAAGAGGGCAAGAGAGACAGTCAGGGACCTCAAGTTGCAGTTGGGCAAGGCCTGCAGTTTACCTTGAGTTCCTGAGTTTTGGCACCAAATATGATCTTGGGGTTTCCCTGGTAGCTCAGACAGTAAAGAATCCGCTTGCAATGTGGGAGACCTGAGTTCAATCCCTAAGTTGGGGAGATTCTCTGGAGGAGAGCATGACAACCCACTTCAGTACTTTTGCCTGGAGAATCCCCATGGACAGAAGAGCCTGGCGAGCTACAGTGCATGGAGTCACAAAAGCTCAGACATGTCTGACCAACTAAGCACAGCACTGTGTGATCTTGGGTGGCCTCAGCGGTAATGGCTTGAAGCAGGGTTTAGGTTCCCCACCAGAAATTGAGCTTGGGCTGCAGCAGTGAAAGTGTGGAATCTTAACTCCTAGAAGAGTGGCCAGTGACAAGGCCCTGGCCATTCAGCTTTGCAGAAATGAATTCCCACAAAGACAGAAAATAGTGAAACAAGTAAAGTGTTTATTAAGAGGAAAAAGAGTACATGTAGATGACACACAGGCAGGCTCAGAGAAAGCTGAACCCTCATGGTGGTTTAAATTACTTCTATGGGGGCATTTCTTCTGGGTTTCCTCTGACGAATCATCTTGCTTTGCCTGGTTCTGAGTCTGTATTTGGTATATTTCAGGATCCTCCCATGAGTGCATGCACATCTCTTAGCAAAGATGGATTCCAGCAAAGAGGACTATGGGTATGTTGACATCACCTGCTACAGGGTGGTGCCCATTCCCTTTTTGACCTTCAAGGAGCTGTATAGTCAGGAAGGTCTCCTTGTGTTCAAGAATGAGAAATACATAGTCCCTTATCTTTTATTCTGGGCAGGACTGGCCTCTCCTACCTTCATCTTAGAGTGCAAATTCTAGCTGCTCAGCCTGGGGCCCATCTATTTCCTGCCTCAGTATCATGTTACAGATGAGGAAACTGAGGCGCAGAGAAGGGCCATGTGCTGTGCTGTGCTTAGTTGCTCAGTTGTGTCCAACTCTTTGTGACTCCCATGGAGTGCAGCACACCAGGCTTCCCTGTCCTTCACCATCTCCTGGAGCTTGTTCAGACTCATGTCCATTGAGTCAGTGATGCCATCCAACCATCTCATCCTCTGTCGTTCCCTCCTCCTTCTGCCTTCAATCTTACCCAGCATCAGGGTTTTTCTAATGAGTTGGCTTTTTGCAACAGGTGGACAAAGTATTGGAGCTTCAGCTTCAGCATCAGTCCTTCCAAAGAATATTCAGGACTGATTTCCTTTAGAATTGACTAGTTTGATCTCCTTGCTGTCTAAGGGACTCTCAAGAGTCTTCTCCAACACCACAGTTCAAAAGCATCAATTCTTTGGCTCTCAGCCTTCTTTATGGTCCAATTCTTATATCCGTACATGACTACTGGGAAAACTATAGCTTTGGCTATACGGACATTTGTCGGCAAAGTGATGCCTCTGATTTTTAATACATTGTCTAGGTTTGTCATAGCTTTTCTTCCAAGGAGAAGTGTCATGCTTGCAGTCACCACCTGCAGTGATTTTTGAGCCCAAGAAAATGAAGTCTGTCATTGTGTCCATTGTTTTCCCATCTATTTGCCATGAAGTGATGGGACCTGATGCCACGACCTTAGTTTTTTAAACGTTGAGTTTCAAGCCAGCTTTTTCACTCTCTTCTTTCACCTTCATCAGAAGGCTCTTTAATTCCTCTTTGTTTTCTATCATAAAGGTGGTGTCATCTGCATAGCTGAGGTTATTGATGTAAAGAATCAAGAAGCTGGCAACTTGCAAATGCCAATGAGTACAGACAACAGAAGCCCCATACACCCGCACCCAGAGCCAATTCTGTCTAGCCAAAAGAATTGGAAAAGGACAACCTAGCAAGACAGAAAACTTTTAGACCATAACTTTAAGACCTTAAAGAGCCAAATAGAAATCTTAAAACTAGAAAATGCAAATTAAAAACTCTAATCAAATATCACAGAAAATACTGCAGCTCTATTGCCATCCCCATCCTCAAAGAGTTACTGGGGAAGCTAGATGCCCACCCTCACCCACCTGACTGTAATGAGACAGCCTCTCCCACTCACCAGCATGGTGTTAGAGAAGGCTGAATGAGGACCTACGGCTTTTATCCCTATTTGATGGTAATGAATCCCTCCTCCACTCTGTCAGTGGAGACCTTATAAGTAGGGAATCTGAATTTCCACCCCAGCTGGGCAGTACCAAGGTGGTATTCTCCTTTTCTTACCAGTGCAGTGACAGAGGAGCCTGTTGAAACAAAGAATTTAAGTATGAAACAGTCTCATAGCATAATAATTATTATTTCCAGAATATAATAGAAAATCATTAGATAAACCAAGAAGCAGGAAAATCTCAACTTGATTGAGAAAAGACAGCAGAAGCCAACATCAATAGGACACATGCTGGAATCATACAGCAAGGGTTTTAAAACACCCATAAAGAAAATGCTTCAGTGAGCAAATATGAGCATGTTTGAAACAAATGGAAAAAAATAGAAAGTCTCAGAAAAGTAATAGAAAATATAAAGAAAGTAAAATTAATAGTTTAGAACTAAAAAATACAAATGAAAAAGTCAATGAATGGGTACAATGGAAAACAGAGAGGAAAGTACAGAGTGAAGAATCAATAAAGTTGAAAGTAGAATGATGGAAATTATCCAACTGAACAAGAGAAAGGAAACAGATTTTCTAAAAGTGAGCCTCCAATTCCTGTGTGTCACGATTGTCCTGTAATACAAATCTTACGTGTGTTATTGGAGCCTCAGAAGGAGAGGAGAAAGAAGGTGGGACTGAAAAGTTTTCAAAGAAATAATGGCTGAACATTTCTCAAACTTAGCAGATGACATAAACCTACAGATTCTAGAAGTTTAACCAACTCCAAATAGGATAAACCCAATGAAATCCATACAAAACATCACAAAGTTCTGAAAATGAAATACCAACGAATTTTTTTAAGAAAAAATTTTAAGCTTTTTATTTTGTATTGAGGTATTACTGATTAACAATGTTGTGATAGTTTCAGGTGAACAGCAAAGGGACTCAGCCATACATATACATGTATACTTTCTCCCCGAGACTCCCTTCCCATCCTGGGTGCCACATAACATTGAGCAGAGCTCCATGTGCTATACAGCAGGTCCTTGTTGGCTATCCATTTTAAATATAGCAGTGTGTGCAAGTCCATCCCAAACTCCCTAACTATCCCTTCCCCCTATCCTTCCCCCGGCAACCATAGGTTCTTTCTAAAAATCTGTGAGTCTCTTTCTATTTTGTAAGTAAGTTCATTTGTATCATTTCTTTTTGGATTCCACATATAAGGGATGTCATACAATATTTCTCCTTTGCTATTTGGCTTACTTCACTCAGTATGACAATCTCTAGGTTTATCCCTATTGCTGCAAATGGCATTGTTTCATTCTTTTAAATGACTAAGTAATATTCCACTGCATATGTGTACCACATCATCTTTATCCATTCCTCTGTTGATGGATATTTAGGTTGCTTCCATGTCTTTGCTATTGTATACAGTGCTGCAGTGAACATTGGGGTGCATGCATCTTTTTGGATCATGTTCTTCTCTGGATATATGCCCAGGAGTGGGATTATAGGGTCATATGGTAGCTCTATTTTTAGTTTCTTAAGAAACTTCCATACTGTTCTCTATAGTGGCTGTACCAATTTACATTCCCACCAGCAGTGTAGAAGGGTTCCCCTCTCTCCACACTCTCGCCAGCACTTATTGTGCATGTATTTTTTGATGATAGCCATTCTGGCTGTAGTTTTGATTTGCATTTCTCTAATAATTAGTGATGTTAAACACATTTTAAAGTGCCTCTTGGCCACTGTATGTTTTCTCAGGAGAAATGTCTATTTAGGTCTTCTGATCATTTGTTGATTGGACTGTTTGTTTTGATGCTGTTAAGCAACATGAGCTATTTATAAATTCTGAAGACTAATCCCTTATTGTTCACATCATTTGCAAATATCTTCTTCCAATTTATGGGTTGTCTTATCACTTTGTTTATTGTTTCCTTTACTGTACAAGTTTTTGAGTTTAAGTAAGTCCCATGTGTTTATTTTTTTTAATTTTCATTATTCTAGGAGATGGATTGAAATGTTGGAGAGTGTTCTGCCTATGTTTTCTTCTAGGTGTTTTAAAGCATCTGATCTCATTTTTAGGAAGGACCAAGAAATAACATTTTACCTATGGAGAAAGCCATTCAAATGCCCCTATTTCTCTTTAGAAACCATCCAGGCAGAAATAAGTGGCACAACATACTTCAAATACAGACAGAAAAGAACTATGAATGCAGAATTCTATATCCAGTAAAAATATCCCTCAGGAATAAGGGGGAAATCAAGACACTCTTAGAGGAAGAAAACTAAAATTTGTCATCAGTAGACATACCGCAAAAGATGTTCTTGAGACCAAAATGATAAAAGAAGGAATTCTGGAATGTCAGTGAGGAAGACAGAAAAACAGTAGGGGTAAAAGTATGAATAAACCCAATAGACTTTTCTTCTCTTCCTGAATACTCTAAATCACATTGACAGGGTTGGGGGTGGGTGGCAAGCAAGAAGGAAGATTTCTCTTACGGCCCTCACTTTCCTGATGGCAGTCTGTCACAGTTTGGATGGCACACCCTCTGCTTTCTCCTCTGATTTTATTCCACAGGGTACAGGAGAAAGAGCCCTGCACTATATGACCTGGTTATAGTCCCAGTTCTGTTACTGACTAGCTGTGTGATCTTGAACAAGCTAATTCCTCGAGCCTTCTCTGTAAGATGGGTATAAATCTACTGTATCTAGTTTTTGAAAAGAATTAAATAATTTTGTATTTAAAAGTACTTTATAAACAGAAATGTACTGCATTGATACATTCCTTTTCAGAGGATAGGCCCCTAACTTGGTCTAGGGTGTAGAGAGAAGAAATAATAACTGAGATGAATCATGAAGGAGGAGAAAAGAAGACGGGTGATAGGACAAGAGAGGAGCATGAACAAGGAAAAGGAGGGCTAGACAGATCTGGAAAAAAACCAATCATAGTATGCATAGTCAGATTAAAGAATTGAGGGAAGTGGGTGGAGAAGACATGATGCTAACAGTACAGGCAGGCAAGGCCGGAAAGCGCTTTGCATATCACCCTAAGGAGTGCGGACTTTTTAACAATGCGGTAAACGAGGTGTTTAAAGAGGGAGTGGGATGATCAGATTTGTGGTATGGAAACCTCCTTGTGGGTGGGGGGGAGTGGGCAATGTAGAAGGAGGTGTAGAAGCAGTCGGACTAGCCTGAGAGATCACTCAGGAAGCAGGAGCAGTAACCCAGGCCAGAACACAACTTAGGGTAGCCATAACACAGGTGGAGAAGAGCATCAGTTCAGTCGCTCAGTCATGTCCGACTCTTTGCGACCCCATGGACCGTAGCACGCCAGGCCTCCCTGTCCATCACCAACTCCCGGAGTTCACTCAAACTCACGTCAGTTGAGTAGGTGATGCCATCTAACCATCTCATCCTCTGTCTCCCCTTCTCCTCCTACCTTCAATCTTTCCCAGCATCAGGGTCTTCTCAAATGAGTCAGCTCTTCACATCAGGTGGTTGGAGTTTCAGCTTCAACATCAGTCCTACCAATGAACACCCAGGGCTGATCTCCTTTAGGATGGACTAGTTGGATCTCCTTGCAGTCCAAGGGACTCTCAAGAGTCTTCTCCAACACCACAGTTCAAAAGCATCAATTCTTCAGCACTCAACTTTCTTCACAGTCCAACTCTCACATCCACACATGACTACTGGAAAAACCCTAGCCTTGACTAGATGGACCTTTGTGGACAAAGTAATGTCTCTGCTTTTTAATATGCTGTCTCAGTTGGTCATAACTTTTCTTCCAAGGAGTAAGCGTCTTTCAATTTCATGGCTGCAATCACCATCTGCAGTGATTTTGGAGCCCAGAAAAATAAAGTCTGACACTGTTTCCACTGTTTCCCCATCTATTTGCCATGAAGTGATGGACGGGATGCCATGACCCTAGTTTTCTGAATGTTGAGCTTTAAGCCAACTTTTTCACTCTCCTCTTTCACTTTCATCAAGAGGCTCTTCAGCTCTTCTTCACTTTCTGCCATTAACGGTGGTGTCATCTGCATATCTGAGATTATTGATATTTCTCCCAGCCATCTTGATTCCAGCTTGTGCTTCTTTCAGCCCAGCTTTCCTCATGATGTACTCTGCATATAAGTTAAATAAGCAGGGTGACAATATACAGCGTTGATGTACTCCTTTTCCTATTTGGAACCAGTCTGTTGTTCCATGTCCAGTTCTAACTGTTGCTTCCTGACCTGTATACAGGTTTCTCAAGAAGCAGGTCAGGTGGTCTGGTATTCCCATCTCTTTCAGAATTTTCCGCAGTTTATTGTGATCTACACAGTCAAAGGCTTTGGCATAGTCAATAAAGCAGAAATAGATGTTTTTCTGGAACTCTCTTGCTTTTTCAATGATCCAGTGAATGTCGGCAATTTGATCTCTGGTTCCTCTGCCTTTTCTAAAACCAACTTGAACATCTGGAAGTTCACGGTTCACATATTGCTGAAGCCTGGCTTGGAGAATTTTGAGCATTACTTTACTAGTGTGTTAGATGAGTGCAATTGTGCAGTAGCTTGAGCATTCTTTGGCATTGCCTTTCTTTAGGATTGGAATGAAAACTGATCTTTTCCAGTCCTGTGGCCACTGCTGAGTTTTCCAAAGTTGCTGACATATTGAGTGCAGCACTTTCACAGCATCATCTTTTAGGATTTGAAATAGCTCAACTGGAATTCCATCACCTCCAATAGTAATCCAAGTAGTTCTAAGGAGGTGGAGTCCATAGGACAGAATGCCAGTGAGCAGGGAGGTAAAGGAAGGATGGATGACTCCTGGTTTCTGATTTGAACTGACAGATCAAAAGAGGTTCTTTCACTCAGTTAGAAGGAAAAGCAATTTGAGGGAAAGAGAGAATCCAGTTTTAGAATGTTGAGTTAGAGGTACCTGTGGGACAAGCAAGTAAGGGGGGCTAATAAACTGTTGGAACATAGGAGGGAAATGTGGGATGTGTGTAAACAGAAGACGCTCTTAGAGTGTTATTAAGATCACAGTCTCACAGCTTGTATGTGGATGTGCTATATCCAGAGGCTTTTAAACTCTCCACCTTCATTCCTCAGAATTTGTTAAAAGGAAACCAAACAGGGAACCCCTTTAAAAACACACATCTTAAAGGCTTTTTACATAGATTAAATCTTTATCATTCATGGTTAAGCTTGGAAACACTCAGATTCATAATGGTCTTTTCTAAGAACACCGCTGGGTTCTTTTCCAGGATGGAAGATCTGTAGCATGCGTAGTGTTGCAGTCAAGAATTTCCATCCACATTCAACCTACATCTCTTTTGTCTGGTTAAGCCCATTGCTTTCGGTTCTTATTCTCACTGGAAATAATTTCTTACTGTCAGCTTACACATTAAAGTTTATAACTTTAAACCTGTGATTGAACATTTCCAAACGTATGGATGAAAATTTTTAAACGCATTTGTCAATATGTTTCCAAATCTCAACTACAATTAACATTCTACGTTAATTTCTCATGCCCCTCCTTCCCATTGCCCACTCCTTGCCTGCCATAATGGACTTGTTTGCATTTCTGGAAGGCCCAAGGCCTTATTTTTACTAACTGTTTCTTTATAATGACTGGAAGTAAACTGACATGCAATTTAACATCAAGAGCAGAAATAGATCACTTCCTTTCTCTTGTGTCATAGTTTATTCATCTGTAAAACAAGAAGGTTGAATTCGATTGGAATTAGATGACAAGAATGGAACCCCTGGATTCCCAGGGGGCTCTCAGTGATGTAAACAAGAATAAGTAAGCTAATAAAATGGAACTTTTGCCCACAAGAAGGCCACAGAAGGAATAAACATTTACTAAGTACACAAGTACTTAGGTTTATGTTTCCTTGAAGTTGCATACTGAAGTAGGTATTTCCATTTTCAAATGAAGAACTAGCACACAGAAAGGGAGATAACTTTCCTAAGGCAGAATTGGCATTTTATAAAACTAAATAAAACAAAAACTCAGGTTTCTTTGCTTTTAAATGGAATTATATCAACTTAATAATTTAGCCAGGATTATCCAGTTAACTGGAGAAGGAAATGGCAACCCACTCCAGTATTCCCAGTGCTGGAAATCCTATGGACAGAAGAGCCTGGCAGACTCTTGACATTCCATGGGGTAGCAAAGAGTCGGACACCACTCAGTGACCAAACAACAACAACCAGTTACAGAGGGAAAAAAGGAAAAAGAAGTGGACTTTTGTTCGATAGATGCCATTCAAAATATGACTCATAGGGAGAGGCATACAATTATGTGTATCTTTCTCAATAAGGTTAGAAATCTATGGAATAGTTGTTTTCTAAAGCAAGGACCCTACCCTCTCAAAAAAATCCTAGGACTCCAAGAAAACCTTTTGATACACAGTATGTGCATTGATAACTAGCTGCCACAAGGTGGCACAATTTCTCAGTAAATGCAATGAGGTTGCGCGCATGCATGCAAAGTCACTTCAGTAGTGTCCAACTCTGAGAACTCGTGGACTGTATAGCCCGTCAGGCTCCTCTGTCCGTGGCATTCTCCAGGCAAGAATAGTGTAGTGGATTGCCTTTTCCTACTCCATCATTGAGGTTGGTCTAAGTCTAAAATCTCAAATTTGCCTTCTTCACTCAGAGCATCCTTTCTCTTTTAGAAACTCAGTCTGATTTTTCTATTTAATAAGGGCAAGCTTACATAAATGTGGTTATTCCTTTAATCTGGAATCCCTCCCACCGACTCTTATCTCCCTCCTCTCACTAACTCACATTCATCTTTAGCTTACGCCTACAATATCATTTCCTTAGAGACTCTCATCTCCCTGAACAAGGTTAGTTTCCTGAGAACATGCTCCTGGAGCATCTTTGCCCTTGGTCATACTTTATACTCTTGACATTTCTAACTTCTAGGTTTGAAGCTTCATATAAGGACAAACAACCACACTGATCTCGTTTGCAGCTCAAATCTGGAGGCCAGCCCAGTGTCTGAGTCATAGTGGGCATTCAATAATTAGCATTGCTCAATGAAAAAAGTAGTGGTAGACTAAACATTAGACAAATAGATGACCTCTAAGATTTCTTCCTCCAGATTTCAGGAGAAACATTGTTTCCCACCAAAAAGAAACAAAAGATGGACCAAGCTTCCATAATTTCTGGTCTTTAACTCCATATTGTGGTGCGAGACGATTAGCAACACTTAGGAACTACTTTATATTTCCTCAGTTAATGTCACACTATTATCCATAATTGTGTAATTTAACTATCCGCTTCTGAAGCTGTCATCTAGAGTAGTAATAAATGAGTCTCCTGTGACTGAGGAGAACAACTTGGATCTAGTGCGGAAAGGGGATTTCTTCCAAGCTTGCCTCTCGCAGCTGAACAACTTTCTCCCAGGAACAGGGTCTGAAATATGATATTTTCCAAGTGAAATGTGCTCTAACCAATTGGCTCTGTGCTTTGAGGCTGCTCTGGTTGGTGTGTGCAAAAAGCCTGAGCACTATCTATTGGGGAGATTTTTATATGATCTTTGCTCCTTTTGCCTTTGCATGCTAATAAAACTTAACTCAAATTAAATTTAATTCAACAGTGAACATTTGTTGTATGCAAGAAACTGTGCTGAGTCCTATAGAGATGTGAAAAGCAAGACTCCTGTCCTCAAGAAGTTTACAGTCCACTATTTCTAGCTGCTGTTGTTGTTCATTTGCTAAGTCATGCCTGACTCTTTTTGACCACACGAACTGCATCACTTCAGGCTTCCCTGTCCTTCACTGTCTCCCGGGATTTGCTCAAATTCACGTCCATTGAGTTGGTGATGCTATCTAATGATCTCACCCTTTGCTGCTCCCTTCTTCTTCTGCCTTCAATCTTACCTATCATCAGAGCCTTTCCCAATGAGTCAGTTCTTCGCATCAGGTGGCCAAAATGTTAGATTTCCAGCATTTCTTATTTCAGCACTATTAGTCATAGTTTACATTAAGTTCATATTTTGGACAAATGATTGCTACTCTTTAGGAGGGCCTAATGGAATCTTGAATTGGGTAACAGAAAGGGGTGATGGTGAGGTCATTGGAAAGGATAGATTCAATATGTGCATATTAATTTGATTATTCTCTCTGCAGAAAGTGTGTGTGTGCTAAGTTGCTTCAGTCATGTCTGATTCTGTGCAACCCTGTGAACTGCAGCCCACCAGGCTCCTCTGTCCATGGGATTTTCTAGGCAAGAATACTGACATGGGTTGCCGTGTCCTCTTCCACGGGACCTCCCCAACCCAGGGATCAAACCCACGTCTTTTACATCTACCTGCATTAAGTGGGTTATTTTACCATTAACACCACCTGGAAAGCCCAACTATAGAAAGTAAAGCACAACAAAACTATCCTTCTGAGGGTATATGCATGAGATTGAAGGATCAATAAGTATCAATTATGTGGAGTTAATATTAGAGAGGTGATAACACACTCAAATATTAGCACAGTTCAGTTCAGTTCAGGTCAGTCTCTCAGTCGTGTCCAACTCTTTGCGACCCCATGAACTGCAGCTCGCCAGGCCTCCCTGCCCATCACCAACTCCTGGAGTTCACTCAGATTCATGTCCATCGAGTCAGTGATGCCATCCAGCCATCTCATCCTCTGTTGTCCCCTTCTCCTCCTGCCCTCAATCCCTCCCAGCATCAGAGTCTTTTCCAATGAGTCAACTCTTCGCATGAGGTGGCCAAAGTACTGGAGTTTCAGCTTTAGCATCATTCCTTCCAAAGAAATCCCAGGGCTGATCTCCTTCAGAAAGGACTGGTTGGATCTCCTTGCAGTCCAAGGGACTCTCAAGAGTCTTCTCCAACACCACAGTTCAAAAGCATCAATTCTTCGGCGCTCAGCCTTCTTCACAGTCCAATTTGCACATCCACACATGACTACTGGAAAAACCATAGCCTTGACTAGACGGACCTTAGTCGGCAAAGTAATGTCTCTGCTTTTGAACATGCTGTCTAGGTTGGTCATCACTTTTCTTCCAAGGAGTAAGCGTCTTTTAATTTCATGGCTGCAGTCACCATCTGCAGTGATTTTGGAGCCCAAAAAAATAAAGTCTGACACTGTTTCCACTGTTTCCCCATCTACTTCCCATGAAGTGATGGGACCAGATGCCATGATCTTCGTTTTCTGAATGTTGAGCTTTAAGCCAATTTTTTTCACTCTCCTCTTTCACTTTTATCAAGAGGCTTTTTAGTTCCTCTTCCCTTTCTGCCATAAGGGTGGTGTCATCTGCATATCTGAGGTTATTGATATTTCTCCTGGCAATCTTGATTCCAGCTTGTGCTTCCTCCAGTCCAGCATTTCTCATGATGTACTCTGCATATAAGTTAAGCAAGCAGGGTGACAATATAGAGCCTTGATGTACTCCTTTTCCTATTTGGAACCAGTCTGTTGTTCCATGTCCAGTTCTAACTGTTGCTTCCTGGCCTGCATACACAGAGGTACCCTAATCTCCCTCTGGCATGTCCACTCCACCGCTCCAGCAATAATCAACTAACAGCTCCCACTGACTGAATACCCACCTGGGCTTTAGGATCAGCAGCTATTATCCACACCTTCACATGTACTGTTGCCTCTTTGTGCTGCTCCAACCTAGTGTGGCTGGGAAACCCCTTCCCTTCAAAACCCAATCCGAGCTCACAGATGCCTCTGACAAAGCCTCTCTTCCTCCTCTGGAGCTTCTGATCACTTTGTTGTCTTGGCTTATTCATATGGACACCATCCTCTCACATTGCAAGGCTGGAGCTGTGCCTCATTCCTACCGTACCTCCAACCCTGTAGCTTGGGTTTTTCAAGATGCTAGAGGGTGTCCTTCCCTCTGTGTGCTCCCTGAAGTCTGCCAAGTGGAGAGGAGTCCCTGGGGAGTCAGAAAGTCTCTTTTCCCTATATGACCACAGCTGTAGTAATTTTAGGGCTTTTCATGGGATTACTTTTCATGGGAAACTGTCCTAGAAAATCCCAAGAGGGCATCAGATGACTAGACACATCATTAGATTGATTACTATTCTCAATTCACATGTTTTCTCAAGATTAAAGTGCTTTCGTATGTACTATTTTCTTTCCGTCTTTATAAAAACACAGTTTTAAGAACCTTAGAATCATCTAAGCTGGAAGTACCTTAAAGAACATACCAATTCTCTTTCAAATGAAAATGAAGGCCAGAAAATTTAAAAAACTTGCTCTGAGTCCTAAGATTTAGCAAGAAAAGCAAGCTGCAAAACAAATTACCACAAATTTAATGGCTTAAGACAACACCCATTTATTAACTCACAGTTCTATGGGTCAGAGGCCCTGCCTGGCTCAGCATGACTGGCTCCTTGCTCAGGGTCTCATGAAGCTGTAATTAAGGCATCAGTGGGCTGAGTTCCCATCTGGAGCCTCTGCGGAAGAACCTACTCCCAAGTTCATCCTTACTGGCAGGACTCAGTTGCAGGATTGAACGCCCAGTTTCCTTGTTGGCCATTGGCTCTCAAATCCTTTCTACCTGGCCCCTCCATCATCAAGCCAACAACAGGACATCAACTCCTTCTAATACTTCCAATCTTCTGATTTGTGCCATGGCTACTAGCTACAGAAGATCCTCTGTTTTCAAAGGCTCCGTGTGATTAGGTTAGGCCCACCAGGATCCTCTCTTTTTCTTATCATCAACTGTGCCAGATAACATAACCTAATCACAGTGGGAAAACCCATCAGATTCAATCCCAAGGATGATTCAGGATGTATATGTGGAAAGTAGGCAGGAACTCTTGGAAAACAAGTTAGAATCCTGCCTACACACAGGGAATGGAAATCAGAGACATGGTTTTGATATCAGCTTCACTACTCACCATTTCTGTGGTTGGACATATCATTACATTTGATTGAGCTCATGTTTCTTCATTGGTAGACTGAAATTAATAAATACCCCACAAAGTTTCTTAAGTGTTAATGAGAAGATGGATATGAGGATGGCTTTAAGCTATAACGCATAACCTGGCAAGGTCTAGCTCAAGTTAATATGTACAAGTATGTGGCATCACTAGACTCAAAATTGCTGAAAGTTAGAGGAAAGTTTGTCTCTTCAGACCTGCCAAAAACAGGGGCTTCCTCCTCTGCAGTGTCAGCCTTGCAGTCATAATGACATGGAAGTTGAGGGCACCAAGGAAAGGAGAGGAGCTACAGGATTTCAAAAGGCAGTTTCCTCCTACCCAGGACTAAACTGTATGTGGTATCTGGACTGCTCTAGCCCTTGGCTAAAGCTGGGATTTCTTCAAGTGACCAAACAGTCCTGGACCCCCAAACTGACATGTTCATCTGATAAAGCTGGGGCCTAACTCAGAAAGGGAAGGCACAGCAGAGATGACTGGGCACATGTTTCAGCAAGGAAGACAGCTCATCTATCCCTCCCCACTCTCCAATGTTCCTTAGGGCAAAAACTGTGAGCTATGTTAACATCTAATCACAGCTCTCTTCATTTAGAACACCACCAAAGGGGCAATGTTCTAAAGGTACAAGTAAGCCAGCACATGCATCTGTAGGAGCCTCATTTTCTCTTCCTTCAGTGTAGCTTACTTTCTGAGAAAGGAGCACATAAACCTAGATGTAAATTGCTTAAGAAGGATGGCTTACATATACTAACCGTGTTTGCCCCTTCAGCAGAAGAAACCATTATGCGATGGTCTCCCTCAACCCTTTTTTGCTAAATACATAGAATAGAGCAGAGTCTGGCATAAAACAGATATTTCAAAAAGCATTTGCCAAATGAACAAATTTATAATAAAAGTAATGATAATAAAGCAGTGAGTTGGACCCATATTTCCTATTTCCCACCCATCACTCTTTCTAGTAAACCGTTTCCCACTGTATTGGGCTGCTGCTGCTGGTGGTGCTGCTAAGTCGCTTTAGTCGTGTCCGACTCTGTGCGACCCCATAGATGGCAGCCCATCAGGCTCCACCATTCCTGGGATTCTCCAGGCAAGAAAACTGGAGCGGGTTGCCATTTCCTTCTCCAATGCATGAAAGTGAAAAGTGAAAGTGAAGTTGCTCAGTCGTGTCCGACTCTGCGACCCCATGGACTGCAGCCTACCAGGCTCCTCCGTCCATGGGATTTTCCAAGCAAGAGTACTGGAGTGGGGTGCCATTGCCTTCTCCATGTATTGGGCTGCCTTTTGAACAGATTTAATAAGCAGGTGTTAAAGCTCAGGCTAAACTTGAATGTGTCAGCTCCTATATCCACTATAAATTCCAACCAGTCTGTCAAGTTAAATGTCTCTATAAATAGTCATGCAGCTGAGGACGTGAACAGCACGTTGACCATCTGTTGTCTTTCTTCCCTGGGGAGCTGAGTTGAAGGAATTTGAAAGGTTAATGAGCTCTCTCTAGCTCCTGTGATCTTGCATAATCTTTGGATGTGGGTCTTGTCCATTTTGGAAGATCAACACCCATGAAATACCTTGGGAGTGTACATGCCTATGCAATGATTAGAGGTGTCTCTCCTTGGTGATCTGTGACGTTTTTAGAGGCTCTAAAGGAATACTGGGAAATTACTTGGGCTTTGTAGTCAGCTCAATGTTTTAAACCTTGATTCCTCCTCTTAGTCAGATATCTTTGGTTCCTCTCTGATATTCTGTTTCTTCACATGCAAAATTGGAACAATAATATTAATAATATTTATATCATGGGGTTCTTATGAGGGTTAAATGAACTAAATACACAAAGCACTTAGTATAGAAATAGGCTCTTCATAAATTGGTTATATGATTGTTTGTATGTAACTAAATTTCCTCTTGAATACCTGTACATTTAGTTCTTGAAACCAAGCAAACATTTATTCCATAAACATTCACTAAGTGCTTAATAATATTCCAGTCCCTGTGCTAAATGATAGATGTTGAGTTAAGTGAGAGGATGGCTCAGGGGAAAGGGAGAGGAAATTAACACTGAGAACCCACACTGAGCCAGACTCTGTGCCAAGTGTTGGGAATCGTAGGCGAACAAGTCACAGAATTTGAATTTCATATCTGCTTTTGTTTCTTTATTTCACACATTAATTCATTTAAGAGACATCAAAGCTCAACAAGCCACTTTGGTGTACTGGTCACCAAAATTTCTTTTTGACTCAGTCTTCTTGAATTCCACTGGGGCAGGAGAGCGTACCTAAGAGACTTGCTTTACACTCCAGCCAAGTCTGAGGTCAGTCTTGGCCTCCCACTGCTCCCCAACTATTTTTGATTTCCCACTTGTAGTGAAGAATAACTCCACTTTCTCAATAGAAGCTTCAGTGCCCTGGGCCTCAATGTGATTGCCTTTGAAAGTAATTGTGTTTTGGCAAAAACATCCTGCTCTTTTAATTAAGGGCTTCTGTGGTTTGGTCCTTGTCCTAGATCCTTTCAATTTATTCCCTGTTGTCAATTTCATCACCAAGTATGTCCTCTTATATAATGTTATCATAGCACAAGTGACATAGTTCCATAACATTTCAGGAAAAAGTGCATTTTACTGGAAACAAAAGTACTCAGAGAACTGCATTATGAAGAAACATTCCACAGTGCTGATTTGTTCTCTATTTCCCACAAATCTACAGCAACAAGTGACTCATTTTAAAACTAGCTCTAGAGTTGCCCATCTAAAATCACTCAAGTAAAACACACACACTTGTCATGTTTGTCACAATTAATCAATCTTACAACACAATTCCAGAGCAATTAAAAGTTAAATAAGATATAAAACTATAAGAATTTTGGAACAACAAATGTGTGGAAATGTTTATACTTCTCAAGTGGGAAAGGTGTTACTGAGCATTGTAGCAAAGGCAGAAAGCATTAAGAAAATGACCAATAGAACTGATTTCTGAAAAAAATTTAAAACTTTTACAAGGCCAAGAATTCTGCCAAATATTGAAAAACATAAATTAGGGAAAATATTTGCAATCCATAAAAAGCAGTTAACATATAGTTTTTCATAGTTGCATGCTAGGCAAAAGTCATGAGAAGACAATTCACAAAACAAATGTCCTGTAAACATATAAACATGTTTGACTTTACCAATAAAGCAATACAGATTAAAACTATGAAACATAGTTTTTAACCATTAGAATAGTAAAGCTTAAATTTATGGATAAGGCAAGTATGTGCAAGAACTAGCAGTCTCATACATTCTTACTGGATGGGATTAATTTTTTGGATGGCTATTTTGTAATATGCAAATTGTTTTTAAAAGCGTATACCATTTGACTCAGCAATTTTACTTTTGGGCATTATCTTAAGGAAATAACTGGAGAAGTCACAAAAATGTATTGTAGCACTGTTTATAATAAAGAAGAATTTGACACAACCTTCTATCTACAGAGGGTAGTTAAATTATAGGACATTTGTACAGTATTAGGCTACTGTTATGGGCTTCCCAGGTGGCTCAGTGGCAAAGACTCTGCCTGCCATGCAGGACACCTGGGTTTGATCCCTGGGTTGGGAAGATCCCCTGGAGAAGGGCATGGCAATCCATTCCAGTTCCATGAATTTCAGGAACAGAGAAGCCCGGTGGGCTACAGTCCATGGGGTAGCAATTCTCACTCTTTTACTGGCTTCAAAGAAGCTGCCAGTTTGTAAGAGGGTCAATGGAGAGAACCACGCGGCAAGGAATTGAGGACAGCTTCTAGAAGCTGAGAGCAGTCCACTGCTGACAGTCAGCAAAAAAAATGGAACCACAGTCTAGAGCTGTAGGGAGATAAATCTTGCCAATAACAGCTTGGAAGCAGATACTTCCATGGTCAAACCTCTGATGGGACTGCTGTCCTGGCCAACAGCTGATTGCAGCCTGGCAACAAAAACTGTGAGATAATAAATAAATATTGTTTTAAGTCACTAAGTGTGTGGTAATTTGTTATTCAAAGCTGTCTATGTTATGTAAGGTAAAAAATAGTATGTTGTATGATCTTATTTAAATTAAGCTTACGTTTGAACAAATTTGTAGAAAAATGTCTTGGACAGTATAAGCCACTTTTATATATTTTAAATTTATGTATTTTTACATATAAAATTTATATATTTTAAAGGTAGTCCTCATACTTTTCTGCTTTCTTGCAATTTATTTTTCAATGATTTTTTTTTATAATTAAAGATAGGTATATTCTCATTTTCAAAAATAATATATTCAAAACCTTGGGAGGAGAGTGTATCATTTTTTTGTCATAATGATGCAATATTTGGGGGGGAACCTTGGAATATATTGAAATTCATTGATTTAAAGATAATGTAACATATTTCTGTTCATTAAGGTAATCTGTGAATATGATTAAACATGAATGCCCATCTTTTATTAATACTAGGGATAAAATGAAAATATGCAATCAGAGCTTTTGCACTGCTAAAAACAGCTCACATTAACTTGAGACAATTACATTATGGCTTATTTCAAACACAATTGCAAATAATTATCAGTTCAGTTCAGTCACTCAGTCATGTCCAACTCTTTGTGATCCCATGGACCACAGCACGCCAGGCCTCCCTGTCGATCACTAACTCCTGGAGTTTACCCAAACTCACGTCCTTTGAGTCGATGATGCCATCCTTCTCATCCTCTGTCGTCCCCTTCTCCTTCTGCCTTCAATTTTTCCCAGCATCAGGGTCTTTCCAAATGAGTCAGCTCTTTGCATCAGGTGGCCAAAGTACTGGAGTTTCACCTTCAACACCAGTCCTTCCAATGAACACTCAGGGCTGATCTCCCTTAGGATGGACTGGTTGGATCTCCTTGCAGTCCAAGGGACTCAAGAATCTTCTCCAGCACCATAGTTCAAACCATCAATTCTTCGGTGCTCAGCTTTCTTTATAGTTCAACTCTCATATCCATATATGACTACTGGAAAAACCATAGCCTTGACTAGATGGACCTTTGTTGGGAAAGTAATGTCTCTGATTTCAATACGCTGTCTAGGTTGGTCATAACTTTCCTTCCAAGGAGTAAGCGTCTTTTAATTTCATGGCTGCAGTCACCATCTGCAGTGATTTTGGAGCCCAGAAAAATAAAGTCAGCCACTGTTCCCACTGTTTCCCCATCTGTTTGCTATAAAGTGATGGGACCGGATGCAATGATCTTAGTTTTCTGAACGTTGAGCTTTAAGCCAACTTTTTCACTCTCCTCTTTCACTTTCAACAAGAGGCTCTTTAGCTCTTCACTTTCTGCCATAAGGGTGGTGTCATCTGCATATCTGAGGTTATTGAGATTTCTCCCAGCAATCTTCATTCCAGCTTGTGCTTCTTCTAGCCCAGCGTTTCTCATGATGTACTCTGCATAGAAGTTAAATAAGCAGGGTGACAATATACAGTCTTGACATACTCCTTTTCCTATTTGGAACCAGTCTGTTGTTCCATGTCCAGTTCTAACTGTTGCTTCCTAACCTGCATATAGGTTTCTCAAGAGGCAGGTCAGATGGTCTGGTATTCCTATCTCTTTCAGAATTTTCCACAGTTTATTGTGATCCACACAGTCAAAGGCTTTGGCATAGTCAATAAAGCAGAAATAGATGTTTTTCTGGAACTCTCTTGCTTTTTCCATGATCCAGCGGATCTTGGCAACTTGATCTCTGGTTCCCTTGCTTTTTCTAAAACCAGCTCAAACATCTGGAAGTTCATGGTTCACATATTGCTGAAGCCTGGCTTGCAGAATTTTAGGCATTACTTTACTAGCATGTGAGGTGAGTACAATTGTGCGGTAGTTTGAGCATTCTTTGGCATTGCCTTTCTTTGGGGTTGGAATGAAAACTGACCTTTTCCAATCCTGTGCCACTGCTGAGTTTTCCAAATTTGCTGGCATATTGAGTGCAGCACTTTCACAGTATCATCTTTTAGGATTTGAAATAGCACAACTGGAATTCCATCACCTCCACTAGCTTTGTTCATAGTGATGCTTCCTAAGGCCCACTTGACTTCACATTCCAGGATGTCTGGCTCTAGGTGAGTGATCACACCATCGTGATTATCTGGGTCACAGAGATCTTTTTTGTACAATTCTTCTGTGTATTCTTGCCACCTCTTCTTAATATCTTTTGCTTCTAGTCTGTCCTTTATTGAGCCCATTTTTGCATGAAATGTTCCCTTGGTATCTCTAATTTTCTTGAAGAGATCTCTAGTCTTTCCCATTCTACTGTTTTCCTCTACTTCTTTGCATTGATCACTGAGGAAGGCTTTCTTATCTCTCCTTGCTATTCTTTGGAACTCTGCATTCAAATGGGTATATCTTTCCTTTTCTTCTTTACTTTCACTTCCCTTCTTTT
The DNA here is from genome assembly GCF_001704415.2 of Capra hircus. Classification (NCBI taxonomy): domain Eukaryota; kingdom Metazoa; phylum Chordata; class Mammalia; order Artiodactyla; family Bovidae; genus Capra; species Capra hircus. The sequence goes on from NC_030815.1 coordinate 85,066,763, forward strand.
CACAGCTATCGTAAGGCCTCCTCAGACAGCCATTTTGCTTTTTTGCATTTCTTTTTCTTGGGGCCCCCAAAAATAAAGTGCCACTCTTTCCCCATCTATTTGCCATGAAGGGATGGGACCAGATGCCATGATCTTAGTTTTCAAATGTTGAGCTTTAAGCCAACTTTTTCACTCTCCTCTTTCACTTTCATCAAGAGGCTCTTTAGCTCTTCTTCACTTTCTTAAATAGGGTGGTGTCATCTGCATATCTGAGGTTACTGATATTTCTCCCTGCAATCTTGATTCCAGCTTGTGCTTCATAAGGAAACAAAATTACAACTTTAAAAACTGCCAAGCCAGAACATTCATTCAACTCAATAATGAAATATTTGAGATAAACTAACACGGCAAGTCTTCAATAAGTGCAACAACTTACCATTGAAGAATGACTGTCCACTTATCTCCCTTAACAGTAGATAGATTCAGAGCAGTGGCTAAGGTGTATTACTGAGGATATCATAATTGGAGATGGTGCCTGGAATAAACTGTTTTAATATTAACTAAAAAATGATTTCTATATAGTACAGATTTTCTGTAACAGGGATGATTAAATACAATTTAATTTTTGGCTAGAAAGTACAATAATCACAATAATTATAGAGTACATCTTTTCAGCAACGAAAATACAGTATTTGTACCTAGTCGTGAGATGTGAAAATGAAGTAACTAATCTCTAGGTTATTGGGTTTTCTAATGAAAATATTGTCAGTTGTGAGTACCATCCAATCTTGGAATCTTTTCATGGGATCCAAGAGCCTCACCAGCTCTATAGCGCAGATGTTTAAACACTCAACTCCCTATCCCTCATATTTTCCTCTCATCTGATTGGCTTTGCTTGTGTCAAGTGCCCATCCATTGGCTGGGGAAGCAGAAGATGTCTAAATTAAGAATGCCACCAAGAAAACTGCACACAAGATAAAAGTAACTCCACCCACCCCCACCCACCTCCCAAAGCAAGGAGACAATGGATGTTACCGGCCATAGCAATCAAACTCCTTAGCATGAATATGTGACCCATCATGATAGGGCACTGCCTAACTGTTCCACGTACTCTCCTATCCCCTATCTCTTCATACCCGGTAGTCAGTATGCCTCACCCTCTTTGCCATCTACATACTTTTGTACTACCATTCCTTACACTTAGCTGGTGGTCTCCAGTTCCATTTTCAATACCCCATTAGTCATCAGCTCTTTTAAAAATATATTATTTAGAGCCATCAGTTCTTTAGAAATTCTTCTGTGACAACTCCCTTCCCTCCCTTCCAGACTGGATGCCTTCTCATCTGTTCCATATCATCCATAGTATCATGATGTGTTCAAACTGTCTGTACTCTTGTCTTTCTCCCCCTTGACTGTGGAATCCCTAAAGGCAGGGATTATCTGACTAATACTTATGCTTAATGGAGCAGCATGTATTCAATAAGCATTAAAGTTTATTGCATGCAAAAAATCAGTCTCATTACTTACTGCTGCTGCTGCTGCCAAGTTGCTTCAGTCGTGTCCGACTCTGTGCGACCCCATAAACGGGAGCCCACCAGGCTCCCCCATCCCTGGGATTCTCCAGGCAAGAACACTGGAGTGGGTTGTCATTTCCTTCTCCAAGGCATGAAAGTGAAAAGTGAAAGTGAAGTCGCTCAGTCGTGTCCGACTCTTGGCGACCCCATGGACTGCAGCCTATTAGGCTCCTCTGTCCATGGGATTTTCCAGGCAAGAGTACTGGAGTGGGTTGCTAATAAACTCTAATATGGGCACTGTTCTCCCCTGGACAGTGTTGAGAAGTACCAAGTTCAACTTTTTCAGTTCTCTTTTAGCTTCGACTGTTTATCAAAAGCATTTGTTTGTAAAACATTACTATATCGGTGTTTTGACATAACTATAGTTTTACACTGGTATATTACCTGATGCCTGCTTCCTGCGCTTATAGGGGAGTGGCCTTATTCTCATTTTGTTTGATTCTAGTCAGCTTTAGACAGAGTAGAGTGGTCCTTCTTGACTTAGTACGTGAAATTATATTCCTGAGGCCCATATGCTTGTAAGATACCGTGTAGCAGCTCAGTAGTATATCTATATAATTTGGTATATCTATGGTTTGTCACTATTATCTTTCAGTGTTCATGTGCATGAGAGGGCTAGTAATGCCTGCCCACCTTGCAGGATTGTTGTGCATTTAAGAGGCAAATATATGTAAAGCATTTAGCACAGAGTCAGCCACAGAGTTTATATTTGCCTAGTAAGTTGTTCAGCACACCCAGGGGAAGGAATTATTTCTACTGAGTTGTGTGGTACAGGACCACTTGCAAGTGTTTATAAAAAGAGGTTGTAGTTGTTCATCCAAAGGCATTCTTCCTTCCTTTTTTGGAAGGGAATTTTATTGAGGACAGAAATATGCTTAGAGTACCATGCAAGGCCATGTTACTAAGTTCAAATCTGTAAGATGTAGATAGAAGTTCTTGGGTGGCGCTTCTGGAAGAATCCTTTCTAAAAGAGATTTTTTTAAAATCTGACAAATACTCAAGTCTGAATACTAGTTTCTTAGTCAAGTAAAATTGGTGTTTCATTTTGCAAAACAGTGACTAGTTAAGCTCACAACTCAAACTGTATTTGTTTAGAACAAATGGCAATGCCGTATCATATCATTCAACCTAATAGTCCAAATGCCTTTTCAGACAATCATCATAGAATTTTAAAGATACATATATCTCAAGGGTCAACTTTTGATAGTTAATAATTGTTACTGTGAAACTTTTTTTTTTTCTTTTTCTGCAAAGAGTAGTGGTGAAGAATACAATGACTACTAGTTCAAACTAAAACTAAGGTGATGTCTGAAGCTACAACCATTTTGGCCCAAACTTGGGGATAGAAGCCAACAGTAAGGATAGAGCGGAGTTTGCATTCCTGGGGTACCAACCTAACACCTTCTGAGAGAGGGGAAAAAAGCCTAAGGGTTTAGGATGTTGAAAGTTAGGCATGCAGGCAAACCCATCCTTCCATCTGTTAACGGAACTAGTGTGAGGCTGACTGCTGGGCCTTGATCTAATCCCAGTATTTCTGCCCTTGGGAACATCTGGGGCTAGCTGGAGGCTAGGTAGCCAGACTGCAGCCATGAAATTAAAAGATGCTTACTCCTTGGAAGAAAAGTTATGACCAACCTAGATAGCATATTCAAAAGCAGAGATATTACTTTGCCAACTAAGGTCCGTCTAGTCAAGGCTATGGTTTTTCCTGTGGTCATGTATGGATGTGAGAGTTGGACTGTGAAGAAAGCTGAGCGCCAAAGAATTGATGCTTTTGAACTGTGGTGTTGGAGAAGACTCTTCAGAGTCCCTTGGACTGCAAGGAGATCCAACCAGTCCATTCTGAAGGAGATCAGCCCTGGGATTTCTTTGGAGGGAATGATGCTGAAGCTGAAACTCCAGTACTCTGGCCACCTCATGCGAAGAGTTGACTCATTGGAAAAGACTCTGATGCTGAGAGGGATTGGGGACAGGAGGAGAAGGGGACGACAGAGGATGAGATGGCTGGATGACATCACCAACTCGATGGACGCGAGTCTGAGTGACCTCCGGGAGTTGGTGATGGACAGGGAGGCCTGGGGTGTTGCGATTCATGGGGTCGCAAAGAGTCGGACACGACTGAGCGACTGAACTGAACTGAACTGAGGTAGTCAGTAAGACTGGGGCTGGACTAGGATGACAACGGAGGAAAAAAAGGTGGAAAACAGGCTCTCGGTCCAGGGCTGAGAGGCTGGCCAAACCCCATACTGTGTCAGCCCTCGTCCCAAGTACTCCTTTCCCTTTTTTCTTCTACTGGTGTAGTCCGGGGAGAGCAGGGGGAGTCAAAACTGGACTTCGGCTACCCTCAGTCCCGCAGAACTGACCCCGAAACCACCCAACACCGTCAGCTGAACAGGCACTTAGCACGCCGCAGCCCCCTCAGCCCACTTTGAAAGCTCCCAGAGCCACCAGCCGCGTCACGGGCCATCTCAAGCTGCTATTGGCCCGCGCGCGTCACGTGCAGCAGCGCGCGGCGGCGATTGGTGCAGTGCGAGGCAGCGGGGACGCGCCGGGGATCGCGGAGGGAGCTTTGCCTCAGCCCCTAGAGCCCAGCGGCGGTGAATGGACCGCTAGGCGGGCGCGGCCTGGTCAGTCAGGCGGGACTGTGAGGGGCGGTAGTATTGCTTGTCCTGCTGGGCAGCGCTGGGGCCTCTGGGACACCTCGGCGAAGCACGGCCTGAGGGGTTCAGTTAGGGCTGGGGCGGAGGTCAGCCGGCGGACGGGAGACAAGTGGGGCGGGGAAGGCAGTAAAGCCGACCCGGCCGCCGCTACGAGGGCTAAGGATGAGAAGCCGCGGGAGAGGCGCGCGATCTGCTGTTAACTTAGCTGCGCCGGCGATTCCAGCTGCATGTTAAACGTCTGAATCCTCACGTGGTGAGTGCTGGCGGGCACCTCAGTGAGGGGGACTGGCCTGGGTATCGGGGCTGCAGGGCCCGGTTGCGAGGGGCCTCTCTCAGCCCCGCCCAGGACCCGACATCCTTCTGTAGGAGCTCTGGATTTTTAAATATCAGTAACTAATTAAAAGTAAATGAGTAAACTGAGGGGGAGGGCGGATGGGCCGGTTCCAGACCATCGGTTTGTGGCCAATGTAGACTAGATCCTGCTCCTAATTTGTGGTGTGACCTTGACCAAGTCACCTCTCTCGAGGATGGACATTGTCAACGTGGATGATGGTGCTCATATTTTTGAGGGGAAAAAGATCTCGGACAATACAATGGCTTGTGGCTTTCCAAAGGGCCACAAAACTTAAGTACTGTCTGTCTCGGACTGGGGAATTAGAGGAGAAAATGCTTAGAAAGGCTCCTGGGAGGAGAGGGGGTAGATGAGAAAAAGGTGAGAAATCCTGCTTTAAGGGAAGAGATAAAGAGACGTTCTAGTGATAGGTGTATATATTAGAGGATTAAAGCAAACGAGTTGGAAGAACTTGAAAGGTCGTCTATTAGAAAAGTTTTGTGACGCCTCACACGTACATACACATAATTTTACTTGGTCTCCAAAACAGACTGTCATTCCACCTTCTATAATGAGAAAATTGAGGATCCAAGGGTTTGGGTGACATGCTACAGTTAGAGCTATTTAATGAAGAACTGGAATTTAAACCCAAGCCTCTGTGGCTCCAAACCCATTCATCATGTTGCCTCTCAGCCTCTGTTCCAGTTATGTCCCAACCAAGAATTCTGCTTTGTGACTTAAAATATGAATACTCCCAGCCCGCCACACCCAAGAAACGTCAATTCAGTATCTGGGACCTAGCCTGGTAATCTGCATTTTAACTGTTACTAGGTGATTCCATTTTGGTGATCCAGGGACCATTTGGAAAACAACTACTCTATTTCCCACCCAGCCCCCACGTCCTCCTTGGGTGTACCCTAGGGATTCAAAAGAGCAGAGATTACATCTTTTCTTCTAAAGAGGTGGCCAACCAAGCTTTGGGAGAAGCCAAGGTTTATGAGCTAGCACCTTGCACAGCTCTCAGTTTGAGAAAGTGCTGGCAATTTTGGTTTTCTTTCTTCCTTCCTCCCTCCCTCTTCCTTCCTTCCTTTCTCCCCCCTTTCTCTCCCCTCTTTTTTTGTACACCTTCCTTTGTTGCTACTCTGATACATCTAAGAAAATGGCTCAAGGCATTTATTTTAAAGTCCATATTAAAATTTAAAACACCATTAAAAAAGTTTAAAAACCACAATTCATTCATAATGCTTCCAGTCTGTAAGTTTGCATGTTCTGTTGTATTGTTCTACTATTGATTAATAATCTCCCTCTTGTTAATCATATGGATTGTTCAAGTTCACACAATTTAGAAAATTCTTCTAGGAGATGAGCTTGAACCTCACAATTCCATTGGAAATCATAAAATTATGCTGAAGATAAACCTTAAATCACAGTTCTCTTAAGAGCATATCTCATTCTCCTTCCAAATGCCTCAGAATCTGAAGATTTTTCTTTAGTTCTAAAAATAAATGGTATTGTTGGTATGAATATGTATACACTGAAATGTTTCTTTTCCGGTGACTTTATCTGTTCTTTCCCATATCACTTCATTCTCACCAAAAGATATATTTAATTATTAATTCTTAATTTGCTTATATATTTCATGTTCTAAAAAATGTAAGTTAAATAATCAAAACATTTCTTTGCAATTATTAACTCTCATTTAATGCACTTTGCTGCTAAAAAGGTTTTATTTTTCTAGTTCTTATGGAGGCAATATGGGATAGAGGAAATAAAGTGAGTTTTGGTTTAAGGAAGACCTGGTGCTCCAACCGCAATTCCAACACTTTCAAACAGTGATCAATCTGATCACAGTAAATTGAGCAAATTGGATTTTTAAAGAAGCTATGAATTTTGCATTGTAACTAGTTACAGTGATGAAAAATTGAAACTATCTACTTACACTTGCATGAAAAAAAACTTTATTAATAGGGATTCTGCTTTAACATTTTCTCAGTTTGGTAATGATCATGTTTTCTTCTTTTTTTTTTTTTTTTTTGTCTTGTTTAAAACCTAACATTTGTTCTCTTGGGTAGTAAACCTTTATGATTTTAATCCATAACTTTTTGAGTGGCAGATTCTACTGCAAAACCATTAACTAGCCTATTCCAGTTGCTATGAAAGAATACTTCCTCTCTTTGTTCTTTCTCTTGGATGTGAATAGGTATTAGTCTTTGGCTCATACTTTGCTGTCTGGATGCTGCTGTGTTCATAGTGCGAGGAGCTGGCCATTGCAGGTGGAGAATGGTTTAGAGAAGGCCTACAAATAGTACTTGAGGGAAACAAAGGCATGTCTTTTTTGATCTTGGAGTTGTGTTTATTCACTACAGTTCAAGCAGCACCATTTCTTCTGCACACTTGATCTAATAGTTTGTGGCACTCTTCCCTTCAAAAGGAAGGTTGTCTGTCCCTATAAATGAACTCAGGACTTTATTTCATCAAAAATGTTTGAATACTTGTGCTAGACATTATAATATTTTAAATGGATCAATTATTATAGATTCTTAGATTCCTATATGTTTAAGAAGGGCCATATGATCTTAGCTACTCATGGAAACATTTTCTCATTTAGAATGATACTGTTTTCAAAGTCAATCCTAATATGTTACTTTTATAGCTTTATAAAGGCTAATTTAATTTAGCTCCAGGTGAAAAATGTTCTAGAGGATTTATATTTTCTCCATTTAAAAAATCTTCTGAGTTAGGGTTTAAATTGCCCAGTAGTTTAATTCGTGTTGTTTCTATGTTTTTATTTTATTATAGACACAATACTGTTTCCCAGGAAGTTTGCATATAATATGTATTGACTTTTAAAAATAATGTTTTCTAGAAATAAATAAAGATAGGTAAATATAAAGTCAATATCAAACTTGTACTGATAATCAGAAAATAAAATACACTCTGTTAATATTTTGGCATATGTTCTTCTGGTCTTTGTGTACCTGTTCTATTTACGTATTTCTTAATAAAAATGAGATCATACTCTGCATTCTATTTTATACCTTATATTTTTTAATTGAGTAGCATATGACAAATAAATATGCTTTTTACGTGCATAATTTCAGTTCTTTGTGAGCAGATGTTTTGTTGCTAAAATAGGGACCTAAGAATCTATTTATTAAATTAGTCTACAGAAACCCAGTCTACCAACCCAGGAACAGAATTATTTCTGTGCTCCTTTTTTACCTCAATTCTGTACCTCTTTCTCCCCACTGCCCATTTCCCCACCCCCAGGAGGGTTCTGTTGGGGAAGTCTCTGAAGGAAGTTTTATCTAGTCAGTTATACATTGTTAACACTTAAGTTCTCTTCTTTTCCAGTCTTTTCAGTAAATCCTTCAGAATTTTTATATTTTATTTTATTTGCTGGAGACAAACATCATGAGTGGATTTGGGAGGATTTGGAGTAATACAGGAAAACAAAATCATATGCTGGAATTCTTTCTCAGACTTATAGGGAAAGGAGAGATAACTGAATAAAAATACTCCCTGGGTATATGCTTTTATTCTTTCTCCCAGACAATGATGTTTTTAAAGGTCAGGAACTATTTATCCTTGTATTCCTCATGCCTCTCATAGTTCTTGGCTCCTAGTAGCAACTCAGGTATTTATATATGGCCTCATGAGTCCCTAACTGTCCTGGCTTCTTCCCCGCTTAACATATACTAGTTTATATGTCTCTTTTCAGTATGTTCCTGTATACTCTGTCTTCATGCTTTGAAAAATATATATATTTGCACAAAGACGCAATTATATACGATTAAAATTTGGAAAAATATCAAAGATCTAATTTTATTATTATTGAGGGTGTCAGAGTTTTCGATCATCATACAGTTATAACTAAAAACTGCATTATTTATTTTGTTGTTCAGATTGTTCCAGCATTTGCCATTGTGAGCTGTTTTAGTTGGCTTCTGAATCACTTTGAGATAGCCCTAGCAGTTTGTGTTTTGAGCACTTTCCTACTTTCTGGGCCAGGATCATCTTGTATATTCTCTACTCCACTTCTAAAATCAGCCATTTCTCTTTTTGTTTATCTTTGTTGTTTTTTACTTTTTTATTTTCCATATGGCTTTTTACAAGATATTGAATATAATTCCCTGTGCTGTACAGTAGGACCTTGATGTTTATCCATTCTATTAATATATATAATAGTTTGCATGTGTTAATCCCAAACTCCCAATCCATTCCTCCCCATCCCGCTTCCCCTTGGCAACCACAAGTCTATTTTCTGTGTCTGTGACTGTTTTGTAAATAAGTTCATTTGTGTCATATTTTAGATTCCACATAAATCATATGGTATCTGTCTTTTTCTAGCTTAACTTCACTTAGTATGACAATCTCCAGTTTCATCTGTGCTGCTGCAAATGACATTATTTCATTCTTTGTTTATGTAAAATCACATTTCCCTGGATCCTTTCATTGGAAAATGGTATTAGAAACCAGGACTTGCTCTAATCTGCTCATCATTGAAGCACACTTATTCACCCAGGCCAGGGAGGGGTACGGTGACCCCTGGGCTATGCGCGAAGTACCTGTGGCAGTGGAGACTGACAGGCAGTTATACTGGGGCAGGATCACTCTGGTGGGAGTCCCTCCCAGTGCCTGCAGAGGCTGAAGCAGATGGTTGAGGAAGGGGGTTGCAATGGTGGCCCTGCCCCTTCTGTGCCACTCAATAATGATGCCTTGCTTCTATGATGTCCCAGCTTTTTTGTGTAAACTTTCCTAAACTTTCCTGGTTGTGGGGCCCTTAGTCCTGTTACTTCAGGCTGCCTTTTCACAGCCAATCCTCCCTGAGTCCACTCTCTGAACCCCACTTTCCAGCACTCAGTGCCCTCTACACCAGGAGACACACAACTCATACTGGAGTGCTCAGGGTTGAGGCACAGACCATGCATGCATTTCTTACTTTGTTCTGCCTTCCACAGAAAGGGCCATCTCCTCTGATTCCCCAAAGTTCCCTTTCTGCCCCAGCTGTTCTCCCCACATTTTCTGAATGTGGGAACCTGTCCTCACCTTTAGCTTCCCGCCAGGATTGCTGGCCCCTTTTTTGATTCCTTTTCTTTTTTTCTTTCTTTGGTCCTACCTGGTTGTTAGGGGATTTTTTTTTTATCCATTTAGGTGTCCAGAGTCTTCCACTAATGTTCAGAAGGTGCTCTGTGAGAATTGTTCCATTTGTAGATGTATTCTTGATGTAATTGTGAGGAGAGACAAGTTCTGGGTCCTCCTATTCTGCCATCTTGACTTCTCCCTTAAAATTTTTTTCTTTAATGAATTTTGCTTTTAGTATTGTACTTAAAAACTCATTACCAAACTCAAAATCACACTGGTTTTTTCCCTAAGTTTTCTTACAGAATTTTTTTTAGTTTCTACATTTTACATTTAGGTCTGTGATCCACCTCAAGTTAATTTTTGTGTAAGATGTGAAGTTCAGTTTGTTGTATATGGACTCCCAACGTGTAGCATGATTTATTGAAAAGACTCTTCTTTCTCCATTGAATTGCCTTTTCACCTTTGTCAAAAATTGACAGTATTTGTGTAGGTCTGTTTCCATACTCTCTATTCTATTTCATTGATTGATGTGTCTATTCTTCCCCCCCCCCGCCCCGCCCCCATGTTCATTACTGTGAGTCTTGAAATGAATAATATAAATTCTTAAGCTTTTGCTTTTCTTTCCCAGAATTGAATTGGTTATTCTAGTACCTCTACTTTTCCACAAATTTTTGAAGTAAGTTTATATATTTCTATTAAAAAAAAAAAAACCTGGCTAGAATTTCAATAGGGATTACATTAGGTCACAGAAAATTAACATCTTTACTGATTAGTTGACTTTTATGTGTCAGCTGGAGTTCCAAAAAAACATCTATTTCTGCTTTACTGACTATGCCAAAGCCTTTGACTGTGTGGATCACAATAAACTGTGGAAAATCCTGAAAGAGATGGGAATACCAGACCACCTGACCTGCCTCTTGAGAAACCTGTATGCAGGTCAGGAAGCAACAGTTCGAACTGGACATGGAACAACAGACTGGTTCCAAATAGGAAAAGGAGTATGTCAAGGCTGTATATTGTCACCCTGCTTATTTAACTTCTATGCAGAGTACATCATGAGAAACGCTGGGCTGGAAGAAGCACAAGCTGGAATGAAGATTGCTGGGAGAAATCTCAATAACCTCAGATATGCAGATGACACCACCTTTATGGCAGAAAGTGAAGAGGAACTAAAAAGCCTCTTGATGAAAGTGAAAGAGGAGAGTTAAAAAGTTGGCTTAAAACTCAACATTCAGAAAACAAAGATCATGGCATCTGGTCCCATCACTTCATGGCAAATAGATGGGGAAACAGTGGAAACAGTGTCAGACTTTATTTTTTTGGCTCCAAAATCACTGCAGATGGTGACTGCAGCCATGAAATTAAAAGACGCTTACTCCTTGGAAGAAAAGTTATGACCAACCTAGATAGCATATTGAAAAGCAGAGATATTACTTTGCCAACAAAGGTCTGTCTAGTCAAGGCTATGGTTTTTCCAGTGGTCATGTATGGATGTGAGAGTTGGACTGTGAAGAAAGCTGAGCGCCAAAGAATTGATGCTTTTGAACTGTGGTGTTGGAGGAGACTCTTGAGAGTCCCTTGGACTCCAAGGAGATCCAGCCAGTCCATTCTGAAGGAGATCAGTCCTAGGATTTCTTTGGAGGGAATGATGCTGATGCTGAAGCTGAAACTCCAGTACTTTGGGCACCTCATGTGAAGGGTTGACTCATTGGAAAAGACTGTGATGCTGGGAGGGATTGGGGACAGGAGGAGAAGGGGACGACCGAGGATGAGATGGCTGGATGGCATCACAGACTCGATGGATGCGAGTCTGAGGGAACTCTGGAAGTTGTTGATGGACAGGGAGGCCTGGAATGCTGCGATTCATGGGGTCGCAAAGAGTCGGACACAACTGAGCCACTGAGCTGAACTGAACTGAACTGTGTACCTTTTGACTTTGCTAAACTCATTATGAAGAAGAGTTATTTGGTAGATTCTTTGGGGTCTTCTGAATACAGTTACATTGTCTGTGGTTAAAGCAGTTTTACATATTTCTTCCTTTCTAGCCTGAATACCCTTCATTTCTTTTTTTTTTATTTAAATACACTAGCTAGGACTTTCAGTATGAGGTTGAATTAGAAGTGATGAGACAGGACATCCTTGCCCTGTTACTGATCTCAGGGGAAATACTTAACATCTTATGCTCAAAATTATTCAAGCTAGGCTTCAGTAGTATGTGAACCGAGAACTTCCATATGTACAAGCTGGGTTTCAAAGAGGTAGAGGAACCAGAGATCGAATTGCAAACATTCATTGGATCATGGAGAAAGCAAGAGAATTCCAGAAAAACATCCATTTATGCTTCATTGATTATGCTAAAGCCTTTGTGGACCACAACAAACTGGAAAATTCTTAAGAGAAGGGAATACCACACCGCCTTACCTGTCTCCTGAGAAACTTGTATGCAGGTAAAGAAGCAAGTTAGAACTGAACATGAAACTACTGACTGGTTCAAAACTGGGAAAGGAGTATGACAAGGCTGTTATTGTCACTCTGCCTATTTCATTTACATGCACAGTATATCATACAGAATGCGGGCTGGCTGAATCACAAGCTGGAATCAAGATTGCTGAGAGAAATATCAACATCCTCAGATATGCAGATGATACCACTCTAATGGCAGAAAATGAAGAGGAACTAAAGAGCTGCTTGATGAGAGTGAAAGAGGAGAGTGAAAAAACTGGCTTAAAACTGAATATTCAAAAACTAAGATCTTTTTAATCACTTCATGGCGAATAGGAGGGAAAAAAGTGGAAACTGACAGATTTTATTTTCTTGGGCTCCAAAATCATTGCAGACAGTGACTGCAGCCACAAAATTAAAGCTTGCTCCTTGGAAGAAAAGCTCTAACAAACCCAGACACCATATTCCAAAGTAGAGGCATACTTTGCTGACACAGGTCTGTATAGTCAAAGCTATGGTTTTTCCAGTGCTCACATACAGTTCTGAAAGTTGGACCATGAAAAATGTTGAGCGCTGAAGAATTGATGCTTTTGAATTGTGGTGCTGGAGACGACTCTTGAGAGTCCCTTCGACTGCAAGGAGATCAAACCAGTCAATCCTAAAGGAAATCAACACTGAATATTCATTGGAAGGACTGATGTTGAAGCTGAAGCTCCAACACTTTGGCCAACTGATTCGAAGAGCCAACTCATTGGAAAAGAGCCTGAGGCTGAGAATGATTGAAGGTAAAAGGGGAAGGGAGCAGCAGAGGATGAGATGATTAAATAGCTTCACTGACTCAGTGGACATGAATTTGAACAAACTCCAGGAGATAAGTGTTGGACAGTGGAGCCTGGCATGCTGAAGTCCTGGTATGCTAAAGTCACAAAGAGTTGGACACAAGGACTGAACAACAGCAACAAAGAGAGGATATCCTTGCCTTGTTCCTGATGTTGGGGGAAAGCTTAGCATCTTGCTGTTGAGAATGATGTTAGCTGTGATTTTTAAAAAATAATCTGTATTAGGTTAGTGAAGTTCTCTTCTAATTTTTGAGAGTTTTTATCATTAATTGATGTTAAACTGTTTCTGCTCATGTATTATATGATCACATGATTTTTCTTGTTCTCTGTGTTAATATGATGTCCCATGGACAGAGGAGCCTAGCGGGCTACAGTCCTTGGAGTCACAAAAGTTGTAGGAGATGACTTAGCAACTAAACAACAACCATCACCACTTTAAGTGTACAGTTCACTAAGTATATTCATATTGTGTAAATTAAGTTGTACTTTTCACTTTCATTTAGTTCAAAACATTTTCAAATTTATCTTGAGACTTCTTAACCCATGTATAATTTAAAGTACATTGTTTAATTTCCAAATATTTTGAAATGTCTAGCTGTCATCTATTATTGATTTCTAGTTTTATTTTGGTATGCTCTGAGAGCATACTTTGTAAGGTTTGTATTCTTTTATATTTATTAAATTGTGCTTTATGTACCAGAATGTTGGTGAATGTTCCGTGTGTGCTTCTGTTGTTGGATGGAATGTTCTATAAATATCGGTTGGGTCAAGTTGATTGATGGTACTGTTCAGGTCATGTATATTGTTACTGATTTTCTGCCTACCTGATTTATCAATTCCTTGGAAACAGGTGTTGAACTTCCAGTTTTAAATACAGTCATCCTGCTTATTCACAGTGAATTGGTTCCAGGATCCCCCACCCCACCTTGGATTCCAGAATCCATGGATGCTCAAGTCCCTTATATAAACTGATGTAATGTCTGCGTATAACCTATGCATATCCTCCCAGATGCTTTAAAGCATCTCTGGATTACTTATAAACCCTATAAAATTATTTATAGATACGACGTAAATGCTATGTATGTGCGTGCGTGCGTGCTGAGTTACTTCAGTCATTTCTGACTCTGTGCGACCCTGTGGACTGCAGCTTGCCAGACTCCTCTGTCCATGGGATTCTCCAGGCAAGAATACTGGAGTGGGTTGCCTCCAGAGAATCTTCTCAACCCAGGGATTGAACTTGTGTCTCTTAATGTCTACATGCATTGGCAGGCAGGTTCTTTACCATTAGTGCCACCTGGGAAGCCCAAATGCTATATAAATGGTTGTAAATACAAGCTAAAGATTATGTATATAGTTAGTTGCAGGTATGTAGCAGATTCTTAAGTTCTGCTTTTTGAAGCTTTCTGGGGTTCTTCTCCCAAATATTTTCCATCCGTGATTGGTTGAATCTATAAATAGGATTAAGCTTCATTTGTGTGTGTGTGCATACTCAATCATGTCTCTTCAGATTTTCTGTTTTTTAATTACCTTTTTGTTGAGGTAACATTGGCCACAACATTATATAAGCTTCATGTGAATAATAATATATTTTTACTATGTACATTACAGCTCACCACCAAAAATTCAGTTTCCATCTGTCACCATATAGTTGATCCCCTTTACCTATTTCACTCTCGCCCTGATCACTCCTTCCTCTCTGGTGACCACTATGTTCTCTATATCTATCTATTTGGTTTCATTTATTCAAGTTTTTTATTTTTTATATTTCACATGAGTGAAATTACATGGTATTTATTTTTCTTCATCTGACTTATTTCATTTAGTATAATACTCTTAAGGTACATCCATGTTGAAAGATGATACTGAGCAGTATCATCTTGATACTGAGCAGTGTTCTATCATTTTTGTGACTGAGTAGTGTGTATTCTTGTGTATACATATCTATCTATCTAGGAGATGTATCACAGTGATTGGTTTGAGGATGTTGAATCAACTTGCTTTGATAGATCATGGTTTGGTTTGAGGATGTTGAACCATCCTTGCTTCTGTAGATCATGGTTGTGTGATCTTTGAATGTATTGTATTTAGCTTGCTAATATTTTGTTGAGAATTTTTATGTTTTTGCTTATCAGAGATATTGGCTATAATTCTCTTTGTGTTGTCTTCATTTGGTTTTGGTATCAGAGTGATGTCGGCTTTATGAAATTACTTAGCATTCCCTAGTTTTCAGTTTTTTTGAAGAGTTTGATAAGGATAGATATTAAATCATCTTTGAATGTTAGAATTTACATGTGAAGCCTCTGGTCCTGGGCTTTTGTTTGGGGGGAGGTTTTTATGTTTCCACTTCACTGTCTGTCTGCATGATTCAGTTTTGGGAGGTTATAATGATTCTAAAAATGCATCTGTTTCTGTGTTTTCAGTTAGTTGTTACATAGCTGTTCATGATATTCTTTGATAATTCTTTGTATTTTTGTGGTATCTGGTCTGCTCTATTTCCAGTGCTTTCTAATGCATTCTTTATGTCGTATTTTGAGTTCTTCAGCTCCAGAATTTGTTTGGTTCTTTTTTAGGGTTTCAACCTCTTTGGTGAACTATTATTTCAGTTCATTAATTTTTATCTTGAGCTAACTGAACCATTGAGCCTTTCTGAGTTTTCTTGTAGCTTGTTGAGTTTCTTCATGACAGCTCTTTTGAATTCTCTGTTAGATGATAATACTTCATAGTTTTAATTTTGTTTTGGATGAAATTGTCGTTTTCTTTTTGTTATAATGTTACTGTGGTTCTTCATGATGCTTCATGAGTTGTTCCTCTGATGGTGTATTTGAAATAGAGAATACTTTTCAACTGATTCTGATAACGCAAAAGTAATTAGAGGATTTTCTTTTTCTCTTCCAATAGGTGGCGCT
Source organism: Capra hircus (assembly GCF_001704415.2). Taxonomy (NCBI): domain Eukaryota; kingdom Metazoa; phylum Chordata; class Mammalia; order Artiodactyla; family Bovidae; genus Capra; species Capra hircus. The sequence goes on from NC_030815.1 coordinate 85,082,579, forward strand.
ATAGCACAAGTTTTTGTTTTCTCTGAGCTGCCTCTGGTTATATTTAGGGAGTAGCACTTTGCACCCTCCTCCACCTGATGGGCAGAAAGCAAAGATGAACTAAAGAAGAGCTTCTGGATGAAGGTGAAAGAGGAGAGTGAAAAGACTGGCTTAAAACTCAACATTCAAAAAGCTAAGGTTATGGCATCCGGTCCCTTCACTTCATGGCTAACAGGTGGGGAAAAAATGGAAGCAGTGGAAGATTTTATTTTGTTGGTCTCCACAATCACTGCAGATGGTGGGGCTTAATTGCTCTGTGACATGTGGGCTCTCCCCAGACCAGTGTCACCTGCAGCTCCTCAGACCAGGGATTGACCCTGTGTCAGGCAGATTCTTTACCGCCTAAGCCATCAGGGAAGCCCTGTCCTTTACTTTTCAGCCTTTACTTTTCCTTTACTTTTGTGTCATTGAATCTAACATGTCTTTTGTAGATTGTATATATTAGTAGTTTAGTTTTTTAGGGGGAGGATGAAATCTAATTTATGCTTTTTTGTCTTATGGTTTTGGGTCCATATTTTTAAGACTAGTTTTTTAAGATCAGTTTTAAGTTCACAACAAAATTCAGAGGAAGTTACAGGGATTTCCCAAATATCCTCTGCTCCAACAGATACATCACCCATTACCAACATTGCTTACCAGAATAACATATTTGTTATAATCTATGAACGTATGTTAATATATCATAGTCAACCAAAGTATCATTTACCTTAGGGTTCATTCTTTTATTTATTTATTTTTTAGTTGAAGGATAATTGCTTTACAGAATTGTGTTGGTTTCTGCCAAACATCAACGTGAATCAGCCATAGGTATACATCTGTCCCCTCCCTCTTAAACCTCCCTCCATCTCTCTCCCCATCCCACCTCTCTGGGTTTTTACAGAGCCCCAGTTTGAGTTCCTTGAGTCATACAGCAAATTCCCATTGGCTATCTATTTTACATATGGTAATGTAAGTTTCCATGTTACTCTCTGTTGATATGTTGATGTTGGCAATTTTATCTCTGGTTCCTCTGCTTTTTCTAAATCTAGCTTGTACATCTGGAAGTTCTTGATTCACATACTGTTGAAGCCTAGCTTGAAATATTTTGAGCATTACTTTGCACGCATGTGAAATGAATGCAGTTGTGTGCTAGTTTGAACATTCTTTGGCAATGTCCTTCTTTGGGACTGGAATGAAAACTGACCTTTTCCAGTCCTGTGGCCACTGCTGAGTTTTCCAAATTTGCTGGCACATTGAGTGCAGCACTTTAACAGCATCATCATTTAGGATTTGAAATCTTTATATATGCCCTATGATGTCAGTCATTTCAGCCTGAAGGATTCCTCTGGTATTTCTCATAGGGCAGATTTGCTAGCAACAAATTCTCTTGCTGTTTTTTTAGTCTTTGTTTTTAAATCTGGAGATGCCTTAATTTCTCCTTTATTTTTAAAGGAGAATTTAGCTGGATATATAATTCTTGGTTGACCATGTATTTCTTTTAGCACTTTGAAGATGATCATCTCACTGTCTTTCATCTTTTCTGATAAGACATAACTATCTGTTAACTTTCTTCATGGTCGTATTTTAGGCTACAACTTCCTCCACTCAGTTTTAGTTGCCTCTACTTCTATCTGCTTTCTTTCTTCCCAAATCCATTGAAACCTCTTGCTTCTTGTTCTGTGAGCTTATTCTTTCTAAAATTTCTTCTCACCAGGATCTTAGGAGGAAGGGGAAGCTAGTGTGTGAATTCAATCCACTACTTAAACCAGATGTTCTCTGTATCTTGCTATAGAAGGTCTGATCTAAGCCTGTGATTTCCCAGGAGCTACACATCTGCCCTTGTTTTCAGTTATCCAAGCTTGTCACTTAAGTGTTTCAAATATGTTTCACAGAATAGTGTTTTCTTTGAGAAGTAGTTCAGGAATGTAAAAGATGTAAAATCTTGTTATCCTTCCCAGTCTGTAAATAAATGGGAATAATAAGGTGAATAGTAAACTCTGCTTCATCTAGTATTTTAAGTTTTTCATGTTGAACTAGCTGCAATTTATTTTAAAAATTCTAAACAGTGTCACAGTATGTGTATTTAAAGGTGGATGTAATTATATGACCACAGTGTTTATATACTAAAAAGAATATTCAGATAATAAACATCTTTTGGTTAGGAATCCAAATTATGGTCTGCAAAATGATGTGGTATGCTGTTTTTTACTGAAAATGACTGATGAGGAGAATCTTTCTTGCTGATAACCACCTGCATAGCAATGCTGTGATTCCAGGTAATGTGTTTGGTTTAAAATAGAATTTTGATAGGAACATTAATGCCCAGGTCTCACCCAGGAACATGAGGCTTTTTCTAGATCTGGTTGATGATGTAGAACTTCTTAACATATTTCAGGAGGCTGTGAAGATTGGGTCAGAGAAAAAGAAGGTTTTATTTTTCTGGCAGCTAAATAGAACCCAGGAGACACACTTTCACAATAATTTATAGAATATGTGCTGCTAGGTAAATGCAGATTGCCTACCTAATGCATTGGTTCTCAGAGCATCAGGGTCACTGAAAACTAGTTAACAAGGCAGATTCTCAGCCCCACCCAGACCTACTGAGTGGAAATTCTCGAGGTGGGGCTGACCAGTCTGGATTTTTAGGAAAGCCCTCCAATTGATTGTGATGAGTGTTGAATTAGGATTTGTTGACTTTTTTTTTTTTAATGAATTTAGAAGTATCTGTGGTAGTGGCACTCGTGAAGATGGTTGAAACCTGTAGGAATAACCAGTCAGATGTAGTTGTTGGGAAAGAGTATGGAAACCTTGCTTATGAAGACCAGTTTCACCTATTGTTAACATCTTACCTGTTTTATCATCATATGTTTTGTAAACAGTCTGAACCAAACAGCATATTTCTTCAAATGATGAAATACTGAGAATGATACTGTAGTGTTGTTTTTCTCTGATCTGTGATTAGTCTCCTGAGAGCTGGGAACCTTCCCTAAGGTGTATTTAAGGTATGAGATCACAGAAGCCAGTGTGGTTCATAGCAAACTGCCAGACATAACGTATATTCAGAACAGTTGTAAGTTATTTCTCTGAGGACTTACCTAGTTAGAAAGGCTGGAGGGATTTGAAAAAAATAAAAGGTGTGTTTTAAATGTTGCTAACCTGTTCTCCAGAGGTGATTTGAGGAGAAAGGGGATTTTATATAGTTCTAGGGGTTTTTGTTGTTGTTTTGTTGAGGATGCAGACTTAGAGGTGGGATTCACAGTTGAGGACTTAGAGTTTAAAAGAAACTTGTTTTTATTTTGTTTTACTACATAAGGAGTCATAAGGAGTGCATTAATTCTTTTAAGGATAAAATACTACATACTGTGGTATTAAGAATCTGTTTTTTATAGCATCTGAGACACTAGATAAATCTTGTCAGCCCTTCATGATGAGGGGATGTGAATAGAATCTGTAATTAGCATTAGAGAAAGCATCCTAAAGGAGAGAAAATTTGGGCTGAGGGTTGAATTTATTGTCCTTGTGCATATTTGGCTAAAAAAAAAAAAAAAACCACTAGCTACGCTCCTTAGGGAATTAGGAGAAACACAAATTTTTCAGGTTGAAAATTGAAAAGATGTTGGAGATGTCACTGTGATCAGGGAAGTTAAGATAGAGAGAATGCCATTTCTTGCATTTGTGTAGTGGTGCTATTATTTATTTGATAGGCTCTTAGCAACAATCTTGAGATAAGTAAAGCATGATTACTCTTCCTCCTTTACAGATGAAAAACTGAGGTACAGAGAGATTAAATGATGGTGGTGTGGTATATGTTGGGTTGACCATAAAGTTCATTTGGGCTTTTCTGTAAGATATTATGAACAATATAGTTTGATATATATAGAACAATATAGAAAGTCCATATAATCAAAGCTATGGTTTTTCTAGTAGTCATGTACAGATGTGAGAGTTGGACCATAAAAAAGACTGAGTGTCGAAGAATTTATGTTTTTGAACTGTGGTGTTGGAGAAGACTCTTGAGAGTCCGTTGGACTGCAAGGAGATCAAACCAGTCAATCCTAAAGGAAATCAGTCCTGAATGTTCATTGGAAGGATTGATGTTGAAGCTCCAATACTTTGACCACCTGCTGTAAAGAGCCGACTCACTGGAAAAGACCCTGATGGAAAGGTTGAAGGCAAGAGGATAGGGCGGCGGCAGAGGACAAGATGGTTAGATAGTATCACCGACTCAGTGAATATGAATTTGAGCAAGCTGTGGGAGATAGTGAAGGACGGGGTGCTACATTCCATGGGGTCTCAAAAAGTCAGACATGACTTAGCAACTGAATAGCAAACAACACTGCAAATGACTGAACTCTTTGGCCAACCCAATATTTATTAAACAAATTTTTGAGCATCTACTGCATAACAGGCCCTTTTCTGGGCTATTAAGACACAGTAGTTGACAAAGCAGACAAAAATCTATGACTTGGGTAGAGAAAGGCAGATGGTAAATAGGATAAATAAGTAAATTATGTAATGTGCTTAGATATATTTTCTTTACAAGCCCTAAGGAGAAAAATGGAACAGGGAAAGAGAGCTGGTTTAAAATGTGAATAGGGTGACTAGAAGGGTTTTGAAGAGGATGGTGACATGATCCATCTGAAGTTAACAAGATCATTCTGGCTTCTGTGTTGAAAACAGACTGTATTATCAATCAGGTATGGAATTAGATCTGTGTACTGGCTCTCAGGTAATCTTTACAACTTCTAGAGAGCAGATAGTGAGTCTCAGAGCTGTTAGTGTGCTTAAGATCACAAAGCCAGTAAGTGCCAACAACTCTATTGAAAATATGTTTAGATTTTGTAACATTATGTTTAGACTAGCTGCATTTCTGTTTCTATTGGGAGGGGGGAAACTAAAATATGTAAAAGGGCTGTGTTGTTGATACTTGTCTTTGGTATAGCAGTGAATGAAGATTTGGAAGGAAGAATTGACAGATTGTCTGCACAGAGCAAGACAAATTTGAAAATACTACTGTGGAAAGGAGCTCTGAAGAGTTTCTTGAAAGGGAAGCAATTATAAATGGTGCAGAATCCAGTGTAGCTAAGTTCCAATGCATAGTGTAGCAGACTAAGGTCTGTCTTTATTGTTGAAAAGCTGTATGTATAGTGGTTAAGAGCACAAACTTTGGAGCTGAACTGTGTAAATTGAAATCCCAGTTCAAATCCCAGTTCAGATAATAGCTATGGCTTTAGACAAATGGTTTGACTTGATTTTGCCTTAGTTTCCTAATCTGTAAAATAGAGATAATGTACAGACTAAACATGTTCTTGCCGTAGAATACAGCAATCATGCTCCTTGATGTTTACCCAAAGGAGCTGAAAAAACCTTTGTCCACACAAAAACCTGTACCCAGATGTTTATAGCCACTATATTCATAAGTACCAAAACTCAGTATGGTACATTTAGAGAATGGAATATTATTCAGCACTAAAAAGAAATCCACTTTCAAGCCATGAAGACATGGAAGATGTTAATTGTATATTAGTAAGTGAAAGCTGATCTGAAAAGGCTACATAATGTATGATTTCAACTATATTGCATTCTGGAAAAGCCAAAGTATGGAGACAGTGAACAGATTAATTATTACTGGGATGGGGTATAAAGCATAACTAAATGGAGCATAGAGGATTTTTAGGGCAGACACAGTACTGTGTATGATACTATAATGGTGGATACATATCATGATTCTTTGCAACCCCATAGACTGCAGCCCACAGGCTCCTCTGTCCATGGAATTCTCCAGGCAAGAATACTGGAATGGGTTACCATTTCCTACTCCAGGGGTTCTTCCCAACCTAGGGATTGAACCCAGGTTCCTGGTGTCTCTTGCATTGGCAGGTAGGTTCCTTACCACTAGCACCACCTGGGAAACCTATGCATGTCATACATTTGTCCAGTTCCATAGAGTGTCCAACGCCAAGAGTGAATCCTAAGGTAAACTATTGACTCTGGGTGATTATGACGTATCAGTGTAGGTTCTTCTGTTATAACACATGTACCTCTTTGGTGGGAGGGTGTTGATAATGAGAGGCTGGGCATGTGGGAAATAGGGCGGGGATTTAGGGGAAAATCTCTGTACCTTCTACTCAGTTTTGCTATGTATCTAAAATTGTTCTAAATGTAAAATTTTTTTTTTAATGGAAATAATGGTGATACTCATCTAATAATGTTGTCATGGATATTATGAGTTGAGATATATAAAGCATTTGGAACAGGGCTTGGCATTAAGTAAGCGTATGTGTTATTATATTATTCATTAACACAAAAATATATAGATTGCGTAGGTTCACTCATAGACTTAGGCTTATATCCGTTTTTCCCCATACAAACTTAAATTTTTTAGCCACAGAAGCTTTTATCATGATTGCTGTGTAGAATCTAATCATTTTCATTGTATTTCTTTAAGTGTGGCAGAAAGCCTCTTATCAGAATGAGCTGGAGTATAAGTTTATGATAGAGATTGTTAGACCAAATTTAATAAATCATTTTGAGTATAGGCCAAAGAATCTGCATTTTCCACAAGCACTCAAGGTGATTTTGATACATGTTGGAGTGCTAATGCTTTGAGAGTCTAGGAAGAATATACCATACTTCTAATATCTCAGGCAGTTATTAATACAATCCCCATAAATTCTCTCCCAAAAATACATGTATAAATTTTGGCAGATCACTATGTATCTGGAAGATGGAAGAGAAAGTAGTGATGGGCATACCAGACCACCTAACCTGCCTCTTGAGCAACCTATATGCAGGTCAGGAAGCAACAGTTAGAACTGGACATGGAACAACAGACTGGTTCCAAATGGGAAAAGGAGTACATCAAGGCTGTATATTGTCACCCTGCTTATTTAACTTATATGCAGAGTACACCATGAGAAATGCTGGGCTGGAAGAAGCACAAGCTAGAATCAGGATGGCCAGGAAAAATATCAATAACCTCATATATGCAGATAACACCACCCTTATGGCAGAAAGTGAAGAGGAGCTAAAAAGCCTCTTGATGAAAGTGAAAGAGGAGAGTGAAAAAGTTGGCTTAAAGCTCAACATTCAGAAAATGAAGATCATGGCATCTGGTCCCATCACTTCATGGGAAATAGATGGGGAAACAGTGTCAGACTTTATATTTTTGGGCTCCAAAGTCACTGCAGATGGTGATTGCAGCCATGAAATTAAAAGATGCTTACTCCTTGGAAGGAAAGTTATGACCAACCTAGATAGCATATTCAAAAGCGGAGACATTACTTTGCCAACAAAGGTCCATCTAGTCAAGGCTATGGTTTCTCCAGTGGTCATGTATGGATGTGAGAGTTGGACTGTGAAGAAAGCTGAGCGCCAAAGAATTGATACTTTTGAACTGTGGTGTTGGAGAAGACTTGAGAGTCCCTTGGACTGCAAAGAGATCTAACCAGTCCATCCTAAAGGAGACCAGTCCTGGGTGTTCATTGGAAGGACTGATGCTGAGGCTGAAACTCCAATACTTTGGCCACCTCATGCGAAGAGTTGACTCATTGGCAAAGACCCTGATGCTGGGAGGGATTGGGGGCGAGAGGAGAAGGGGACGACAGAGGATGAGATGGCTGGAAGGCATCACGGACTCAATGGACGTGAGTCTGAGTGAACTCCGGGAGTTGGTGATGGACAGGGAGGCCTGGTGTGCTGTGATTCATGGGGTTGCAAAGAGTTGGACGTGACTGAGCGACTGAACTGAACTGAGCTGAACTGATGGAGAGTCAGTGCACAAATGAGCACTTTTGCAGAGTTCTCCTGGATTTGAGTTATTTGAAGAGAGCCAAGGGGGATTTCTGCTTCCAACCAAGATGAAATAACAGAGACCAGAATCACCATCCTGCCTGAAATAAAACTAGACAAAATATGTAAAAATGGTTTTGAACATTTGCAGGGGTCCAGCCCCAGTGGATCCAGGGTGATTTGAAGGGGAGACAGAGCAGGCAAGGAAAAAACCTATTTATTTATTAATATAAGATTAGATTAGGAAGAAATAGTGTAGTAGGAAAATTAAGTGGAGAAAAGAGGCTGAATAACTTGATTTACGTGGAAAGCCAATAAAGTTCCAGACAAGGAGCTTGCACCATCTACATTAGGCCACTGGTGTCCATTTGAATATCGGAGAGTGCCCCGCCTTGGGCTCTCTCTCTTATGGATCTTAGAAGTGGGGACAAGTAAGTAGTCATGGTGAGCCTCCACACCCCAGATGGGAATTCAGCCTGAAATTAGAGTAAAGAGGAGACACAGGGGAAACCAGTCCTTCCAATGACTGGCCCCCCCTCTATTGTCCTTCAAGGCCTTTTATACTTTTGATTATACATAGAGATCAATGGGTAATACAAAGTTATGCAGCGTTAGCAGCCCAGACTCTTATCAAAAACAGGCTTTTCTCTCTGCATACAAGTCTTAGGTGATTTACATCATCTTCCGGCCAAAAGGGCCAATTAACATTTTACAACCTTTCTTCTGATAAGGGTTTGTCAACCAGAAGACTTATTTGTGTTGTTCTTCCCAAAGTCTGGTGCCACTCTCAGAAAGCACTAAATAAAGTTACATTCTTACATAGCAAAGACACAGCAATTTATAACAAGTAAAAGGAGTACAGTGATTTATAACAAAAGAAAAGTAATTAACTCAAAAGTCTAGTGTTGCTAACATCAAAACTATTATATATCTTTTTCCATATCCCGTCTACATTGATTAACATCCTTCCAGGTGCCTAAAAGATAAAGAATATGGAGGCCTGGCAGCAATCATCGAGTCAACAGTGAAATCCTGTCACCAATATGATTTTTGGCTCTTTAGAAAAGGCTCTGTATCTTTAAGATGTTTTTAAGCTTTGTGCCTCTTGTGGTTGGGGGGCTGCAAGCAATTCACAAGCTGTAAGAGGTCCGGGGGAACCTGTTAGGCAAGCTAGAGAGTTATCAGAGGGGTTTAACTGAAACATCCCTTTCAAATGCAGAAGACTAAAGCCCTGATTTGACTTTTTCCAGAGAATATCAGAAGAGTGGGAAAGCAGGCAGATTCTTATTTTTGGGGGTACATGCTCAGGAAATACCAGGGGGAAAACCTGAGGTCTGATTAGCCTCGCCATCAGAGCTCTGCCACATGACCTTGTCACCGGTGGGATTCCTCACACTGGCTCCCGGCAGACATTGAAAAGCAGGCAGCTTGGAATCATGATCTTTGAGAGAGGACCAGGAAACACGGTGAGATTCAGGTTGCACCAGCTGCCTCCCTGGAAGCAGTTTGCATGCTGCAGTATGAGGAGTACCTAAACAGAGCCTTCTTGGAGATGTGTAGAGAGCCAGGATGGCTAGAATTTGCAGTGTAATATGTTGGAGAGAAGGGAGTAGCATGAAGAGAGGCTATAGAAACATGTGGAGGACCCTCAAGTTTTTGCTGGCCTAGAGTATTTGGCTGAGTACTGATCTGCACAGACTACCCAAGACTAGGGAAAGATACAGGAAGAAGTAGACAGAGCAGTTCCAGGACATTCAGGGGGCTGGAAATAGTTCATACCCCCACCAGTCGGAGAAGAAAAGCCTCATGATACCCAGAGCAGCAGGTGGAAGCCTTACAGAGTTGTGGCCTTAAGCAATGGGCTCAGTTCAGTTCAGTCGCTCAGTCGTGTCCGACTAAATTAGCCTAAAATGAAGGCAGCTGTGGAGCTGCCATACTATTGTCAGATAACTAGTCTAATGAGGCAGGAGAAAAGTGAGTAATTGAGACCTATTGAATAAGTAATGAGGATTTCCTTGTGGAGAAAGAAGGATTAAGTAAAACAGGATAAAAGTATGACTGGTTGTTCAGGCAAACAGGAAAGCTGTTTAATTTGTAAACCAGTGGAACCGAGTTTAAACAGTACTAGAGCTACTAGTACTTGAGCTACTAGAGTTTAGATGAAGGCACGTGATCAACAACTGCAAGAAGCATGAAAGGGAATCTGCACTGAATACTTTTGATAGCCCTACAGATACAAATGGGCTTCCTAGGTGGCGCTAGTGGTAAAGAACCCACCTGCCCATACAGGAGACATGAGAGATGCAGGTTCAATCCCTGCGTGGGATCAAGCCTCTGGAGAATGAAATGGCAAGCCACTCCAGTGTCTTACCTGGAGAATAGGGTTGCAAAGACTTGCAACTAAAGTGACTTACCATGCATGCATGCATACATAATACATGTATATAATATCTAACACATACAATAATTATTTTGTATTTTGTCTTTCATATTAGAATAAGCCTATAGGCATGGAAAACTTGATTACAGGTTTTTTTTTTTTTGTTGTTTAGTTGCTAAATCATGTCTGACTCCTTTGCAGTCCCATGGACTGTAGCCCGCTAGTCTCCTCCAACCATGGAATTTTCCATGCAAGAATACTGGAATGAGTTGCCATTTCTTTCTCCAGGGGTTCTTCCTGACTCAGGAATCAAAGCTGCATCTCCTGCATTGGCAGGTGAATTCTTTACTGCTGAGGCCCCAGGAATGCCCAATTGCAGATATAGCTAAAGGGTAAAAATTAAAAATTATTTAAAAAATTATATAGGTCCCCTCCACTTCCAAGTTCTTCTACCTATATCATTTTTTCAATTACTTTTAATTTTTAAGCTTTAGCTAGATCTTAATTAGCTAAAGCTTAAAATTAAAAATTGTTTTTTAAAAAAGGAAATAAAACAGGTAGCAGAACTTGTAAGTAAAGGGGAAAGGTGAAATGTAATAGTACAGATAAAACTACTTTTCTTATTTTACAAGGTAAGGAGTTAAGATACTGTTTAAAGTTGATGGAATAAAATATGGTTAAAGGATGTTACTTAAAATTACAAAGATAATGAGAAGAATTAAAAATGTTTTGATGTGTTTAGTGGAGAAAGATTTGGCATGGTGGGAGGTAGGTAGAGTAAATGAGCCAGTTTTCTCATTTTGGTGAATCATTTTAAAGATGATAAAATAGTAACCAGAAGTATACATGTAGTCATTTCCCCTGGAAGAACTAAACCCAGTGTTTACATTTTTTAACCTCTGGGGAGTAAAAGTTGGGCTGGGAGATAGGAATGGAGACTTTTCATTCTGTACCATTTATTTCATTGTAAACTTTTATATATGCTTCATTATCTGTGTTTGAATGTCCATTTTTTTAACCTCAAAATGTACTGCAAATCATTTTTAGCCTTTTTAAAAAAAACTATTGTGTCTTGATGTATCTTGGGACTTCTGAAAACACTAATGTGATGGTAAACCACATACACTGTGCAGACAGGGGAACAGATTGTTTTTGTTTTAATTTTTGATGATTACAGCCTGTATCTGAAGGTTAGATCTCAGCTCTGAGTACTAGGATATGAATAACTATAGAATTTAAGTAGAAAGGGCATCCATGTCTACGAAGTCTAGAACCATTGCGTATGAAAAATGTGGAAGAGAAGATCTGCTGGTGGATAGTCTGGGAAGATGTAATGCGAGAGTACATGATCGCTAGCCAGCTTTAGATATATGGAACAAAGGGTTTATTATTCTGTGTGGTCTCAGAGCAGATATTTACAGAGTAGCCACATAAAAAGAGTTTTTTACTAGAATTATGTGATGATGTCACTGTTACTTTTCAAAGATATTGTGGAGAGAATGCTCATATGGGTTAGGATTCTAACAGGACTTCTGAGGTTCCTCACAAATTTGAGTTTCTGAGGGCTGAGTTGAGAAGTTAATACAGTCTACAATCTTATTTGTACTTTACCCAAAGGGATAAGATTAATTCAACACTATTTAAAGCCATTTTGGGGGTTGTTTCTTTGGCCACTCTGTGCAGCATGCTGCTGCTAAGTCACTTCAGTCGTGTCCGACTCTGTGTGACCCCACCAGGCTCCCCCGTCCCTGGGATTCTCCAGGCAAGAACACTGGAGTGGGTTGCCATTTCCTTCTCCAGAGCATGAAAGTGAAAAGTGAAAGTGAAGTCGCTCAGTCGTATGGGACATGGGATCTTAATTCCCAGACCAGGGATCTAAACCCCTTCCCTACATTGAAAGTGTGGAGTCTTAACCACTGGACCACCAGGGAAGTTCCTAAAGCGATGTTTTCAATGAGTTTTAGGTGTTAGATCCATGAAACTCGGTCTAATATGCATTTCACCTCAGGATATGTATGCAGTGAATGTGTCCTTTACATCACACTCTCCCCTTTTCAAGAGACAGAGAAGAGCAAGTCATGGCTTCTCCTCTTGAGACCCCATGGTGTGCAGGGGAGCCAGTCCAGTAGTTGCATTTTATTACATCACAGCTGAAGAGCTCAGGGTGGCTTCAGGAGAGACTTAACAGAAAAAGTGACAGCTAGGTCTGTCTTGTCACCACATGCTGAATCACCTGGGACATGCTTCATAACTCCTCATCTATGGAACAACAATTCTGACTGCTCTAAAAATCCCGTGGTTCTAAAATAGTGATAATTGTTTTTTGGGAGTCAAAATATGTTTTAAAGGTCCAGAATTTTGAAAAGTAATATGGTAAAAATACTAAGTGTAAATCTGATCTTCATGGGTATTCTTTTAAATTAAATTTTGACTAATGAGTTTCCTGGAACAGCTTGTTCCATTAGTCCATTGACCTCTTGTCTTTGTGTAATATTTGTTTGAAATATTATGTACATTATAAATTTCATATTAATTAGTATGATACCAGATTTGTGATATGAATATTGCAGGAATTTCTTTTATCTTTCATGGTAGAATACATCTGTGATTTTAATTTCTGTATTTCTTTTGAAGGGAGACCATTTTATCAAGTAGGACTTGAAAATTTTATACCTATTGAACATATAAAACTTGATTTTAGTAATAAAATTTTAGTGAATTTGAAATTGTCAGAGGGTCACTGAAATTTGTGAAGTGATTTTTTTCCCACAAAAATAAATGCTCCAAGGAAAATATTAATTAAGACTGTATTTAATTACCACTTAGTTTATTGGTGCCAAAATTTTCAACAGATTTTTAAAGCATTTTTAAAAAATTAACAGTCACATAAAAATTAGTCTTTGACCCCCTAGTCATTGATGCTCAAACAATAAACATGGCTTTTCAAAGAAAAAGATCATTATTTAGGAAAAAATTTTAATACTGTATGTGACTTTCTGTTGTATCACAGTTAAAATTCCAAGCTTCTAATCATGGCTTTCTGGTGACCAGCCCCCATCCAGGAGCCATCCAGTAGCCCACCCAGAGTTAAGAGTTACCCCATTAGAACTAGAACAAAGGGTCTCCAAGGGTCCTTATCACTTAGGAATTTACAGGTGTCTAGTTGCTCTGTGTCAGGAACCAAGGAGAAGAAATCAATATGTGTTTTGTTTATTTCACAATCTGACACATAATAGGGGCTTCAGAAAAATGACGATTTTTGCTTTTTGACACATTAAAAGATTTACTTAACTTTCCTCAGTGGAAACCATAGCAACACAATGGTTACTTAGCCATATAATTTACTATGAGATAGATGAAGACTGTTAACTGTGAAGTAGTAACCCTCACTGAATTGAATTAGTAAAGAAGGAGGGATTTTGTTTAATTGCCTAGTGTACCATCGTGTCCACAATAAATGTTACCCCTTGAGCCTAGTTCAAGTACAAATTCCTTTTTTAAGCATTTCACCTGCCCTCTTGTTTGTCCCAGACTGCCTTGTAACACTTAGCACATGTTAGCATTGTGTCTACATCTTATCTTCCCAACAGTCTATAAATGTACAGGAAGAATAGGTCTTAACTTTTTTCTATCATTTCCTTACAGTCTAGCACAGCACTGTCCAGTAGAATATTATGTGAGCCACATATTCAAATTTGGATTCTCCAGTAACAACAAAAAGAATCAGAAAAATAATTTTAATAATTTATTTAACCTAATATATTTTAAAATATTTAATATAAAATCAGTGTAAAAAATTAAATATTTTATATTTTTTGTGCCATTCTCCAAAATCTTGTAGTTTATATCTATAGCATATCTCAGATCTATACTAGCCACATTTTAAATGCTCAATAACCACTTAGCTAATGACTGCTGTATTAGACAGTAGAAGACTAGCACATTTTAGGTGATTAGCAAATAAATATTCCATAGGCAAAACTTCAAAAAATAATCTTTTCCCCCCAACAGACTACCATGGCTGCAGGAGCCTTGCCTCAAAATGAACAACCATATTCTACATTGGTGAATAACAGTGGATATGCTGCAAACATGAAAGGTAATAGTTCTTTTGTTTTCTTATTAATTTTTATTTTATTTTATTTTACTTTATTTTTTCTTAAATTTATTTTTTAATTGGAGGAAAATTGCTTTATAATTTTGTGTTGGTTTCTGCCATACAACAACTTGAATAAGCCAAAATTATACATATATCACCTCCCTCTTGAGCCTCCCTCCCCTCCCCCATCCCACCCTACCAGGTCATCACAGAGCACAGGGCTGGACTCTCTGTGTTCTATAGCAACTTTCACCAGCTATCTGTTTTACCCACTATAGTGTATATATGTCAGTGCTACTGTCTCCATTCGTCCCACCCTCTTCTTCCCCACTATCTCCACAAGTCCATTCTCTACATCTGTGTCTCCATTACTCCCATGCAGATAGGTTCATCAAGTATCATTTTTCTAAATTCTGTATATATATACATTTAATATATGATATGTATTGACTGACTTCACTCTGTATAACAAGCTCTAAGTTCATCCCCCTGACTACCACCAACTCAGATTCATGACCCTATGGACTATATAGTCCATGGAATTCTCCAGGCCAGAAAACAAGAGTGGGTAGCCGTTCACATCTCCAGGGGATCTTCCCAACCCAGGGATTGAACCCAGGTCTCATGCATTGCAGGCGGATTCTTTACCAGCTGAGCCACCAGGGAAGCCCTTTTATTTTTATGGCTTACTAATCCATTGTATATATGTACGTCTTCTTTATCCATTCATCTGTTGATGGACATCTAGGTTCCTTCTGTGTCCTGGCTATTGTAAGTAGTGTTGCAATGAAAACTGGGTTATGTGTGTCTTTTTGAATTGTGGTTTTATCAGGGTTTATCCCCAGTAGTGGGAGTGCTGGATTATATGGTAGATTTATTCCTAGCTTCTTAAGAAATCTCCATAATGGCTGTATCAGTTTACTTTTCCACCAGCTTTGCAGGAGGGTTCCCTTTTCTGCATATCCTCTCTAACATTTAAGGTTTGTAGACTTTTTGATAATGACCATTCTGATTGGTTTTTGCCAAGAGAATGCACTGGTCATAGCAAACACCCTCTTCCAACAACACAAGAGAAGACTACACATGGAGATCACCAGATGGACAATACTGAAATCAGATTGATTATATTATTTGCAGCCAAAGTTGCAGAAGCTCTATACAGTCAGCAAAAACAAGACCTGGAGCTGAGTGTGGCTCAGATCATGAACTCCTTATTGCCAGATTCAGACCTAAACTGAAGAAAGTAAGGAAAACCACTATACCATTCACATATGACCTAAATCAAATTCCTTATGATTATACAGTAGAAGTGACAAATAGATTCAAGGGATTAGATCTGTTAGAGTGCCTGAAGAACTACGGACGGAGGTTCCTGACATTGTACAGGAGGCAGTGATCAAGACCATCCCCAAGAAAAAGAAATAGACAGTGGTTGTCTGAGGAGGCATCATAAATAGCTGAGAAAAGAAGAGAAGCAAAAGGCAAAGGAAAAAAGGAAAGATATACCCATTTGCATTACTTTGTCAACAAAGGTCTGTCTAGTCAAGGCTATGTTTTTTCCAGTGGTCATGTAATGATGTGACAGTTGGACTATAAAGAAAGCTGTGCGCCAAAGAATTGATGCTTTGAACTGTGGTGTTGGAGAAGACTCTTGAGAGTCCCTTGGACTGCAAGGAGATCCAACCAGTCCATCCTAGAGGAGATCAGTCCTGAATATTCATTGGAAGGACTGATGTTGAAGCTGAAACTCCAATACTTTGGCCACCTGATGTGATGAGCTGACTCATTTGAAAAGATCCTGATGCTGTGGAAGATTGAGGGCAGGAGTAGAAGGGGACGACAGAGGATGAGATGGTTGGATGGAATCACCAACTCAATGGACATGGGTTTGGGTGGCCTCTGGGAGTTGGTGATGGACAGGGAGGCCTGGCATGCTGCAGTTCATGGAGTTGCAAAGAGTCGGACTTGACTGAGCAACTGAACTGAACTGAACTGAATGCAGAGTTCCAAAGAATAGTGAGGAGAAATAGGAAAAGCTTCTTCAGTGATCAATGCAAAGAAATAGAGGAAAGCAATAGAATGGGAAAGACTAGAGATCTCTTAAAGAAATTAGAGATACCAAGGGAACATTTCCGGAGAAGGCAATGGCACCCCACTCCAGTACTTTTGCCCGGAAAATCCCATGGATGGAGGAGCCTGGTAGTCTGCAGTCCATGGGGTCGCTACTAGAGTCGGACACTACTGAGCGACTTCACTTTCACTTTTCACTTTCATGCATTGGAGAAGGAAATGGCAACCCACTCCAGTGTTCTTGCCTGGAGAATCCCAGGGATGGGGAAGCCTGTTGGGCTGCCGTCTATGGGGTCGCACAGAGTCAGACATGACTGAAGCAACTTAGCAGTAGCAGCAAGGGAACATTTTCATGCAAAGATGGGCTCTATAAAGGACAGAAATGGGATGGACCTAACAAAAGCAGAAGATACTAAGAAGAGGTGGCAGGAATACACAGAGGAACTATACAAAAAAGGTCTTCATGACCCAGATAATCACAATAGTGTGATCACTCACCTAGAGCCAGACATCCTGGAATGTGAAGTCAAGTGGGCCTTAGGAAGCATCACTATGAGCAAAGCTAGTGGAGGTGATGGAATTCCAGTTGAAGTATTTCAAATCCTAAAAGACGATTCTGTGAAAGTGCTTCATTCAGTATGCCAGCAAATTTGGAAAACTCAGCAGTGGCCACAGGACTGGAAAAGGTCAGTTTTCATTCCAATCCTTAAGAAAGGCAATGCCAAAGAATGCTCAAACTACCACACAATTGCACTCATCTCACACGCTAGCAAAGTAATGTTCAAAATTCTCCAAGCCAGGCTTCAACAATGTGTGAACTGCGAACTTCCAGATGTTCAAACTGGATTTAGAAAAGGCAGAGGAACCAGAGATCACACTGCCAACATCCGTTGGATCATCGAAAAAGCAAGAGAGTTCCAGAAAAACATCTACTTCTGCTTTATTGTCTGTGCCAAAGCCTTTGACTGTGTGGATCACAACAAACTCTGGAAAATCCTGAAAGAGATGGGAATACCAGACCACCTGACCTGCCTCTTGAGAAACCTATATGTAGGTCAGGAAGCAACAGTTAGGACTGGAGACGGAACAACAGCCCCGTTCCACATAGGGAAAGGAGTACGTCAAGGCTGTATATTGTCTCCCTGTTTATTTAACTTATATGCAGTGTACATCATGAGAAATGCTGGGCTGGAAGAAGCACAAGCTGGAATCAAGATTGCCAGGGGAAATATCAATAACCTCAGATATGCAGATAATACCACCCTTATGGCAGAAAGTGAAGAAGAACTAAAAAGCCTCTTGATGAAAGTGAAAGAGGAGAGTGAAAAAGTTGGCTTAAAACTCAACATTCAGAAAACTAAGATCATGGCATCCAGCCCCATCACATCATGGCAAATAAGTGGGGACACAGTGGAAGCAGGGAGAGACTTAATTTTGAGGGGCTCCAAAATCCCTGCAGATGGTGATTGCAGCCCTGAAATTAAAAGATGCTTGCTCCTTGGAAGAAAAGTTACGAGCAACCTAGACAACATATTAAAAAGCAGAGACATTACTTTGCTAACAAAAGTCCATCTAGTCAAGGCTATGGTTTTTCCAGTAGCCATGTGTGGATGTGAGTTGGCTTTAAAGAAAGCTGAGTGACAAAGAATTGATGCTTTTGAGCTGTGGTGTTGGAAAAGACTTTTGAGAGTCCCTTGGACTGCAAGGAGAGCCAACCAGTCCATCCTAATGGACTGAATATTCATTGGAAGGACTGATGTTGAAGCTGAAACTCTAATACTTTGGCCACCTGATTTGAAGAACTGACCCATTTGAAAAGACCCTGATGCTGGGAAAGATTGAGGGCAGGACGAGAAGGGGAAGACAGAGAATGAGATGGTTGGATGGCATCACTGACTCATTGGACATGAGTTTGAGTAAGCTCTGAGAGTTGATGATGGACAGGGAGGCCTGGTGTTCAGCAGTCCACGGGGTCACAAAGAGTTGGACACGACTGAGTGACTGAACTGAACTGATTCTGATTGGTGTTAGATGATGCCTCATTGTAATTTTGCTTTACATTTCTCTAATAGCCATTTTGAGCATCTTTCACGTGTTTATCGGCCATCTGTATCTCTTCTTTGGAGAAATACCTGTTTAGGTCTTCTGCCCATTTTTTGTTTGGGTTGTTTATTTTTCTGATATTAAGTTGTCATGAGCTGCTTTTATGTTTTAGAAATTAATCCTTTATCAGTTGCTTCATTTGCAGTTATTTTCCCATTTTACATGTTGTCTTTTCATCATGTTTGTAGTTTCGCTTGCTTGAGTGAGCGCTTGATTATTTAGAAGTGTTTTGTTTAGCCTCCATTTGTTTGTGTTTTTTACAGCTTTTCTTCTTGTAATTGATATCTAATCTTATAGACTTATGTAAGTGTTGTTACCATTGATGTGTGAAGTTAAAGTCCCCTAGTATTTCTGTGATACTGTAAATTTCTTCCTTTATGTATATTCATATTTGCTTTATGTATTTAGGTACGCCTATGTTGAGTACCTATATTTACAATTTGTAAATCTTCTTCCTGGTTTGTTCCCTGGATCATTGTGTTCTTTGTTGTAACAGTATAAGTATTGCTACTCCAACTTTCTTTTGATTTCCATTTTCCTGAAATAACTTTTCCTGTCCCATTTCAGTCTGTATCTGTCTCTAGATCTCAAGTGAGTCTCTTGTAGGCATCATATTTATGGAACTTGTTTTTGTTTCCACTCAGGGACTCTGCGTCTTCTGCTTGGAGCATTCAGTCAGTTTACATTTAACTTTTAAATTAGAAGTTAGCTTTTAGCTTTTGCTTGTCTGTAAAGCTCTTGATTTCTCCATCAAATCTGAACAAGAGCCTTGTTGAGCATTCTTGGTTGTAGGTTTTTCCCTTTCATCACATTAAGTATTTCCTGCCACTCCTTTTTTGGCCTGCAGAATTTCTGCTAAAAAATCAGCTGATAAACTTATGCGAGTACCTTTATATATAACTTGTTGCTTTTTCCTTGCTACTTTTAATATTCTGTCTTTAACTTTTGTCATTTTGATTGCAATATGTCTTGCTTGGCATTTTCCTCTGGAATAATCCTGGTGGGACTCTGCACTTCCTAGACTTGAGTGAGTGTTTTCCTTTCCCAGGTTAGGAAAGTTTTCAGCGATTATATCTTCAAGTATTGTCTCAGGCCTTTTTTCTCCCTGTCTTCTTCTGGGACCTCTATAATGCAAATATCATTGCACTTGATGTTGTCCCAGAGATCTCTTTAACTGCCCTCCTTTCTTTTTGTTCTTTTTTCTGTTCAGAGTCGGTGATTTCCACCATTTGTCTTCTTCCTTGCTGATCCATTCCTCTGTATCATTTAGTCTGCTATTAAGTTCTTTTAGTGTACATTTCAACTACTACATTCTTTAACTGTGTCTGGTCACTCTTTATATTTTTTAAGACTTTGTTTAAAAACTTCTGACTTCTCACTCTGTGCATACATTCTTCTCCCAAGTTCTTCCATCATCTTTAGGATTGTTCCTCTGAACTATTTCTTGAGTAGATTGACTGTCTCCACTTTACTTAGTTTTTCTTCTGGAGTTTTATCTTGTTCCTTCATCTGGAACATTTTCCTTTGCCATCTCACTTTGTGTAAGTTGTTATTTGTATTTTCATGTATGTGGTAAGTTAGTTATGTTTCTTGACCTGTGAGAAGTGGCCTGTGGGAGACATCCTATGTGTCTCAGCAGTGCATTTTTCTCTTGTTATCTAAGCTAGATGCTCTAGGGTTTCTCCCTGAGATGGGTGTGTGGATTCTTCTGTTATGGGGGCTATATGTACAGTCTTGTAGGCTTGATTGGCCCCTAGCCCATTTGGCTTTCAGACCCTGCATTGTGCAAATGCTGCTGGTTGCTGTTTCGCAAGACAGCACAAGGTCTGGTCACAAGGCAGCTGGCTACAGAACCCTTGGGAGCCTCAAGGCTAGTGCTGGCTCACTGGTGGCAGAAACCAGGTCCTGAAAACTCCAGGGCTGTTGCTTGGCCACTGGTTGTTAAAGCCAGATCCTGTGGTTAGTGCTGGTCTACTGATAGGCAGAGCCAGTTCCTGGAGTCCATTATAGGACCAGGGATCCCAGAACTCGTTTCAGGTAGTTGGTGGTAGAGGCGGGCAGGCTGGTTCCTGGACTTGGTTGTGGAGTCTGAGATGTCCTGAAGCTTCTGTTGGCCTGGTAGTGGACACAGCCAGAGCCCAGCTGCTCCCAAGGTATGGTCTGGCCTTCTGTGGGTGTCCTAGATCTGCAAGCTGCAGGATTATTGTTTCCTTCGATCTGGTGTCTGCTCCTTGTGATAAGCGAAGCTGTTCTAGAGGCTAGTGCAGGCTCCCTGAGGGGAAGGCCTGGTGCCTGCCTACTGGTGGGTGAAGCTGGATCCTGGCCCTATGGTGGGTAGGGCCATGTCAGGGGCATATCTTAGAGGTGGCTGTGGGCTCAGGAAGTCTTTGGAAAGCCTGTCTGATTATGAGTGTGCTGTGTCCCTCCACAGTTAGTTGTTTGGCCTGAGGTAGCCCAGCTCTAGTCCGTACAGGCTGTTGGATGAAGCCCATCTTTCCACTAGTCAGCCAATATGGCAGCTACCAACAGTAGTATTCACCTGGAAGAATGTTGCCAAGTGTGACTGCCAAAGTGTTTATATCCCCAGGGTGAACTATAGCTGCCCTGACCTCTGCAGGAGATTCACCATGACCAGCAGGTGGATCTGGCTCAGGCTCTTGTCAAATGACTAGTTTTGCCCTGGATCTTGATGTGTGTGCTTTTATGTGTTTCCTTTAAGAGTAAAGTCTCTTTTCCCACAGTTCTTTGGGGCTCCTGAAATGCCCCACTGGTGTTTGAAGCCAGATGCTCTGGAGGCTCATCCTACAGCACTATGGAGCCCTATGTAGGATTTAGAACACTTACTCACTCTGCAGTATAGTTACTTTCCAGTTGGTGGGTCATCCACCTGTGCTCAGTTGGCTTCAGTCATGTCCAACTCTTTGCAACCCCATGGACCATAGCCTTCCAGGCTCCTCTGTCCATGGGATTTCCCCTGCAAGAATGCTGGAGTGGGTTGACACGTCCTCCTCCAGGATCATCCACCTGTGGGTATGCAATTTGATTATATTTTGAGTCTGCCCATCCTACCCATCTCTTGGTTCCATCTCTGTCTTTAGTTGTAGGAGATCATTTCTGGTAGGTTCCAGTCTTTTTCATCCATGGTTTTTCTGCATATAGTTAGGATTTTGGTGTGTTCATGAGAGGAGGTAGGCTAAGGGTCTTTCTACTCCGCCATCTTGGCCACTCTCTCCTTAGTCTTTTAAGAAGCAGTGTTGAAAACAATGTTTATCTCCTTCATTTTCCTCTTAAATTATCTGGCTGTTCCTCTCATCAGGCACCTGCTTGCAGTTTGATCTTTCATTTCATTCTTCTGTTACTCACCAGTGTCACTTATAAAGACAATTCAGAAGCATGCTAGCCCTTCTTCTCTGTCTTTGTCTCTCTGTCATGGCCTTACAGTTCTGATTCTTACAAAGCTTCCCAGGAAAGGAAGTGTGCTGTTACTCAGACTCTTACTGCTACACTCACCCTCTCTCTTTCCTACTGTTGAAAGCTCTGAGCTGGAAGTACAACCCGATTTCCTGCCACTTTGGCATCACTGGTCTTGCTGCTACCACTAGCCGTTAGCCAAGAAACATGTTGAATAATTTTTCTTGGCAATACCCCTTGCATGATTTTCTTACTGCCTACTTTGGATTTTGCTCAAGTTCATTTTAGTGCTCCTCTGTAGGGATCTTGGAAGGGTTTTCTCCCTCTGAGTATGGATTTGATAATATAAGAAGTTAAGAAATAAAGGTCTAAAGGTATTGGAGTTAAATGCTTGCTGGGAATAATTGGTTCGTGAAGTTGGTTATGCTTCTTATTAGAATCTATCCACTCCACCAGAGAGAGCTCTTTCATCAAGAAAACCAAAGTTTTGCACTTCTGACCTTGTCTACCTGAAACTGTCAAAACATTGTTAATTGGCTATACTCCAATATAAAATAAAAAGCTTTAAAAGTAAATTCCAGGTCTTTATAGATCCTCCATCTCTCTGTGCTGTGTCTGACTCTACAGGGACTAATACTTCTGATAACTACCATCTGTGGACAACTTCTATGTGCCAGACTTACGACATATTCATTTCCCTGATTTTAGAAAGAAGAGGTATCTAAAACAAATGCTTTCATAATGGTGTCAGTTTGTTGCTTCTCTGGTAGAGGGGTTTTCCTCTATGTACTTTCCAGTTAATGAATGTCAGAATTCAATTAGCCTTTTTCCCCTTTCTTCAGTTGGAATGTTATGTCTTAGTTGGTGTTTCTCACCTGGGATTCTCTTGGCTTTTGAGGCAAAGCAACTCTTGATTGTACATGAGAGCCCTTAGCATTGAAAACATCTAGTATCTTTGCCCTCTTCATCTAGTAATGTCCCTAGGTCACAGTGACTATCAAAAAATCATATACATTTCCCGATGTCCCCAGGAAGGTTGTAACCCCTATTGTCATCCACTCACTAAGCTGATTTTTACCTTTCCAAAAGCATTTTTTAAATAAAATTTTCCTTATGTGTAAGTGTAGCTAATTTTTAACTAGGAAAAATTAGAAAAAATTTTTAAAACTTTATATGTAACTTTCCTAAACTGTATCTCATTTATGAAGACAGTCAGTTATACATTATTAAGTTAACATTGGGATAAGGCTAGTATACTTTTAAAATGTTGACTAATAGGTGATGAGAAATTCTAACTAAGGGATATATAAATAAAATACTTAAATGATTTTTAAAGGAAAATTGGAAATTCAGTAAATATTGAATTAGCTTTGGAATTAAACAGACCTCAATTTAAATCTTGGTTCTACTACGTTTGGAAGGGAAATCTTATTTTGGGGAAATTTCAAATATTCCCAGAAGTATACAGAGTACAATAAAGATTTCCAGGTGGGACCCACCTGCCATGGATGTACCATCCCCTAAGTAGGTATCATCACCCAACTTTAACAATATCAGGTCACTGGCTTCCTCCACTCATTTCCCCTACCTCCATATTACTTCATTTGATTCATTAACTGTATATCATCGTTGCAATAACTAAAAAAGTTAGCAATAGTTTCTTAGATATCTAAACATTGCTAAGATTTCTACTTGTCTCATAGATGTATCTTTAAATTGAGATCCAGCAGTATATATGATTTCATACATCATACATGATTGAGATGTATCTTACATATCTTTTAAATTTGGATTTCCCCCAGTCTCTTTTTCCTCACACTTTATTTGTTGAGGAAATCAGATTTTTTACTCTGTAGATTTTGCCATAATTTATATTTTGCTGATTATATCCTAATACTGTTTACTATAAATTGAATTGATAGAAAGATGTAGAGTCTGTAGTCAGGTTTTTTTATTGGCATGATATTTCACAGAAGGTGCTGTATTCTTCCGTCAGGATACTCATGTTGTCAGAGTTATTTCTTTTATTTTGAAATCATTTCCAACATACAAAAAAAGCACAAAAATTTTTCTATGTATTTTTCAACCAGAGACCCTCGTTCAAAGTTTATCAGCTGTCTCTGTAATACCTTTTAGTACCAAAAGGTTACTTGTCATGTTTTTTCAACTTCTTTTAGTGACCATAATTAGTCCTTTCTTGACCTTTATGAAGATTACAGGCTAGTTATTTTGCAGTGTGTTTCTCAGTTTGAGTTTGTCTACTGTTTCATCATAAGATTGAAATTTTTGGCAGAAATATCACAGAAGTGATTCTGTGCTTTTTGTATTCTCCATCCTGTCAAGCAATTCAAGATACCATTTGGTCATAAAACTGAAAATGTTAAGTTTGATCACATCAGTAAAGTTGTATCTGCCAAAAATTTACCTATTATACATTATTCTTTTTCCCAACATTTTATGGAGAGATCCACTGAGACCTTGTATATATCCTGGTCCTCATCCAGCTTTTACTCAGTAGTTTCAGCTTTTAATTACTACTATGACAGATAACTGAATGGAGGTTTTCTAATTCCTTCTTTCCTTTGGCATTTCTTCATTAGCATTCTGCTGTGAGAAATAACTTTCCCTTAGCTTTTATTTGTTCAGTTATTTCAGTGTAGATTACTACTACTTTGTTCAGTGGAATATCATCCTTTACTATCATTTGTTTGGTGCTCAAATATGATACTATAATCTTTGGCAACTTATGTTAGTGTATGTATATATGTATGTATGTGTATACACTTGTAGTTATTTTCGTTTTGTCTATGCATATTGAAAACCATGAATTCATGTTGATACTTCATATTCTAATCCAACACTATACCATCATTCTAGTTTTGCCTGTTTTTATGTTTACAGTTCCCTTCTCCAAGAGTGAGAAACCTGACTCTTATTATCCCCAATATGTTTGCTTATTTATTCAGCCCTCGTTTTCATAACCAGTCTCCCAGACCTGCTCAGCCATCATCTAGTTTAGCTCTTTTTTTCACATGGGGCCTACATCCTGCCAGATCATGTATCATATTCTATTAGATATCTTCCCGTGTTAGCTCTGACCTCTGCTAAATCACCTTCACTTAGCCTACCTTGTGGCTTTTTTATTTGATTGTATATACATTTTTAATAAAAATATTGAGATAATTAAGTACTAGCATGCAGTTGTAAGATATAGTACAAAAATATCTCATTTACCCTTTACTCAGTTTCTACCAACAGTAACCATCTTACAAAATATAGTACTATTTCACAGCCAGTATACTGACATTGTTATAGTCAAGATACAAGACAGTTCTGTCAATACAAGGATTCCTTCTGCTGCCCATTTATAGCCAAACCCACTTCCACCCATGACTTTTGGCATAGGTTTCTTTGGGTATATCCGCTTTAAGTTTCATTTGACCAAGGCCAATCTTTGAGGTTTGTTCTTATCCTTTTTTGAGGGCTTGCCTTTCTCAGCATGGAACCTCTGGAACAAAGGAGAGGGCTTAGGGCAGTCAGGGCTCCAGTATTTTCAGTGTACTTTGTTGAAAACTATAGAATATTGCTGAAAAAAGTTAAAGATTTAAATAAATGAAAAGACATCCTGTGTTCATGATTTGGAAGAATCGCTAAGATGTCAGTGCAACCCAACAGAATCTACAGATTCAATGCAATCACCATCAGAAATCCCAATGATTTCTTTGCAGAAATAGAAAAATTCACCCCAAAATTTGCATGGACTATTGAAAGACCCCCAAATTACCAAATAATCTTGAAAAACAAGAACAAAGTTTAAGAACTTGCATCTTGATTTCAAAACTTACTACAAAGATACAGTAGTTAAAATGGTGTGGTATTGGATAAAACAAAGACATACAAACAAATGGAATGGAAAAGCGATCCCAGAAAAAAACCTTGCAAATGTGGTCAGTGGTTTTTGACAAGGGTGCCAAGGCTATTCAGTGGGAAAAAAAAATAATCTTTTTATCAGTTAGTAGTGAGACAACTGTGTGCACATGCAAAAAAAAAAAAAAAAACTGGTGTTGAACTCTTACCTTCTGCCATATATGAAAATTAACTCAAAATGAAAAACCTGAGAGAAAACAAGATGGCAGAGTAGAAGGACATGGAGCTTACCTCTTCCCACAAATACATCAAAAATACATCTACATTTGGAGTAATTCTCACTGAATACCTACTGAATGCAGGCAGAAGATCTCATACAACCCCAGCTGCAAGAAAGATCAACGTATAAAATGAGAGAAAAAAATGGTAATTGAGATGAGACCTATGCCCCTTGGAGGGAACTATGAAAAAGGAATGGTTCCCTCACCCTGGGAACCGCCTTCATCATCTGAAAAGTCAGCTGGGACAGATAGGGAGCTTCAGAAGCTCAGAGGAGAGTGCACCAGCAGGCTTGTGTCAGACAGGGCAGAGAAAGACCAGCACAGATGGTCCTTGCCAACTTGCTATACTTCTGAGCCCAAATCATGCCCCTGCTGATGTGTGCAGTGGTAAGTGCTGCAACTTGAGCTTCAACAGACAGACCTAGGGACTGGACTTGGTTTGGCTATGTGGAGATAGCCCAAAAGGCCTGAAGTATGATCTGGGGATGTGTGTTCAAGATGGAACCCAGGTCTGCCATAGGAGCACCATTGTCAATGAGCTTGTAAAGGGAGGGGCATGGCCCTCCAATAGTAGCTTTGGTCTCAGTGTGCTAACAGCAGGAGTGATTTTGCTGCTACAAGATTTAGGAGCATGCAGGTGCCAGCAGGTTGCCCACATGTGGAAGCGGCTGAAATCTGAGCCAGTTACCAGTACTCTCAAAGTGGATGCAAAGGCATAGCTTTGGCGGGTTTTCAAGCCTGCAACTTTCTAGGGGCAATGACTGAAGGGACATCCATGCTGACTACTGGCAGTCCTACTGCTAAGGTGAGTCAAATATGAGCAGCAGCAGACTTCGTGGCTGCACACACATGGAAGTGGCACCAAAATGTGAGCCAACTACCAGCTTTCCCACCGTGGAAGTGGGGCCAAAGACAGTGCCTCCAATAGTGTACTTTGTGGGTGCACACACTGGGTGGCAGTTTACATCACTGAGCACAGTGGACAAGTCTCCTGGAGAGGAATATGCAGCAGCTTCTTTCCCACAAGGAGTAGTCCAATCCCAACTACCTCACACTGCAGCCTAGAACTGGATCTGGAGGCTTCTATTTCTACAACCGAGGAGCAAATCCTGCCTTCAACAGGGCTATGACTATCAAAGAACAAGGAGAAGGCTCTACCCAACATTGACTGCAGGCTCTGGTCACCATAACACCAAACACACACACACACACACACACACACACACACCCTCCTCTCCCAAGAGGATAATGGCCAGGACACCCTGAGGAAAGACATGGCAGGCATCCATACCAAATATAGCCCATGCGCCAAAATTACTGAACACATGCATGCTGAACATGAATACTCCCACATAAAAACGGATAAAGGCCCAATATCACTGATGAACATAGATGCAAAAATCCTCAACAAAATTCTAGCAAACAGAATCCAACAACATATTAACAAGATCATACATCATGACAAAGTGGGCTTTATTCCAGGGATGCAAGGATTCAATATTTGCAAATTAGTCAATGTGATACACCATATTAACAAATTGAAAGATAAAAACTAATGATTATTTCAATAGATGCAGAGAAAGCCGTTGACAAAATTCAACAGCCATTTATGATAAAAACTTCCCAGAAAGCAGGCATAGAAGGAACATGCCTCAACAGAATAAAAGCCATAAACGACAAACCCTCAGCAAACATTATTCTCGATGGTGAAAAATTGAAAGAATTTTTTCTAAAATCAGGAACAAGACAAGGGTGCTCATTCTCACCACTACAATTCATCATAGTTTTGGAAGTCCTAGCTACAGCAATCAGAGAAGAAAAAGAAATAAAAGGAATCCAGATTGGAAAAGAAGTAAAACTCTCACTGTTTGCAGATGACATGATCCTCTACTTAGACAACCCTAAAGACACCACCAGAAAATTACTAGAGCTAATCAATGAATATAGTAAAGTTGCAGGATATAAAATTAATACACAGAAATCCGTTGCATTCCTATACACTAAGAAAATAGAGAAATTTAAGGAAACAATCCTATTCACTATTGCAACAAAAAGAATAAAATACTTAGGAATAAATTTACCTAAAGAAACAAAAGACCTATATATAGAAAACTATAAAAGAAGTAAAAAAAATGATACAAATATATGGAGAAATATAAAATGTTTGTGGATTGGAAGAATCAATATAGTGAAAATGAGTATAGTACCCAAAGCCATCTATAGATTCAATGCAATCCCTATCAAGCTACCAACAGTATTTTTCACAAAATTAGAACAAATAATTTCACAATTTGTATGGAAACATAGAAAAACTTGAACAGCCAAAGCAATCTTGAGAAAGAAGAATAGAACTGGAGGAATCAACTTGCCTGACTTCAGACTATACTACAAAGCTACAGTCATCAAGACAGTATAGTACTGGCACAAAGACAGAAATATAGATCAGTGGAACAAAGTAGAAAGCCCAGAGATAAATCCATGCACTTATGGACACCGTAGGTGCTGAAGTGGCGAGCAGCAGCTGTGTGGCGCTGAAGTGGCGAGTGGCGGCTGCGCGGCACTGGAGCAGCGAGAGGAGATACCCCATGTCCCAGATCAGGAGCAGCAGCTGTGAGGAGATACCCCACGTGCAACTCAGAGAAACCACAGTAAGACGGTAGGCGCTGGAGCAGCTGTGAGGAGATACCCTACGTCCAAGGGCAAAGGAGAGAAGCCCCAGCAAGATGGTAGAAGTGGCGAATTCATGTTTAGAATGAAACCGCATTCCCGCCAGAGATGCTAAGAGGGCTCAAACAAACCTTGTGTGCACCAGTACCCAGGGACCCCACAGAGACTGAGACAGAACTGTGTTTGAGCATCTCCTGTGGACGTAAGGGTCAGCAGTGGACTGCCACAGGGACAGGGGCTCTGGGTGCAGCAGACTTGGGTATGGCATAAGCCCTCTTGGAAGAGGTCGCCATTAACCCCACCATAGAGCTGCCAGAGCTTACACAGGATTGGGAAATAGGTACTTGGAGGGCACAAACAGAACATTGTGCACCATGATCCAGGAGAAAGGAGCAGTGACCCCAGAAGAGTCTGACCCAGACTTGCCTGTGAGTTTCCAGGAGTCTCCAGTGGAGGTGTGTGTTGGTGGCGGCCTGCTGCAGGGTTGGGCACACTCAGTACACGCATGGAATCTTCTGAAGGAAGTCACCATTATCTTCATTGCTTCCACCATAGTTGGCCCCAAGTAAATAGCAAGAGAGTTCCAGAAAAACGTCTATTTCTGCTTTATTAACTATGCCAAAGCCTTAGTGGAAACTGTGGAAAATTCTGAAAGAGATGGGAATACCAGACCCCTTACCTGTCTCTTGAGAAACCTGGATGCAGGTTAGGAAGCAACAGTTAGAACTGGACATGGAACAACAGACTGGTTCCAAATGAGAAAAGGAGTACATCAAGGCTGTATATTGTCACCCTGCTTATTTAACTTCTATGCAGAGTACATCATGAAAAATGCTGGACTGGAAGAAGCACAAGCTGGAATCAAGATTCCTGGCAGAAATCTCAATAACATCAGATATGCAGATGACACCACCCTTATGGCAGAAAGTGAAGAGGAGCTAAAAAGCCTCTTGATGAAAGTGAAAGAGGAGAGCGAAAAAGTTGGCTTAAAGCTCAACATTCAGAAAACGAAGATCATGGCATCTGGTCCCATCACTTCATGGGAAATAGATGGGGAAACAGTGTCAGACTTTTTTTGGGGGGGGTTCCAAAATCACTGCAGATGGTGACTGCAGCCATGAAATTAAAAGACTCTTACTCCTTGGAAGGAAAGTTATGACCAACCTAGATAGCATATTAAAAAGCAGAGACATTACTTTGCCAACAAAGGTCCGTCTAGTCAAGGCTATGGTTTTTCCTGTGGTCACGTATGGATGTGAGAGTTGGACTATGAAGAAAGCTGAGTGCCGAAAACTTGATGCCTCTGAACTGTGGTGTTGGAGAAGACTCTTGAGAGTCCCTTGGACTGCAAGGAGGTCCAACCAGTCCATCTAAAGGAGACCAGTCTTAGGTGTTCATTGGGAAGACTGATGCTAAAGCTGAAACTCCAATACTTTGGCCACCTCATGAGAAGAGTTGACCCTGATGCTGGGAGGGATTGGGGGCAGGAGGAGAAGGGGACAACAGAGGATGAGATGGCTGGATGGCATCACCAACTCAATGGACATGGTTTGAGTGAACTCCAGGAGTTGGTGATGGACAGGGAGGCCTGGTGTGCTGCGATTCATGGGGTTGCAAAAAGTTGGACAGGACTGAGCAACTGAGCTGAACTGAACTAAATAGCAGGGAGGGAACACAGCTCCACCCATCAACAGAAAATTGGATTAAAGATTTACTGAGCACAGCCCCGCCCATCAGGACAAGACCCAGTTTCCCCCTCAGTCAGTCTCTCCCATCTCTTCTATAAGCCTCTTATTCTTTTCCATCAGAGGACAGACAGACTGAAAACCATAATCACAGAAAACTAACCAATCTAATCACATGAACCACAGCCATATCTAACTCTATGAAACTATGAGCCATGCTGTGTAAGGCCACCCAAAATGGATGGGTCATGGTGGAGAGTTCTGACAAAATGTGGTCCACTGGAGAAGGGAATGACAAACCACTGCAGTATTCTTGCCTTGAGAACCCCATGAACAGTATGAAAAGGCAAAAATATATGACACTGAAAGATGAACTCCCCAGGTGGGTAGGTGCCCAATATCCTACTGGAGATCAGTGGAGAAATAACTCAGGAAAGAATGAAGTGAGACAGCCAAAGAAAAAACAACACTCAGTTGTGGGATGTGACTGGTGATGGAAGCAAGGTCCAATGCTGTAAAGAGCAATACTGCATAGGAACCTGGAATATTAGATCCATGAATCAAGGCAAATTGACAGTGGTCAGACAGAAGATGGCAAGAGTGAACATCAACATTTTAGGAATCAGTGAACTAAAATGGACTGGAACAGGTGAATTTAACTCAGATGACCATTATATCTACTGCTGTGGGCAAGAATCCCTTAGAAGAAATGGAGTAGCCACCATAGTCAACAAAAGATCTGATATGCAGTACTTGGATGCAATCTCAAAAATGATAGAATGATCTCTGTTCGTTTCTAAGGCAAACCATTCAATATCACGATAATCCAAGTCTATGCCCTGACCAGTATTGCTAAAGAAGCTGAAGTTGAATGGTTCTATGAAGACCTACAAGACATTTTAGAACTAACACCCCAAAACGATGTCCTTTTCATTATAGGGGACTGGAATGCAAAAGTAGGAAGTCAAGAAACACTTGGAGTAACAGGCAAATTTGGCCTTGGTGTACAGAATGAAGCAGGGCAAAGGCTAATAGAGTTTTGCCAAGAGAACGCACTGGTCATAGCAAACACCCTCTTCCAACAACACAAGAGAAGACTCTACACATGGACATCACCAGATGTTCAACACCGAAATCTGATTGAAAATATTCTTTGCATTCAAAGATGGAGAAGCTCTATACAGTCAGCAAAAACAAGACTGGGAGCTGCCTGTGGCTCAGATCATGAACTCCTTATTGGCAAATTCAGACTTCAATTGAAGGACATAGGAAAACCACTAGACTATTCAGGTATGACCTAAATCAAATCCCTTATGATTATACAGTGAAAGTGAGAAATAGATTTAAGGGACTAGATCTGATAGAGTGCCTGATGAACTATGGACAGAGGTTCATGACTTTGTACAGGAGATAAGGATCAAGACCATCCCCAAGAAAAAGAAATGCAAAAAAGCAAAATGGCTGTCTGAGGAGGACTTATAAATAGCTGTGAAAAGAAGAGAAGCGAAAAGCAAAGGAGAAAAGGAAAGGTATACCCATTTGAATGCAGAGTTCCAAAGAATAGCAAAGAGAGATAAAAAAGCCTTCTTCAGTGACCAGTGCAAAGAAATAGAGCAAAACAGTAGAATGTGAAAGACTACAGATCTCTTCAAGAAAATTAGAGATACCAAGGGAACATTTCATGCAAAGATGGGCTCAATAAAGGACAAAAATGGGATGGACCTAACAGAAGCAGAAGATATTAAGAGGTGGCAAGAATACACAGAAGAACTGTACAAAAAAGGTCATCATGACCCAGATAATCACAATGGTGTGATCACTCACCTAGAGCCAGACATCCTGAACTGTGAAGTCAAGTGGGCCTTAGGAAGCATCACTACGAACAAAGCTAGTGGAAGTGATGGAATTCCAGTTGAGCTATTTCAAATCCTGAAAGATGATGCTGTGAAAGTGCTGCACTCAATATGCCAGCAAATTTGGAAAACTCAGCAGTGGTCACAGGACTGGAAAAGGTCAGTTTTCATTCCAGTCCCTAAGATGGACAGTGCCAAAGAATGCTCAAACTACCACACAATTGCACTCATCTCACACACTAGTAAAGTAATGCTCAAAATTCTCCAAGCCAGACTTCAATAATACGTGAACCGTGAACTTTCAGATGTTCAAGCTGGATTTAGAAAGGGCAGAGGAACCAGAGATCACATTGCCAACATCCTTTGGATCATCGAAAAGGCAAGAGAGTTCCAGAAGAACATCTATTTCTACTTTATTGACTGTGCCAAAGCCTTTAACTGTGTGGATCACAAGAAACTGTGGAAAATTCTAAAAGAGATGGGAATACCAGACCACCTGACCTGCCTCCTGAGAAATCTGTATGCAGGTCAGGAAGCAGCAGTTAGAACTGGACATGGAACAACAGACTGGTTCCAAATTGGGAAAAGAGTTTGTCAAGGCTGTATATTGTCACCCTGCTTATTTAACTTATATGCACAGTACATCATGTGAAACGCTGGGCTGAATGAAGCACACACCGCAATCAAGATTACTGGGAGAAATATCAATAACCTCAGATATGCAGATGACACCACCCTTGTGACAGATAGTGGAGAAGAACTAAACACCCTCTTGAGGAGAGTGAAAAAGTTGGCTTAAAACTCAACATTCAGAAAACTAAGATCATGGCATCCAGTCCCATCACTTCATGGCAAATAGATAGGAAACAGTGGAAACAATGGCAGACTTTAATTTTTGAAGGGCTCCAAAATCACTGCAGATGGTGACTGCAGTCGTGAAATTAAAAGACACTTACTCCTTGGCAGGAAAGTAATGACCAACCTAGACAGCATATTCAAAAGCAGACACGTTCCTTCGCCAACAAAGATCCGTCTAGTCAAGGCTATGGTTTTTCCAGTGGTCAGGTATGGATGTGGGAGTTGGACTATAAAAAATGCTGAGCGCCGAAGAATTTATGCTTTTGAACTATGGTGTTGGAGAAGACTCTTGAGAGTCCCTTGGACTGCAAGGAGATCCAACTAGTCCATCCTAAAGAAGATCAGTCCTGAGTGTGAGTGTTCATTGGAAGGACTGATGCTGAAGCTGAAACTCCAGTACTTGGCCACCTCATGCAAAGAGTTGACTCATTGGAAAAGACCCTGATGCTGGGAAAGATTGAAGACAGAAGAAGAAAGGGACAACAGAGGATGAGGTGGTTGGATGGCATCATCAACTCAATGGATATGAGTTTGAGGAAACTCTGGGAGTTGATGATGGACAGGGAGGCCATGAGTGCAGCAGTCCATGGGGTCCCAAACAGTCAGATATGACTGAGCAATTGAACAGAAATGATGGACACCTTATCTTTGACAAAGGAGGAAAAAATATACAGTGCAGAAAAGACAATCTCTTTAACAAGTGCTGGCAAAAGTGGTCCGTCACCTGTAAAAGAATGAAGTTAGAACACTTTCTAACACCATTCCCAAAAATAAAATGGATTAAAGATCTACAGGTAAGACCAGAAGCTATAAACCACTTAGAGGAAAACATGCAGAACACTTTCTGGCATAAATCATAGCAAGATCCTCTATGACCCACCTCCCAGAGTAATAGAAATAAAAAATAAACAGATGGGACCTAATTAAACTTAAAAGCTTTTGCACAACGAAGGAAACTATAAGCAAGGTGAAAAGGCAGCCTTCAGAATGGGAGAAATAGTAGCAAATGAAACAGCTGACAAAGAATTAATATCCAAAGTATATAAGCAGCTCATGCAGCTCAATGCAACCCAATCAAAAAATGGGCCACAGAACTAAACAGACATTTCTCTAAAGAAGACATACAAATGGCTAACAAACACATCACTCACTGTCAGAGAAATGCAAATCAACACCACAATGAGGTACCATCTCACGCTGGACAGAATGGCAGCCATCAAAAAGTCTACAAAAGTGCTGGATAGGGGGTGGAGAAAAGGGAACCCTCTTATACTGTTGGTGAGAATGCGAACTAGTATAGCCACCATGGAGAACAGTGTTGAGATTCCTTAAAAAACTAGAAATAGAACTGCTGTGTGACCCAGCAATCCCACTGCTGAGCATACACACCAAGGAAACAAGAATTGAAAGAGACACGTGTACCTCAGTGTTCATTGCAGCACTGTTTACAATAGCTGGGACACAGAAGCAACCTAGCTGTACATCAGCAGATGAATGGATAAGGATGTGTGGTACATATACACAATGAAATATTACTTAACTATAAAAAAGAATGCATTTGAGTCAGTTCTAATGAGGTGGATGAAACTGGAGCCTATTATAGAAAGTGGAATAAGAAGGAGAAACAGAAAGAGAAACACCAATACAGTATATTAATGCATAAATATGGAATTTATAAAGACAGTAATGACGACTCTATATGGAAGACAGCAAAAGAGACAGATATAAGGAACAGACTTTTGGACATGTGGGAGAAGGCAAGAGTGAGACAATTTGATGTATATTGAAACACGTATATTACCATATGTAGAGCAGGTGACCCATGCAAGTTCAATGCATGAAGCAGGGCACTCAAAGCTGGTTTTTTGGGACAACCCAGAGGGATGTGGTGGGGAGGGAAGTGGGTAGGGGGTTCAGGATGGGGAGACACATGTACACCTGTGGCTGATTCATGTTGATGTATGGCAAAACCCACCACAATATTGTAAAGTAATTAGCCTCCAATGAAAATAAATAAAATTTTTTTAAAGTAGCAAATTAATTCTGAAGAATGAATTAGTGAGCTGGAAGATAGAATAATGGAAATCACCCAATCACAGTTAGCAGACAAAAGGACAAATGAAAAGAAAAAATGAAACCAACATATTTAACCTATGGGATGCCATAGGTTACACATAATAGAGATTCCTGAGGGAGAAGAAAGACATAAGGGGATTGAAAATTCATTTGAAAAAATTATTGCTGAAAACTTGCTAAATTGAAAGGGGGAAAATATCTAGGTACAGGAAGTAAGTTCAGTTCTGTCGCTCAGTCGTGTCCGACCTTTGTGACCCTATGAATTGCAGCATGACAGGCCTCCCTGTCCATCACCAACTCCTGGAGTTCACTCAGACTCACGTCCATCGAGTCAGTGATTCCATCCAGCCATCTCATTCTCTGTCGTCCCCTTCTCCTCCTGCCCCCAATCCCTCCGAGCATCAGTCTTTTCCAATGAGTCAACTCTTTGCACGAGGTGGCCAAAGTACTGGAGTTTCAGCTTCAGCATCATTCCTTCCAAAGAACACCCAGGACTGATCTCCTTTAGAATGGACTGGTTGAATCTCCTTGCAGTCCAAGGGACTCTCAAGAGTCTTCTCCAACACCACAGTTCAAAAGCATCAATTCTTTGGCGCTCAGCTTTCTTTACAGTCCAACTCTCACATCCATACATGACTACTGGAAAATCCATAGCCTTGACTAGACGGACCTTTGTTGGCAAAGTAATGTCTCTGCTTTTTAATATGCTGTCTAGGTTGGTCATAACTTTTCTTCCAAGGAGTGTCTTTTAATTTCATGGCTGCAATCACCATGATTTTGGAGCCCCCCAGAATGAAGTCTAACACTTGTTTCCACTGTTTCCCCATCTACTTGCCATGAAGTGATGGGACCAGATGCCATGATCTTCGTTTTCTGAATGTTGAGCTTTAAGCCAACTTTTTCACTCTCCTCTTTTAGTTTCATCAAGAGGCTTTTTAGAATTGCTTAATTCTTCTAGTTTTTTGCTTATCTGAGAAATTTTTTATCTCTCTTTCTAAATGATAATCTTGCTGGGTTGAGTATCCTAGGTTGCAGGCTTTTTACTTTCAGGACTGAATGTATTGTGGTACTTTCTTCTGACATGCAAAGTTTCTGTAGAGAAATCAGCTAATAGCCTTACTGGGAATCCCTTATAACTGACTGAGCAACTCAACTGAATGGAAACATATTCTAAAGGAAATACTGGAAGGTCTTCTCTGAATAGAAAAAAGCAAGTGTCTATAGGGAAGGAAAAAAATCACAATAGGAAAGGCAAATATATAAAAGGATTGAAGATCACTTAAGCTAGTACATATGTTTTGAAAAGCAATAAAATTTTTTGTGAAAATGATTATGATAAACAGCAAAAGGATAAACAAAGTATAAAAATAGGATATAAAAATTATAAAATGGAGAGGAGTAAGAAAATGTAGATCTTTTAGAATGTGTTTGAGCCAATATGCCTACCAGTGTAAAACAAGTAGATATAGTAATGAGTTAACATATTTGAAATCTAGGGTAACCACAAGTCAAAAGCATAGATTCACAAAAACCAAAAAGAAAACTCAACCCTAATACAGTAGGGAAACACAAAAGAAAAAACAAGGAATTCCCTGGCATTCCAGTGGTTAGGACTCTGTTCTTTCACTGCCAGGGCTTGAGTTCATTCCTTGGTCAGGGAATTAAGATCCCACATGCCGCACAGTATGCCCCCCCCCCCAAAAAAATTGCTTTCATTGTTAGTGGACTAAATGCTTCAATCAAATAACACAGAGTGGCAGACTAGATAATAAAAGAAGATGCTGCCAACAGGAGACCCACCTTAGGGTGAAGGACACACATAGATTGAAAGTGAGGGAATGGAAAAAGGTATTTCCTCCAAATAGAAATGACAAGAAAGCAGGGGTGGCAATACTTATATCAAGCAAAATAGACTTTAAAACAAAAACCATAAAGAAAGATAAAGAAGGACACTGTATATTGATAAAAGGGTCAATACAAGAAGATACTACGCTCACTAACATATATGCACCCAATATAGGAATACCTAAAACAAATGCTAGCAAGAAAAAAGAAAAATTGATAGGAATATATTAATATTAAGAGACTTTAAAATCCCACTGACACCAATGGACAGATCTTCCAGACAGAAAAATCAGTAAGGTAACAGAGATCCTAAATGACACAATACAACAGTTATACTTAGATGATGTGCTCAGGACATTACATTCCACTCCCCCCCTCTTCCAAAAAAAAATGGAAAATAAATTCTTTTTAAGAGCACATGGAATATTCTCTAGGATAGACTACATATTAGAACACAAAACAAGCCCTAACAAATTTTAAAGAGCATAAATAATTTCAAGCATCTTTTCTGACCACAGGAGCATAAAACTAGAAATTAACCACAGAAAGAGAAGTGAAAACAAGGTTACATGGAAACTAAACAACATGCTACTAAAAAACCAGTGGGTCCATGATGAAATGGAGAGATTTTTTTTTAATTACCTCAAAATAAATGACAATGAAAACACAAATAGCTTTTCATGAAGATGGCGCCGAAGGCGAAGAAGGAAGCCCCTGCCTCTCCTAAAGCTGAAGCCAAAGCAAAGGCTTTGAAGGCCAAGAAAGCAGTGTTGAAAGGTGTCCACAGCCACAAGAAAAAGAAGATCCAGACATCACCCACCTTCTGGCGGCCCAAAACACTGCGGCTCAGGAGGCAGCCCAAATATCCTCAGAAGAGCGCCCCAGAAGCAAACTTGACCACTATGCCGTCATCAATTTCCTCCTCACCACCGAGTCAGCCATGAAGAAAATAGAAGACAACAACACACTGGTATCCATTGTGGATGTCAAGGCCAACAAGCACCAAATTAAACAGGCTGTGAAGAAGCTCTATCCCATTGACATGGCTAAGGTCAATACCCTGATCAGGCCTGATGGAGAGGAGAAGGCATATGTTCGACTGGCTCCTGACTATGATGTTTTGGATGTTGCCAACAAAATTGGGATCATCTAAACTGAGTCCAGCTGGCTAATTCCAAATATAAAAGTTTTCACTATGAAAAAAAAAAACACACACACAACTAGACAAAAAGAAGATGTGGTACATGTGTACAATGAATATTACTTGGCTATAAAAAAGAATGAAATAATGCCATTTACAACAACATGAGAGATTGCCATACTGAATGAAGTAAGTCAGATAAAGAAAGACAGGTGTTATATGAAGTCAGATAGAAAAAGACAGGTATCATTGCTTATATGTGGAATCTTTAAAAATGGTACAAATGAACTTATTTACAGAACAGGGGATCTTCCTGGCTCAGAGATCGAACCTGCATCTCTTACATCTCCCACACAGGCAGATTCCTTACCACTAGCACCACCTGGGAAGCCCCTGTGTATTTATGGAAGGAGGGCTGTTAGGAGGAGCCCTGTGTTGTTGCATTAGAATTGCTAACATCTGCATGAACTCTCAGTTTTCAACATAAATGCATGCATATATAAATATGGATGTCAATGTGTGGTGTATGTGTGTGTATACGTGTATATATTGTACGCATTCTTTAGTTCTATCCACTGAGAATGCCTGCAGGCAACAACTCTTTAACTGTAGTGACCACACCTAGCGTCTGGACTTGGTTTCTAAATATCATTTTTTACCATAAACACTAGAACTTATTAGATCTAATTATAAGGAAGCAGACACACCCAAATTGAGGAAATGTTCTACAAAATAACTGGTCTGTACTCTTCAAAAGCCAAAGGCATCGATATCAAGGAAGGACTGAGGAACTTGCTCTAAAGTGAAATAAATGAGAAGACAGCTAAAAGTGTGTGATTCTAAACGTTGTGTAGTATGATTTTACTATAAAGAACATTGAGATAAATCAGTGCAACTTGTGTGAGGTCTGAGGAATAGTGGGCAACTAATAATATATCAATTATAATTTTCTGATTTGGGGGAATTTTGGAGAATTTTATGTGGGAAATATACACTAACATATTTAGAGTAATGGAGCAGCATATCTGCAGCTTATTCTCAAATGATTCAAGAAAAAACATTCTTTGTATTATACTTAAAACTTTTCTAGAAGTTTGAGATTGCATCAAAAAGTAAAATCCTTTCCAAAAATTTTAAAAGTAAAACTAAATTGTTCAACTCTGTTGAATGTGTGCTAAAAAGTAAAAATAAGACAACCATAAAAAGGACCATCAGAGACCTGCAGTTCAGTTCAGTTCAGTTCAGTTCAGTCGCTCAGTTGTGTCCAACTCTTTGCGACCCCATGAATCGCAGCACACCAGGCCTCCCTGTCCATCACCATCTCCTGGAGTTCACTCAGACTCACGTCCATCGAGTCCGTGATGCCATCCAGCCATCTCATCCTCTGTCGTCCCCTTCTCCTCCTGCCCCCAACCCCTCCCAGCATCAGAGTCTTTTCCAATGAGTCAACCCTTTGCATGAGGTGGCCAAAGTACTGGAGCTTCAGCTTTAGCATCATTCCTTCCAAAGAAACCCCAGGGCTGATCTCCTTCAGAATAGACTGGTTGGATCTCCTTGCAGTCCAAGGGACTCTCAAGAGTCTTCTCCAACACCACAGTTCAAAAGCATCAATTCTTCCGCACTCAGCTTTCTTCACAGTCCAACTCTCACATACATACATGACCACAGGAAAAACCATAGCCTTGACTAGACGGACCTTAGTCGACAAAGTAATGTCTCTGCTTTTGAATATGCTATCTAGGTTGGTCATAACTTTTCTTCCAAAGAGTAAGCGTCTTTTAATTTCATGGCTGCAGTCACCATCTGCAGTGATTTTGGAGCCCCCAAAAATAAAGTCTGACACTGTTTCCACTGTTTCCCCATCTATTTCCCATGAAGTGATGGGACCGGATGCCATGATCTTCGTTTTCTGAATGTTGAGCTTTAAGCCAACTTTTTCACTCTCCTCTTTCACTTTCATCAAGAGGCTTTTTAGTTCCTCTTCACTTTCTGCCATAAGGGTGGTGTCATCTGCGTATCTGGGGTTATTGATATTTCTCCTGGCAATCTTGATTCCAGCTTGTGTTTCTTCCAGCCCAGCGTTTCTCATGATGTACTCTGCATAGAAGTTAAATAAGCCGGGTGACAATATATGGCCTTGACATACTCCTTTTCCTATTTGGAAGCAATCTGTTGTTCCATGTCCAGTTCTAACTGTTGCTTCCTGGCCTGCATACAGATTTCTCAAGAGGCAGGTTAGGTGGTCTGGTATTCCCATCTCTTTCATAATTTTCCACAGTTTCTTGTGATCCACACAGTCAAAGGCTTGGGCATAGTCAATAAAGCAGAAACAGATGTTTTTCTGGAACTCTCTTGCTTTTTCCATGATCCAGCAGAAGTTGACAATTTGATCTCTGGTTCCTCTGCCTTTTCTAAAACCAGCTTGAACATCAGGGAGTTCACAGTTCACATATTGCTGAAGCCTGGCTTGGAGAATTTTGAGCATTACTTTACTAGTGTGTGAGATGAGTGCAACTGTGCAGTAGTTTGAGCATTCTTTTGCATTGCCTTTCTTTGGAATTGGAATGAAAACTGACCTTTTCGAGTCCTGTGGCCATCATGAAACAGATCACAAATGAAAATAGCAAATGAAGTCAAATTTTCTTTTTAGAAGTTTATCTGTAAAGGGAAGGCAGGGGCTGGGGGACTCTCTGAAGAAAATGAATTATAGTGAAGGATCTGGAAGCAATGACTATTAATGTTTGTAAAAATTAAGATTTGCAATGGGGGAGTCTTGGAGAGGTTCTGTCTTCAGATATTTGAAAACCTTGCAAGTCAGAGAGATGCTTTATTTTTCATTTTTAACTTCCCTGATAGCTCAGTTGGTAAATAATCTGCCTGCAATGCAGGAGACACTGGTTCGATTCCTGGTTCAGGAAGATCCCCTGGAGAAGGAATAGGCTACCCACTCCAGTATCCTGGCCTGGAGAATTCCATGGACTGTACAGTCTGTGGAGTTGCAAAGAGTCGGACACGACTGAGCGACTTTCGCTTTCAAAGGGAGGAACCAGGACTAGTGTTTACAGAGAAATGGATTTTGACTCAACAGTAGAAAACATCTTGAGCTGTCAAACAGTGGAATAGTTAATTTCCTTGTGAGAAATGAGTCTCATGTCACAAAAAGTGGAAAAAAAGAAGCTAAAAAGTCAGCGTTCTAGTCTAGCTCCTGGAAATGAC
This sequence comes from Capra hircus, assembly GCF_001704415.2. Taxonomy (NCBI): domain Eukaryota; kingdom Metazoa; phylum Chordata; class Mammalia; order Artiodactyla; family Bovidae; genus Capra; species Capra hircus. The sequence goes on from NC_030815.1 coordinate 85,123,940, forward strand.
TGCTTTATTGACTTAGGACTGAGACTACATAGACATGTGACTAAATGGACATGAGACTCTATGGACATGTGTATGAGCAAGCTCCAGGAGATGATGAAGGACAGGGAAGCTTGGCGTGCTGCAGTCTGTGGGGTTGCAAAGGGTCAGACATGACTGAGCGGCTGAACAAGAACAACAACAGCCTATCTCTGTGGTTGTCAGAAAAAAAGTTTTTTTAGCTTTTAGATGTCTATTGAAAATATGGCCCTTCATAAAATTACTCTTGCTTTAAAACACTTCCATCTTATATAAAACATGAAAAATACTAGAAATTAAGTAGTCTTGTTGCTCCTTTTAAGAAAAAGGCTTCATTTTTTTTCCAATTGTTAATTTAAATGAATATTAAAATGTTAGTCTGAACAATTCATCATTAGCAATCTATATGATTCATCCCAATTTATAATTTTTAATTGATTTTTAGGATGTAATACAAAGTCTTACAGAGGTGTGAAACAAAAAGTATGAGTATTAGTAACTAAATTGATCCACAAAATGAATAAAATAACTATTTTTTTAAATAATACAAAAAAGAGAGACCAATTTGTACTAATTTGGTACAAGTTCTAACATGTTTTATTCCATGAATTAGAAGATAATCCCTTTAAAGTCATGGCATGATTGCTTTTTGGCAACATTCTATGAATGAAAACATGGGTATGTGGAGATATGGATTTCTGAGGTCACAGAGCTTGGCAAAATAGCTTATCAGAGACAGCATCTCTTGATCTTCATTTTAATGCTGTGTTCTTCTCTGACTTCAGGAAAAACCTGTGATTTGCTATAAAATATTACTCCTTTCCACTTGTATAAAGTTAGTTGTTCAAACATGTAAAGTCAAGTAAATAAAAATATGAGCCTTGCACACCAGTCATATCATCTCTGGTTTAATGAAGGAAAAAATAGAAGTAAAAAATTTTAATCCTGAAAATATATAATACCTTATTTTTAAACAATATAATAATAGCCTAAATAGTCAACAGCTAAAGAATGACTAGGTAAATTATAACGCATCAAAATCTTACGCATCCACTAAATGAAAATAAGACTAAAGCAAAATGGGAAGGTGTTGGCTATGCTGCTTAGTAAAAGCAGGGGAAATTATTTGCAATTATGACTACAAATAAATAGAAAATCTACGTGCCTGTGGACAAATATTGAAAGGAAGATGAGTTTAGGGGTGGAATGAAAGGTACTCTTCCCTATTGTAACATCATTTGGCATAAATAAAAACTGATTTTTAAAGGTGGATTTGGCTATGAATTGGGCATTTTTAAAGGAGTAGTTTGGAGCATGCAATAGTGAGGTTGACAGTTCTGACATGTCTTGGGGAATGGAGGCCTCTGCTCTGTCTGTCGTGCCCACAGGTGGGTAGCACTCCAGTTCAGCACCAGACAGTGCCAGTGTATGCCAGCACCCCTGGGTGCCCCAGGTGAGTGAGCAAGGCAAGAATATGCTGAGAGCGAGGGCTGCAGTCACCTTTTGGATTCCTGTTTGCCTTCACTCTACTTTACTGAAAGCCCAAACTCAGTGTCCCTGTCTGGTAACTCAGCCCACTAAGTGGTTGCATATTTATTTGAGGCCAGCCCAGTTCTTAAGATTTCACAGCAGAAATTATTCCTGAGATGACAGAAAAATCTTCCCTTCCTTAGCTTGGTCCAGACAAGTCCTATCCTCATCAAATTCATTCTCATTTTCAGAACTGTTGAGAGCAGAGTCACTTGGACTCTCATGTCCTTAGAGCTGCACAGATCAGGCATTTCCTGCTCACTGGTTGAGGCCTCCTAGTTGCTGCCTCACATGCATTTTCATCTCAGATGGAGATTGCCTGCTGGGTTTTCTATGGCACCTTCTCGTTATGGACTGCATATTTACTGACTTAAGTGTCTTGTTGCTGCTCGCTTAGACTTGAAGTCTTGGCATGCAGTGCAGTGTCCGCCCCTATACTATCTTGCTCCCACACTTACTGTCACTGTCCCAGCAGGCCCTCAGTCCTTGACTTCAATCCCTGTCTTTGCAGGGAGTGTTAACCCTGAGAAACTTGAGTCAGACTCCTGTTCCCCAACAGCAGACTCAGACTTCTTATTTTGAGCATTTAGGGCCTCTTGACATCAGGTTCCAACATGCTTTCCTCACCACATCCTCTGTACTTTCCTTTCCTTTAAAACTGTGGAAGCTGTGCCTTCTGAATAGACTACATTAGAAGAAATTCTTTTTCATTGCTGTTTACAAAATGACAGGGGCAGGATGCTACACTCAAATTTAGACACCAAGTTGAGCTGCTGTATCTTATTTGACAAAACATATCCATTTGGAGAAATGGGGATGTGTTTTAAAAGGAGCAAGCTTTAAAGCATTATTAATTATTAAAATAGAACAGAACAAAGCAAAGAGCCCTATCTGTGACAGTAGTTTGTTTCCATCTGCACATGGCCAGAATACCATTTGGAGAAACAGAAAGAGAAAAAGACACGGGGTGGGGTGAGGGTATTGCAGTTTGACATTAACAAGAGAGGAGGCGGACAATGGGTGGTTGTTAACAGTTTCTGTGTTCTTTATATCCTTTATCCTCAAGTTGCAACCTCCCCCTCATCCAGTTCCTTTAAAAAATGTGATACTTAGTGGATTTTCTTCCTGTGTCTCTGCCAAGACATTATTGAAGCTTCTCTTTCCCCTTAGTCAGCAACAAAAGACACAGAAGCATGTCTTTTGAGTTTTTGAGGGCTGTAGTTATGACTGCTATAACTATCCAATAACCAAGAATTGGATTTTCACATTCTGAAAATAGAAATATGAAAATAAATGTCTTTGGTTAGTATACCAGCCCTCAAGATGTCTTTATTTCTTCTCTCCAAGCATTTCTTAAGTTGTTCTATAAAATAATAGAGGGTTTCAGGTTTCCAAGGTGGCCCACTGATAGTCTACCTCTAGTGCAGGAGATGCGAGTTCAGTCCCTGGGTCGGGAAGATTCCCTGGAGAAGGAAATAGCAATGCACTCCAGTATTCTTGCCTGGGAAATCCCATGGACAGAGGAGCCTGGCAGGCTATAGTCCATGAGACTGTGAAAGAGTCAGATATGATTTAGCAACTAAACAAAAAATAGAGGGATTTTTGGCTTTGAAAAATGATGTTTTAATGATGTTAGAGGTATCTAATATGTCCCACTTTATTACAACTAACTTTTTATCTGCCCTGTTCCAGAGAGGAGTAGAAAGAGAATATTTTTCAAAATATTCAGAGAATAGATACGAAAGGAAGAACAAAATTTCGGTATTTTAATAATGTGTGTGTTTGCATCATAAAGACATTTTTCTAAATTCATTACAATATTTTAGATATAATTCTCTGAGCAGTCAGATCTTTTTGACGGTATTTGAGAAACAGTAGAAAAGTCACATTTTAGGTATAATCTATTTAAAATACATGTTATTCTTCCCTGTATTCGAACAATCTGTTCAAAACACAATCCATTCATAAGGGATTTTGCTTGTACAGATCTGAGTGGGAATCAGTACTTTCTTTGTTTGTCACTATGGAAACAAGTCAGCCTATCCTGAACAGCAGTTAGATCACGCAGAGTGATGCTCACATCTCAGTGTAACTTCATCATGGAGCAGGCTGGCGCTGACATCTCGCCTCCAGCTCTTCCCTCCTGGAAGCCCAGCACCATGCAGGATCCACCCCGGAGGCTTTCTGCTGTGCCATTCCTCAGCTCCTTTTTCGAGGGTCGTCGCCACTCTGCCTCCGACCCTATCCTGCGGCTGCAGCAGGGGCGGCGCAGCTCTGCTGCCAAGGTGCTGTCCTCGTCCTCTCTCCAGGTGATGGTGGCCATGTCCTCTGTCAGCTGTGCTGAGAGAAACCCAACTTGCCCCGAGAGAAAAAGTAAAGCTCCTTTTCTTCTTAAAGATTGACAACAATTTTGAGTTTAAATACAATGATTGTGAAGAAGCTATGCTGTGTTTATACCTTTTAAAATTTTGAGAATTCTGTGTTATACTTTTTATTGTCTGTTATGCTAAGAGATTCAGTAGACATGCAATAGATAAAAATGATTGAATGTTTTATGTTTTTTTCATTAAAAATGTAGTTCTTGTGTAAAACTCATTTCTTTGTAGAAGATCTGCTGTAACAGTTTCTTCCTTTTCATTACCAGTACCCCATATGGAGATTCTTGTGTGCAAAGGCCTTTTCCGAAGTAAAGGATAGTGCACTTATATGAAAGGGAAACAGTTTTATTCCTGACAAAATGAAGGGGATTTAGCACCAACTTGTCATGCAATCCTGAGAGAAATTGGAAGCTCTTTCCCTTGTTACTATTCCGTTTGGGGAGTAGGACTTTAAATCTTCCCTTCTTCGTCTGTTCTAGGAAATTCAGGACGTCCAACGCCAAAGTATACAAAAGTTGGAGAGCGTTTGCGGCATGTCATTCCTGGACATGTGGCCTGTTCTGTGGCATGTGGTGGCAAAGCTTGCAAGTATGAAAATGCAGCTCGCTGGAGTGAACAGGAACAAGCTGTTAAAGGGGTCTACTCATCCTGGTAAGTGATTCTTTCAGTCTTTGATAGCTCCCACCTACTGCTAAGTAGGAAAAGGAAATGGAGTTGTAGGTGATGGGCAGAGGAAGTAGCCTGTAGAAGAAGGAATGTGGGATTTTGAAGTCAGAGGGCCTCACCTTCCATCCCTGGCTTCCCCTCTTGACAATCTGGCCTACTCACAGGCACTCTGAACCAGTTTCCTCATCTGTAAAATGGAAATAATGAAACCAACCCTATAGGATTTTTTTTTTTAATAAAGTAGAATGTTGTAGGTAAAGTATCTTAAAGAATTGGTAACTAGATAGATTTTAAATTTCAGAGACTGCTAGAAACAATTAAAATATTCAGCTATAAATTTGAGAAATTATGAGGTATATAGGTAGTTTTTCACTTTCATGTAGGTGAACTTTAGCCTCATTTTTATTTTGTTCCTGTACTCTGTATAAAAGGATACATTTTCATACAAATACACACACTTCCAGTCTGCCTCAGTAGAGGGTGGTATAAGTTGTCAGTTCAGTAGATGATGTAAAATGCTTTCATTGTTTATGGTATGTAAGTGTAATTCATTCATTATTGAATCATGCTGTTTTTATTATTATTAGCAAATTGTCAAGTATACCTTTTTTGATATAGTGATATCTTTGAAAAATTCTGATATTTAAAACCATATTTGGAATGCACTAAGAAGAATTCACTATTTAAATAACTCTGCTGGTGAATCATTTTATAGAGTAAGAATCCATGTACAAATCAGATATTTGTCAGCCAGTTTATTAACCTCCAGCCCTGTACTTTTTCACATTGGATTTGTTGGGTACATGTGTAGTGTTATAGTCTGGGGTCCACTGTCGTTACCTTCATCACTACCTTTCTTAAAGAGTGTCATGAAAAAGCAAACACTACTCCTGAGATGTGGCCAGGCACATAAATTTATAATAATGCAGCTTAAGGTCACATTAACATTTCTGGTTTATTGTTGACTAAACTCTCTTGTTTTCACCTCTGCTGTTTTTGCATTACATCTCTCCTAATCTTACACTAAGTGCTATTACATTTGGGGGATCCCAAACCTTCGTGGTTCCCTGTTTTTAGATATTGCCCCAGGCACGAGAGATGGTATCTTTCTGAATCCTGACCTGCTCATCTGATGTCTCTGTTACTCCTCTCAGGTTCTTGTAACCCACAACTTGTGACAGTCTATCTTAGGTATCTTTCACCAGACCACTGGTGAGAAATTTGATCAGAACAGAGGGAAGTTAGAGCCCTAGTGAGAATGACAGCCATTTACTGGGCCTCTGTCCATTTGTACACTCAGTAAACATCCATTTGATTACAGGCCAGTCACAGTGCTAGACATTTTCAAATTATTATGGTCATAAAACCCTTTTAAGTAGGCATTGTTAGTGTCATCTTATTGATAAGGAATTGAAGTCCAGAGAGACTAAGTAATTTGCTGCACAGCTGGAAAATAGAAAAGCCAGCATTTGAAACCAGGCCTGACTGACTCCAAAGTGATTTTTTTTTCTAAATCATAATAACTCAGCATTTATTCATAACCACATGCCAGGATTTATGCTAAAAGATTTTATAGTCACATCATATTGAATTCTCACACAAACCCTATAAGGCAGGCATTATTACCCTCACTCAACACATTAGATAACTGAGGTATAGATAACTAAAGTAACTAAAAATGCTTCCCAGCT